>NW_021137606.1:0-391673 GCF_004193835.3 Ostrinia furnacalis | reverse complement strand
CAGAGCCCGACTCGAAACGTGTGGGAACCCTGAACGTAACGGTGACCCGGAAAATTAACTCCACCCGGCCCATTACCCGGCCAGCACCCAAGTTGGGAACTTTTAAGGTGTGTTCATACATTCAAACACATTTGTAAGACGAATAGATAGCTCTATTAATGCAAATAGCGAAACGAAAAGCGGTAAAGCTCACGATGCAGGCCTTTTAGATGTTAAAGAGGGGCTTTCAACATAATTTATTCAGATTAGTTATTTGAGCACGCAAATTAGCATCTGGCTTACTAAAATTAATTGGGACGCTTTTGATTGTAATTTATCAGGCACTTTTATGAAGGTGCTTTCGGTTTATTACTGGCAAATAAATCACTTTTTATAATTTTCCCATTAAAATTGCATTAAAATGTCCGTTTAATTAAAATTTCAACTTCTGAATTTTGCAAGTGACCTGCATGTTCAACAATTATTTTAACACGATTACCGTTTTATTTCATTGCTCGTAAAAACTGGTGCAGTAGGTTATTTAGCTGGATAGCTTTGTGTCGCAGCGCAGGTGGGATAGTATAAACCAAAAGTAAATCCCGTTAGTATGAGTATAAAACAATGCTTATTCTGAGTACAGCCCCAGATGTGGTGAAATTTCTTAAAGGAAGTTCTTGGTGTCGTGGGTTTGTAAGATGACCTCATTGAACAAGTCCTCAATTGCATTATTTTAGAATTATTTAGTCTTTTAAAGGTTCAATCTTAATACTACTTAACCACGTTATTCTAGAGCAGTGTTTTTCAACCTTTTTCATGACGCGACCCCCCTAGCATGAAAAAATTTTTTGCGACCCCCCGACCGATTGCTATTTTTCATGCCTTTTACAAAGATGTTGTTAGGCACCAAATTCTTCAATATATACAACATTTATGCATTTGCATAATTAGATTTCGGATAGATCTAGCTTTAAACCTTTACTGTTTTTTTACTGAGGTAGTTTTTACGACCTCTCGCGACTCCCCTAAAGAGGCTTCGCGACCCACAGGTTGAAAAACACTGTTCTAGAGAATGATAGTAGTACTTACATTGAGCACAGCTCCGGGCGTGGTAAAGTTTCTATAAGGCGGTTTCCTATCTCGAATGTACTGGAAGATCTTGGTGCCGTGGCGCAGGAAGACGACCTTGTCGAGCAGGTGGTGCGGCACGTCGTGCAGGCAGCGCAGGCGCACCGCCCCCCCTCGCGCCGCCCACCGCTCCATCTGCAGCTCCACGCGGACTTCTGTGTGGCCCTTTACTGGGGACAAAGGAAGCACATGTTGGAGTTATAAAGAAGACTGGGTTCACGCACATGTTACGTTTATAGTAGAAGAGAGAAAATGATTTGGACTTGGTCGTTCTTGGGAACATTCAATATTAATAGTTGAGCCTTGCTTGCACTACAAAGGTATCACATATTAGATTTAGATAAGAAGAGAAAGTCTGGTATACTTGGGAACATTTGGTAGGTAATGGAAACTGATGAGCTTTCTTTTTCTCTTAATTGCGCCGATATTTTATCCGTTCAAATGTGAAAGACAAAGGTTGGTTTGGTAGAAAATGAGTTTCTTCAACTTGGAAAATTTGTGACTGGCATCAAAGTTTGGAAGTTTATTTTTTAGTTTCTTCTAGAAAATGTATTTAACGATGAGTTAAATAAAAGATGAAAAAAAATCCTCACTAAATAGGCCTATCTACGTGTCGTGCTTCGTGGATTTAAAGTCACCATATTGTTGCTGGCAATAAAGTGCGTCCAATTGAATTATAGCCACCGTTAGTCAAACAAGTAGGTTTTGCGGGCAAAGTCATGAATCACGACATTATTATAAGCACTAAATGCTACTAGAGAGTTTACAACAAACTGTACCTACGAACCTAGTCAAAAGTTACATAGGAGTTAGTAAGTGCCTCTAAGCGAACCAACTCATACGCGAACTGGGAGCTTACCAGATTCACTAAAACAGTTAATTTTGCATATATGTGTGTGCTGGAACCTATTTCAATAACTGGTAAACTCTGTTAGTACCCACTGAAACGTGTAGCAGTGAATTTCAGTAGATTTCGTTTGCAGGCTATAAATGAGTCCTATGTTAACGCATTGAAGTAAAAATTACCAAAATAATAAGTAATGAAGACTTGTGGACATATTTTCCTATTGTTTCGTAATGTTAGTATTAGAGAAGTAAAAACTACCAACTCAACCACTGTAAATGGTCTCCATCTGATAAGGTACTTCAGTGAATAACTTCAAATTACATGCAGCACCGTGTGTAAGATTCTCTCTGCATTTTGCAAGGTTGCCACGTCCTAGACTTGTAGTATACAATTTGTCGCGAATTTTTCGTGCAGTTTGCTGACATATATTGTAAAATCTGGCGCAATTTCCCGGAAACGTAAATGTAATCCGGAGTTTTAACTGTCCTTAACTTTATTTACACAGACTCGTGGAAAAATGCTTTACCTTTCCATTTTGCGAGAAGCTAATTTTGTGACTCTTTGTGGCCTGACTTTTATTTTGTTCCCAGAATAGAAGCTTTTCTTGCTAATACTAATTGTGCTGATAAAAATAATTTATCCTCCGATGTTTATTCAATCGATTCCCTTTTTACTGATATAAGTTTTTATTTTTATACCTGCTTTGAAATTCGAAACAGTAAATTCAATAACAATATCGCAAGTATCCGATACTACTCACATTTCCTTTATCGCCGACTTCTGCTTCATACTACTCGTTTTGAATGCATATTTGAAAAGAAATGCAAGTTTTCCTTCCGTTTAATATAAATATGATGTTACATACAACCAGAACAAGGTTAAAGTAGAGTAAAAGTCTAAGAAGAGCAGACGCACTTATTTCTACAAAAGCATTTAGTGATATGACTTCGAAAGAGAAGAATTTTAATTAATAAAGATAAATAAGGCGACCTACGCCATACGTAAACGACATACCTACTAACCTATAATAATTACTGGCATCCTAAGCATCAAAAGCTGAAAAGTGGATAGCACTTTTTCAGGAAACTTAAGTTGATATTTTTTGCAAATTTTCGTAACAGACACTTTTCCCATTGAGCTCACTGGAAAATTATACAACGGTGTTTGTAGGTAAAAATATAAATTGTAAGAGGAACATCACCCGATCTATGTCATCTAGGTAAGTTCCATTACAACCTGCCGCGCACATTTCACGCGACGCGGCTCGTCGCAGGACGCGTTCTGTCCTTTTTTATGACCTTTGTCACGTTTTTCAGAAATTGCCTCAGCTCGCTTCTGTTTTCGCGATCAAAGGAAACCCTCGCTGTTTTGCCATGCAAAAAGTGACAGTACATTTGAAATTCAACTCTTTTTATATGGGTCTGGAGTGCAGGCCATGTGTCGCCGCGCGGAGTAGGCAAAGTTCTCCGGTGCGCTTTTGTATACTCGAGTTCTATGACACGTTTTTCATTTTCAATTGTTGTGTACCAACAAATTGACTGTGGGAGATAAATGACTAAAAGACTGTGCAATAACTCTGTGAGAAACCAAACGGCTACACCATTTATGCCTTAGTGTTATAACGTTTCTATACGAAGATTTTGGCTCCTATTTTCAATTTAGCGATCCAAGTATTCTAGCAAGGCATAACGAATAAAACCTAAGAAAATAGGTGCGCAGAAAATGTTTAGTCGGATAATGAAGGTTACTGAAAACGTGACATATTTCAGACACGTTTTGTATATTAATAAACTTTCTTAATACAAACAGGGGAAGACTGAAGACGATGAAATATAATGTGCAATCCAGTGAAATGGCGGCGCGTTCGTGAAAAAGCTCGCATCCTTCTTGCGTGCCATAAACCATTCCAGCAGTTTTATCGTTTGCACGTTTTATGACTTTCACCGCTACAATGCAACATTCCAGTTGGTATACCAGGGGCATAAACATTCAATATTGCAAGATTTTTTACTTATTACCTGCCTTTACACTACTCAATGAATGAGAAAATTGGTCTGACAACTTGGGTATTTGAACTTTATTTGCTTAACTTTTTAAATTGTTAAATATTTTTCCTGGAAATCCTGGAGCAACTTTTAATACGTCTTAACTCTTTAAGAAGAAACATTTATAGCATTGTCTAATTAAGACAATACTCTGAACTTTTTTGAATTTATAATTCATTCAAGAATTTACTAGGTTAAATATTTTATTCGTAGCCAAGCAAGCTTTTGTCTAGAAAAATTATGATCAAACGCGGAGTGTGCTGCCAAGAAGCATTTATTTTATTTATGCTTTTGCCGCGAAATACATAATGGAAGTGCTTTATTCAGTCGTCTAGTTCTATGACTTTAGATAGAGCTAACTTTGCGTTTATTTTTGTCTACGTTCGCGAGGGTAATTATAATAAGTTATAATAAATGTCTGCCCCATGACAGCGTAACTGTGAAAGAGAGCCCGATTTTCATTACCGAAATGTGAGGCAATAGAGCGGACAAAAAGTCGTATGTGTCCAATATAATAATGTCCTTCTAATGTGCAGGCAAAAGGTCCGATGTTGTTCATGGCCAGAGAACAATGGGTAATGTTACACGCAGGATCGTACTGTTGCTACGTACGAATATAGGTACTTTGACATTAGAAAATTAGAAATTTACGTGTTTTATGTTATGGACTAATTCCTTGCGGTAATATTAATTTAATATTACGAAACTACAAGTCTACATTACGAAAGTTGTTATTGTTTAATGCAGACGATTATTATTGGCCACGACTTATTTTATTATACCTATCGTAGAAGTTAACTTAACCTTAATTTCCTTATTTTATGACATTGGTGCATATCAAATTAATAGGTACCTTTTATTTTCGGTGTTTCATACTAACAAAGTTTTGTAGCGGAAGATTGCCAGAGAACCTACGACCAACTCATTTAGATAATGATCTAACACTTAATTAACTGAACTGGCAGACCTAGAATAATATTAGTGTGATAAATAAGGCCTAAATTTCATAAACCTAACCAACTTAGTACCTAGTAATAAGTTTTCTTTGTGCTTTGAAGAAGACGTTGAAGGAACAGCATTTTTATTTCAAAGTGTTCACTTTAGTGAATTATTGTCAATTGGTAGTTTAGCTCGAGAAAGGTTTCTTCACATTAAATTTAAAATATGCATATCTTTCTATCAGCAGTAATTTCAGTTAAATGTTTAGATAAACTCCTAGATTACGTGATTTCATAAAGTTGGAATAACTTGGAAAGATTAAGATGCATGAGCGCGGCTCGTATACCAGAGAGCGGTTATGTTAAGCGGAGTATTATTAGTATTAAACATGGGCACGACAGGCAATAACTTTGAATGTCTAGACGCGAGCCAGACAAATGAGTTTCTTATCGCTAACATTTACATAAGCATGCCATACATTTGATGAATGCTTGACATCGGATGAAGTTTACTGCCCTCATCAAATTCAAATGTGTTTTCAGAGATGAAATACTGCCATTCCCATCGAGCTTTATTGAGATTGAACAAGAAATTTGCGCTCACTCATGTAAATATATCTCTGAAAAGTTTCTCAAATAACTGCTCTCATAAACATGGCTGGTTTGGGTGCCAAAATTAGATCAAACAGATTCTTTTATTGCCTTTGGAAATATGTATTACATTTTCAGAAGCGAGACAAAATAGCATAGGTCGTGTCTCAGGTTTTTACGGCTCTGAATTATTGAGGCGCCACAGCTCCACAGGCAAGCTTAATATTTTATCACAGAAAGTTGACCCGGCTTATCTTTTTGGATTCATTAAAAGAATAATTAATTATTAGTTACAAATTCTCTTAGCTGTAGCGTAAGTGTCGGACAGGAGCAGGTTATTTCGGCTCCCTTTAGTTATTCACCAAGAACATTCTTAGTGGTAAAACATTAAAACATAAAATAAACACACGAACTCTGGTGGTCATAAAATTAGCCCGACGTAATCTTAATTGGTAAGAACTGAAATGCGCTGGAAAAGAGTATTATTTTCTGGTCCTTCGAACGTGAATTATAAAACCTAATAGAAAATGTTTGTAAAATTCATAACACCACCAAAGCATTTTACACAGAAAATATAAACATTTTTGGTTCCTAGGAATCTAAGTGATCATATCTACCCAGGTAGAATTAAGTTAGGTACTTAAATTTTATCTGAAGGTCCAAAAATGTTCTTAATGAGACGTATTTAACTACAATGCTATTGTATTTAGTATGAATAGATAATCAGGAAATAAAGTTGCATGGAATTAATTACAGCCGTAGAGCAAGAAGATTCTTATTTCATTTAGTATGCATACAAAATAGAGTTTATCTTACATGCTGGATTCCCCAACGGCCTGCATCCATATCGGGGCAGATAGAAGTATATTACTTATAGCTGTGTTCGTTCGATTCGACCCATTTCGCGAGATTCATTTATAATTTACTGACCAATGTCTCTTCCGCTCGAGGTGCAGGCCATGGTGCTATCGGCTGCTGTTCCATTACTATAGGACGCAGGATAGTTTAATTTTAGCCTTTCTAAGTTTAAGTCTGCAGAATAAGGGGTTAATAAAGATGTTTTTTCACATACTCGGAGAAGTGGATGTAACCTACGTAGAGTTATTTTCAATCTCATCCTAATGAGATGAGGATGTGAGTTAAGAACACTTTAACATCGCTGCATCTCTCATCTTTAATCGAACGCTTTCTCCGCTTTACTGAGTGCCACTTATCTTTGATGGCAATAACCATAGATTCTCTCCTTGCTCAAGCCATAGCAGCATCGCTCATCTTTGGTGGAATCATGCCCTTAGATTGGACCTCTATGGGTTTATTGTTTCACCCAGCGATGAATTACAACCTCGACTATTGCTATTTGCATAAGCGCACTAGTCCCGCCGACGAATTGAAATTAGGTATGAATAACCCGGTAGGTAGTGATTCAATGTGAGAACAAAAGGAGTATTCCCTTTTCTCCTAAGGAATATACCCTTTCTATAATACTCAATTTCAAAACAGTAATATTGTGAAGACAATCATCATCATACGATATTATGTCAGTCTTATAGAGCTCGTAAACATGATATTTTAGTACAAGTAAGTGAATGACGTTCTTGATTGTTATCGTTAGAAAAAGTAGGTACTCATTACTTTATAAGATGTTTCAGTGTTTACTCATACCTATTACTATCAAGGCGCTACATCAAAGTGGCCTTTCGCAACTTAGTTGGCTAACATGGTATTCGCACCTAGGCCCTTCGGGTCCAACTCTGAGCAATAGAACTAGTTACAACAATTATTAATTTAGGTACACTAATTACAAACTCGGAGACAGCTGGGAAGTGCAACTTAGTCTGTTAGTCTTGCCGTTTTGCCGCAAACGGTGACCGTACACTGAATTAAGTCTGTGAGAGCGGTAGCTACAAATGTATCAATGTTTAGAATAACCAAGCAGAGACCGTGTGACCCTAGTTGATGTTCGTTAGGTAAATTAAGTAACTCGATATATGTTTGTTTACTCAATATAATAGAAGGAGAAGACTTTTTTCTATCTCTACATTTTTATCTCGATATTGACAACATTTGGTAGATATCCCATTGCACACCCGACGAAACAAAAATTGCTAGATACCAAAAAGAGTTAGTTTACATTAAAAACATAGTTTCTCGCTACATTACGTATGAAACAAAAACCAATCTGAACTGAAAAAAGAAAAAAATGCTGACCATGAAAGTGTCGAAAAAAAAAACAAATGCTGGTGCTTTATAAAAACAAATGCCAATACCAAGAAGTTACTCAAAAAGTATAGAAGAGCGGACGGTATCAAACGCGAATGCAAACTACCCATTGATAAAACTAGCCTTTCCCATATCCCTCCAAAGCAATGACAATAAAAAAAGATGTGAAGTAAAAAAAAACAGGTGGTTACACATCCTCACGATGCCCGGGCGGGCAGTAAACGGCATGTTCGTATAAGGGAGACCTTTTTTGCCAGATCAAATCCCGCAAATTCTGTACCTGAATTGTTTATAGAAGCAGAACTACTATTTAGTATTAACTAGCTGACCCGGCGAACTTTGTTCCGCCTTAATGGCAATAAATAGGCAGACTTTTTTTTTAATTTCGAACGGGATAAATAGTATCCTATGTCCTTCTCCTGGCTCTAAACTACCTCCCTGACAATTTTCAGCTAAATCGGTTCAGCCGTTCTTGAGTTATAAGTGGAGTAACTAACACGACTTTCTTTTGAATACCTATATTTTGTGTGTTGATGTGGATACTCCTTATGAATTGGTTTTTAGTCTGGATTTGGACTTTTTAATTCATTTTATGATTTTGTTATTGAATTTATCTCATAAAAATTAATACTAGGTTTTACAAACTTATGTATGTGGAAAGACCGTACACAATCGCCAGCCTAAAAAAATATTTTAGGTACTTAATGTTGAAACTTTAATGTTGAATAATATGTAACTACGAGTAGGTAGATAATTAATTCATAAAGATAACACTGTGATTGTTAGGCGATATATGCTATACTTTCTTAAGATTGTATTAAAATAATAAATAAGGGAAGAGCCTGGATGCGGGCAGCGCAGGACCGTTCATTGTGGAAAACCTTGGGGGAGGCCTTTGTCCAGCAGTGGACGTCATTTGGCTGAAACGAACGAACGAACGAATAAATAAGGGATCTTTCATCTTTACAAAAAAGGTGTGATAGCAATGTAGGTACACGTATCTGCTACACCATTTATCTTGTGGACATGTGTATCGAGTCCAAAACATAGGCTCCTATGTGTTAGATCATCTTGCGTATCCAGTGGCGTTTTTACATCTACGTGGCCATGCGAGGCACACTTGACCTACATCCCGAGACTTTCCTACACGGATTGTATCTGTTTTTCATGCAAATATCTTGTGTGCTGTAGTTTTTAACAATGCGGTAGTCGTGAATAAGGAAATTGGGTTCCAATGTGTTCTTATTTCGGAATCTGTTTACATAATCTAGGAAGTATTCAAAGTTTTGAGTAAAGTTAAAACTGTGGCATCAATGGTAGTAATAGATGCCATTTTGCAATAAGTTGTGTATTCTGATGCACTTTCAACAAATACATGACACCTATGTAAATGTAAAGTTACAACTATCAAAACAATGTCAATAATAGTTAGAGAAAATTAACAGGGGCGATCAATTAAATCTATGTAGGTTAGGTACTGTTTGATCAAAGATAAAAATGAATGAAAACATCAAGAATTGAGACGTTAAGTAAATTATTCATTGAATCATTACTACGAGCGAATTGATATTATCATGAAAGTATGAAGATTTACGATCAGAATAAGTTGAGACTGACACTCTGAAAGGTCTTTTACACTTTCAAGTCTTTTCATTTTCCCATTCCGAGCTGCCTTTGTGTAAAAAGAAACGTCATACTGCGTTTTGTGTTTGTGAGCATCGCGGAAATGCGGCGGAGGGTCACTTAATAAACCAAGGGCCATCCAAAATTCAGCACTCATTATTTTTCTGCTAAGTGCGGTCACATTTCTTCGGTCGGTTGAGTGTTGTCCGGAACGTCTTAAGAACGGATATACTCGTATCAATATGTATTGTTCACAAGTCCTCTTTACAGCAAGCGTCTCGATACATTTCCATTTGATCTTTACATGCGAAGGAAAGAAATAATTAGAGATCAGAAAATTTGCAAAATGAAGTAAAAGTAGAGCAATTGATTTTACTCTCGATGCTAAACCAACGTATTTTTAACAACGCAAAATCATTCTGTGTAAAGAGTAACTTATTTTAAAATGAGAATGCGGATGAAAACAATAAAGTGTTATAGTTTCAGTACAATCGACTATCGAGGTGTAGGTAAAGCTCCGTACCTCTGAAACGTCTCCGTTGTATTATCTTCTGATCACGTAGACTGTCCACTAACAATGTCAACTGAATTTGTGCCCAGTCCGTGTTGCAACGTGTCTCTTGCATTTCAAATAATTCGAATATTTTTAGTTATCTCGTAATACAGCTGCATTTAAAAAAATACTATTTTCGATCAAGTGTCTGTGTTGTGGTCATTTTGAATGTTATTTAATTTTTAGAGTAGGTGCACACCGTTGATGTTTAGTCGGGTAGTTGATCAGTATGGGCATGTATGGGAGTGCGCACACTACGCCGATTCGATTTCGCCGATTCTTCATACAATTTAAAATCGGGAACAACTATCGGCCAACTAAAAATCAACGGTGTGCGCCTACTATTGGCATTGAAACTTAAATCTCATTCTCCTATATTACAACGATGCAGGTAATGCAATGAACTATTGTTTTCTGTTTTAATTACAATATCAATAAAGCATCGTTTTAACAATAATGTACCTATGTAATGTAACTGAAACACAACTAAATATTTCCACTTTAAAAAGCGAAAGTGTTTTTATTGTATTAACGAAATTTTTCTTCTCCTAGCAAAAGTCACCTAAGTCAAAAATCCGTCGTGAAAGCTCGTTCATTAAAATTCTTTCGTCACGCAATCAACCTGAATGGCTGAGTCGATCCAAATTATGTTATCGGTAACTTTTATTGTAATAGTAATTTACGGATCACAAATTTTATGAAGCTATTTTATTTTTCAACTTATCTGATTGTTCAAAGTTAGGTTATTAAAAGGACATTTAATTGATCTAACTCTACGTAAGTATTAACAATTTAGTACTCGGATTTGGAATTCATAAGCACAGCTTTCCTTTGCTTTGAAATAAGTTGGTGATTTTCTTTTCATAGTGTCTTACAGAATGAGAATATGTTTTCATCTGCTTTAGATCTCACGCGAAATGTTCGAATCGTTATTTAATATTTTTGTACATTAGAAAAGTGAACGTAGAAATAAATAAAATACAAATAAACTAACATCAAGAAAAAGTAATTAAAGTTTTTATTAGAGTCTTATCACATATAAGACCATAAACAATAATATTAGGTACTTACCCCAATATAAGGTGGCAGGTACCGACTCGTAACGTAAATAAGTAGCATAAAGTAATGAGCGGACAGTAAAACTAATCTGTTTGTTTGTCGCTACGAGGATATTCCTGTATCGTACCCAACCCAATCAGTAACTCGGAAAACTTTCCCCGGAATTCCGTTTCTTGTTTATCTCTACTTGTTTAGTTCGCCGACGCAGATGTGTTATTATTATTGCTAGTTTGAAGCGTAATAATGTTTGGTAACCCTTAAAATATTATAGGATCAAAGTGTATAAACTTTGATCATAAAAATAGATTTCTATTCAAACCATATCATTCACGAGAGACTGCCTCATTCGTTCGTGCCTCACCACCATTCGCGTATCAGGACATTGTGTACCCACAAGTTAATGCCTTCGCATAATAATTTGAATTACCTCCGATATTCGTAACGAATTTTCCCCTTTTGTTATTTTAGTGCCGTAATTACTAGTAATTAGTATGCGAAGGTCACCATCCATTATGCTGCATTCCTAATGAAAAATGAACGTTTCAAAGAATATTCGCTGAATTTCGTTCTGGCATTTCTTTAAAATATTCCTCGTTTGCTACAGTCGCTCATTGTCGGGGATCGTGACTCGCCGGCGACAATCTTTCTCCATTTGTTCGGGACTTTTACGAAAGCTCGTGGGTACCTACGTATAACGATATTTGTTCGTTTCATAATTCATAGCGACTATTTCATCTGCGTGTTTTTCGTTGTGGTGTCCTCGCATTAATCTTGATAATGAGCGTGTGTAGCGAGGGATGAGGCGGATGTTGCAATAAATTGACAAATTTAGCTTAACAGACCATTATTTCAATTTAGTTGATAGTGACAAAGTACAACAACATCATAAATAAAAAGCTAATGCGATGAGGTACAAAACTATCAGTCATTTTAGTAAGTTTTTCAGTATTGTGGAAAATAAGTTTTTAAGGGATCTATCAATTGATCCAACCCTTTCAGGTTTTTTCAGCGTTGTTTTTTCTCTAACTTGAAGGGTACAGGGGCAAAACAAGGAATGTCCCTAAAATCCAAAAGTATATTTTTGATGGCAATATTTTCGATTTCCCGCGTATTTTTATTTGAAATTATACAAAAAGCGTAAAAACAAGTGTAGTTAGTCATATGTATTCATATTAGTAGTTTATAATTTTAAGTGACACATAAGAATATCTTAAACTTTAAATTTAAATGTTCATTACGTAACTTTTTGTTTTTGTGACATTTCTTGTTTTGCCCCTGAACAACGTAAAGGTTCTTGAACTTTTAGCGCGAAGAGTTGCTAGTTAAGGTGTAATAATTTTTGATGAAGGTTTTTATCTTAAAATCTTTGGAGCATTATTTTTATTAATGAAATTAACACATTTCCCGGCGTGTATAATTTACTTCAATCCTATTGTGTGTAATTTAAGGGGAGGTATTAAACATTATAATTATGAGCCATTACTATAACCACAGAGCTCGTAGAAACGCGTAACTTTATGTAAATGGGAAATTGTTACGCCATGTTAAAATAACTCGCCTAAACCTGGCTTTTGACAATATATTCGTACTAATATAGGCTGATTGCGTAAATATAGACTAAGCCAATGTCCAAAAATAGTAAACCATTTAAGTGAATATGAATATTTATATCGACTCCTCTTATTTTGCTTTCCATAAGTGTCACGGACTTAGATGTGAAATAACTAGCAGTAGGTATCTCAAGGCAACTTGAATATTTATATGCGAACAAATTACGGCTTAAAGGGAAATTCTCTTTTTGTGTAAAACAAGCGTGCGTATTCTACGAAATTGTTTTCCGAGTACTACATGCAGACAATATAAAATTTCCCGAATAATAAAACAGTATTACAATATGTAACTCAAATTCCATTTCAATTACCATAACTGCATATTCTTTCCCATTAGCCAAGTATTTGACTTTCAAATTCAAACAATTTTGGATCCATCCACATGTAGCATATAAACCCACATCAATATAATCTGCGCTACATTGTCGTGTCTCCTGAAGTTTGACAAAGTTTCTCTAGTGATGTGTTGCCTTATGATTATAGGAAAACGTAGCTTTGTGAATCACTTTGAAAAGTTTTAAGAATTTTTATGTTTTCCGTCAAAAAAGGAAAGTAATCTCTCATCTTCAATAGGTATAACATTAGCTCTCTGTCTTTCTGAATGTATGTAATTGGGCTGTATTTCAAAAATCGTATTATGGAGACCGATGTTTTCACAAAGTATTAGGTATTGCTTACTACACTTAACTAAAAATAATGAAAAAGAAAATTCAAAAAAATATCCAATTAAGAGTGATTTGGTAACTCTTTATTTTTTTTTATTTTTACAGTATAGGCAAAAAATTATAAAGAGTTAAAAACCAGCTGGTGTATCCTGTATGAGAGTACGGAATCCTCCTTGTTCGGCTCATACTTGGCCGTTTTTGTTTATTTCTTGGACGAAACTTCGCTTTTAACTTTTTCATTTATGAGATAGGTAAGTTTTCCCTGGAAATGATTTTCGTTACACATTTTATGGCGGAGCGTGTTTCTGTCCGTTAGTTAAGTTCTAAATTATTTTCGCGTGTGCCCGATAGTTTTCGTTTTGGGCAGAGTAATGGCCGCTATTACGACGGTTGGGCTCATTCCTTCGGTGTCTCAGTTGCGTGTTTCCAGAATCAATCGCCTCTCTTATGTTCGATGGATTTCACTCCGGGTAATGTCGGGTACGTATGTAGGTACGGGTCCGCCCTAATTTAGGGACTGGCTTGAGCATATTACATAGACTGTTCTATGAATATGGATTTCTGGGAGACAGTGTCTCATCAAGTCATCAAGTTGTTACCATAATAATTACATTCTGATCTTAGTTAGGGTATATTTCCTTAGCCATTTTTTGCAGAAATCTCTGCCATTGTTGTCAAAAGACAGACATAATTAATTTACCAGCTAAACGACTGTACTCTGAAAAAAAGTGTAGAAATTTATGACTTGTTTGTGCAAGAATCCGACATGGAAAACTTGTTTTCATTAAGCAGTCTACAGGACTTTGATTAATGACGTGGAATGGGTACCTATTGCGTGTATCTAAATTACCTACCGCTTATAATTATTATAGTTGGGAAAAATAGATGTTGTTCTGATTCTAGCTGACAAATGAAATAGTCTAGGTACTTAGTGTTTATAAGTTCGGGTGAATAAACCTTAATTATGTAGATTTTTGTGGCTAGTTTTTTATTGTGTTTGTTATTAATTATGCTTTTTGTATTAAGTCACATAAATGGCTTTTTAAGCAAGCCTATATCGTATTTTAGATTCATTTGCTCCCACTCCTTGACATATGTATATAAGTTTTCCATTATCCAATATACTGTTATTATTCAAGTTACAAGACCGTACCTATAAACGAATTTTATAACAGCACTCGCCTTAAAATATTTTGGTCCAACGTTTAATCCCTTTATAATGTGTCCTATCTCCGTGCTCGTTATAATAGGGCCATAAACTCCGTGTGAAAAGTGAATTTAACCGTTCCACACATTTTTAATAAGGCAGGTCATAAATGCCTTATTAAAGGGGCGTAGGCTGGGCGACACGTAGATGGTTCAATTTTGCCATGCTATGGCTTGGAACAGGTTAATTTGTGAATAATTTTCTTATTTCAATTCAATGCTGGACTATTTTACGCCAGAATATTTTTGGACTCTATTTGATACATGAAATGGTGAGAAGACACTCAATCAACTCTTAAATGAATTTTATTGAAGTACGAGTATCTTATGAATGTTAAATGTTGAATATTGCGTTTCACAATGTGAAATAAAAAATGTTTAATGGAGCAACAGAAATAAAATCATAACATTCACCGCAAAATGATGTTTCCATATTCATTTCATACTATGTTTGATTTGATTTTAATTTCAATAAATATTTTATTCATACATTTGCATGATATCTTCTTTTTTAAAAAAGCCACGAACGAAGCCTGGTTGTTTAAAAACAATTGAATTTCTCTTGTGGCTGGTTTTTAGGATGGAGTGTTAAAATTTTACAACGGCGAGATTAAAAAATGTGGTTTGCGTAGGGGTTGGCGCTTTCCTGTGTTCAGCCACGCTAAATTCCTTCAGACGCGGAAATGACACGTACTGGGAACCGCTTTAATTATACGCCATCGCTTATATTCTCAGTCAGGATTCGAGGAACTACTGAAGAAAACAACATTATAATACTATTTTACGAGACTAAAGATATAGCGTGCTATGCAAGTTTTTTAGTTCTATTTTAGGCATAGGTACATAATTATGTACAGTCGACAGTTTGTCATCAAACTATAGGTAAATAAGTAGGTACTTAACTGTCTTATTGCAAAAAAAAACATTCAGCCATTTACCAAAAACCGCAAAATATACGTTACAGTTTAGCTTAATGAGTTGTCGCCCGTACTAGCTTTTGCCCGCGGCTTCACCCGCACAAATTATAGCCTATATGATATAATCAATAATACTGCAAAGTTTCATCAAAATCCGTTCAGTAGTTTTTGCGTGAAAGAGTAACAAACATCCAGACATCCACACAAACTTTCGCATTTATAATATTACTAGCTGACCCGGCGAACTTTGTTCCGCCTTAATGGCAATCAATAACGGGATAAAAAGTATCCTATGTCCTTCTCCTGGCTCTAAACTACCTCCCTGTCAATTTTCAGCTGAATCGGTTAAGCCGTTCTTGAGTTATAAGTGGAGTAACTAACACGACTTTCTTTTATATAATAGATAGATAGTAGGAAGTAGGATAATAAGAATATGTATGTATCGCAGTACCTACTGTCCATGTCGGTATCTAAAATTGATAGATGGATGCCGATTGTGTAGCTGTTTAGTCATCTCTAAATATGTGTTCAAAGATATTAATCATAATCATAATAATCATAATGCCCGTTTTCACCATCAACTCCTAATTTTTAAGTGACCTCTATGGTAACACTTAACAGGAATTTTGTTTTCATAGGGGTCACTTAAAAATAAGGGATTGATGGTGAAAACGGGCATAAGTATATTATTATATCACTTTCCATTGCATGTATAAGTTTAGTTTAGTACTAACCTTGTTCCTATTTAAGTGTAAAACGAACACGAAAGCCCTGGTAATTCCCAAATTATAAATGTCTGCAACGAATCCAACTAATCCGGCATTAGGGGCGATCAATCAAAGAAACAAAACGAATGTAATGGGAGACATTTTTTCTTGTTCGCTGTTATACAATTCGTTAGCAAAACGGCTTATTTATTAAAAGATAATTGTCGCAGATTTTATATTATGCATATCTTAAGAGTAGGTAGGTATTTATAGGTAAAGTAGACATGATCGATTGTCTATAGCTATTTTTTTAGCTCCACCAAATTGTTATATTTTTGCGATCTGCAATAAGTTCCCATTTTAAACAAGAGGCAGAAGTCATGCAATTGATTTCTTTGAATGTGAACTCTGTTAATAATAAAGCTCTTTCATTTTCGACAAAACATTATTCAAAAGCCTAGGTATTGTATTTCCCGCAGAATTCCCGGAATTTAAACACAATTCAGATATGCATCCGAATATTTCGCCATCGCAATATTAAATCCTGGATTTTCAGGAAGATATCATAGATAATATAGAAGTTGCGACCATTGGTTTCTTTAATCTATATGAAGACTGAAAACGGAATGGAAGTTTCATACATACAAAGATATTTTGAGCGAATGAATTAATTCACCAAAAATATATGTAGTAGTCCAGCAGTGGACGTCATTTGGCTGAAACGAACGAATATGTAGTAGGTTTAGGTTACCTCATTACTTAATTTTGCAGACCGTTGGAATATCAATATTGTTCAATTAAGTAACATAAGTGTTCTGTTGTCCAAATATTGACGATTTACCGAATAAATTATTTGTATAATTAATTTAAAGTGTAACTAAATGGTTCCGTTTTAAAATGAATCGTTAGTTTAAGTCAAAAATAGTTAAGTACGATAGCTGCCAAAAACCGCTTGCGCTCGCCGCAGTCCGGGAAACTTTCAAAGCTTTTATGCTTTTATTCAATGGAGACAAATTAACACTATATTCCACTTTTATTTTTAAGCGCGCGGGTGACTATTTTCCGCTCGCTTGATTGCCGCAATTTTAGTATTAAAATATTGCGTCATTTCATTTTTTCGTTTGACAGTAGCGGCGCGGTGAGGTGTGGTATCGAACGAGTAGTTTGAAAGCCGAAAATATTGATATTGACACGTTTGAATTTTATTTCAGTTCCTACTTCAGTTTGTAATTTTGTATGAAATTCGATATCGATGATGCTTGATTCATGATAGAGTTAACGCTATTATTATTTTGGATTGAAATGAAAAAGTAATTTTGTAAATAGTCAGTCAGTCAAGTTTTCATTTACGAAGGCGATCGTAAGAATGTATACTTACCTAGTTACTTTTTCATATAGAAAAGTGTTGGCATTATTTAGTAAGTAGGTAATTTCAGAAGCAATATCAGGCGTGTATCTCAAATAATAGGGATAGGTAATGAAGCCAAAAGCAACATGAAATTCAAGGTGAACAAAACTAGAAATGAGAATTCATACATCAGTTTTGTTCATTAATGTTCGAAATAAACTTAGTAATTACTTTTAAATCCTAATCTGGCTTATTGTTTTATTCATAGTTCAGGATTAGCTGGAAACTAGCCGGTTGTATTCATAAGTCGAGTGGTGCGACCATAGAAACTGCACTGTACAAACAGGCCCGGACTCGGAGTCAGGGGAGCTGGCCTTTGAATAACATTCATTAGACTGAATTAGAATATTTACAAGTTACTTTATAAAAATGGTGAATAGGTACCTTGTTAGCGTTTTTGCATCCCCTAGGTCACTTTATTGTAGATAAGAATGCTAATACCTGGTAGCTAAAAGTAAACTCTCTTTAAAAGGTTGTGAACTCGTTACTTGATGTCGGGATCTGTTCCATAATAATGCGTGTATATTACTCATCCTTATAAAATATTAGCTTGTTTTTTTTCCTTTGTTTCAAAATGTAGAGAGTAAAAGAAACCTAGGCTACTATTTATTACGTAATACGAATTACCTATAATTCTGAATTTCGTCATTTTTGACGATCTTACATTTATAAAATCAAATGATTTCTTTTTTCTATTGGCTATAAAAGCTTTATATTTGAGTAACTTTTTAGTTTATTTTGTAAGTTTGAGCCAAAAATTACAGAGGCCTATCTAGGTACATTTTTAGAGATAGAAACAGCCTTGAATTACTAATCCAATTTAAATGTTTGTACCTAATGGTTATTCTACTAATGGATTAGTAAGGTTGCTTTTAAAATACCCAGTTTAACGATTAAAAAGTCCTCCAACCTTTATTTGATAAATATTATTGGGTACAGCTGTGCATAACACAGCTCTTGACTCACGACTCAAGTCGCTCTGATTGCACGGACTACGCAAACAAGCGAGCTCAAACAGGGACTCCGCAGGTCGGCCTTTGAATTACATTCATTGGAATTTACAATATTGAGCATTGGAACGACCATAACTAGCACGAGACGGATTACAGGATTACAGCGCTTGGTAAGGTCGTATGAACATCACTAGTGAGAAATAACAAACCCTATAAAACAACATATAAATAATACAACAAACTAACTTTTTAAACTTTTTAATTTTTTATTAAAATATCTCATTATGGCGCTCTGAGTCTTTAGCAAATATATTATATTATATAACATAATATATTATATTCAATAGAATATTTGATTTAATATTAATGTAACACTCATACTTACTTATTTATAAAAATAAATAATGTAGCCCTCCCATCAAACCTTTGCAATGCCTTAACTAGGTAACTAAGTAATAAGCACACATGTATTAGTGATAAGACCTTTAATGTACACTTAGTAGGCAAATAAACAATTTGAATTTGAATTTGAAAAATTACAGCTTGGTGAGCTTATACGAACATCACTAGTGAGACTTTCAGCTTGATTAGCTCTCATACGAACATCACTAGTGAGATATTACAGCTTGATTAGCTCATACGAACGTTACGAGTGCGACGGTTAGAGCTTCATTCGCTGTAAAGACGAACGTTAAATCAATGCCAACATTAAGGCTGGGTTGCTCCATCTTACTTTAACTTTGACATACGTCAAAAATCTGTCAAACACCATACAAAAAACACCGGTTATTGTTATAGTTACGATCAAAGTTAGGTGGTGCAATCAGCCTTAGTCCCCGCGGGGATGGTCCATTTGATTGTATCGACTTATAACGCGCTTAATTTAGATATCGATTTTGATAAAACATTTCGGTCATAGCCTACCAGAATTACTAGAACAATCCATAAGTTTAAGGCTGGGTTGCACCATCTTACTTTGACTGTAACAAACGTCAAAAATCTGACGAACTCCATACAAAAATCACCGGTTAGGGTTATAGTTACGGTCAAAGTTCGGTGCAGTTCAGCCTAAGCATTTTATACCTAAATAGATGAACGGATTTTGATGTCTTAAATTTCATGTGAGTAAACAACAAGTTGTGGCTGTCTGATATAAAAAATAACGGCCCAGAATACCCCGATACCTTAATTATGATTTACTTACAAAACCCGCAACAAACTCTTGTTCGGAAACATTTGTACCTTTAATGGAATGTTAATTGGCTTACAAAAGAAACAAGGTGTGAGGAATATTTTAGCAGGATTTACGGAAAATTATAGAAGCTTTTCCATACCACCACACTTAGTATTTCTTTATTTAATTTAAGCTTAAATATAACTGTGGCGCGCACATTCAAATACTTACTTTTGGTGATCTGGTGAAGGTCGCGGGAAGAACCTGGATGCGGGCAGCGCAGGATCGGTCGTTAAGGAAATCCTTGGGGGAGGCCTTTGTCCAGCAGTGGACCTCATTTGGCTGAAACGATGTATGTATAGCCTGTTGAGCTGGCTACTGTACATTAGATTTCTGTTGATTCTTAGTCCAGTCATTATAGTAAGTTCACCTCGGAATTCGAGATACCCAGCTGTAAGTCTGTAAATACGTGTATATTGACACCCTAAAAGTTGTCTCAAAACCTACATATGGTAGGGTGTAAGCAACTATTAAATTTCAAGGTCAACGGTCACAAAAATCGGTATTTTGCGCGTTTTTTAGAAATATCTCATTTCCTATGGGTTTTTTGCTATTTGTATTTATTATCAATATTGTAGAATACTAAATTCTCTGCAAATTTTGCTTCAAAAATGTTTTTATACGGTGAACCGTTTTCGAGATAGAGGGCGGAGAGCGCGCGGTCACTGCATCACTTCAGGTCAACTTAAGCGCTGATTCCCGTGGGAATTTCGGGAATTCCTTGTTGTAAATAAGCTTTAAGTTTACTAAGGTACCTACATGCCAAATTTCAAGCGTCTAACTTCCGTTAAGCGTTTAGATTTTTCATACAAAAGGATTTTCCCGCTAATTCCTGTTCCCGTGGGAATTCCTAAGTATACTATAACCTGCCCAGGTGTATGAAGAATAATTGTATCAAGTTTCGTTAAAATCCGTCGAGTAATTTTTGTTTCTATAAGAAACATACAGACGGACAGACAGACAGACAAAAATTTTACTGATTGCATTTTTGGCATCAGTATCGATCACTAATCACCCCCTGATAGTTATTTTGAAAATATATTTCATGTATAGAATTGACCTCTACAGATTTATTATAAGTACTAGCGGCCGCCCTCTATCTCGAAAACGGTTCACCGTATAAATTTTTTTTTGAATTGTAAGTTTTAGAGAATTTAGTATTCTNCTTTAGCTCGGAATATTTATAAATACATATATAAAATTAATATTCATACATAAAAGTACAAGGCAAAATATCGGGAGAGTTTAGGCTCCATTCACCAGGTGTATAAATTGACATAATAAGTTTATTATATTTGCTGCTACGGAACCCTTTGTGCGCGAGCCCGACTCGCACTTGGCCGGTTTTAATATAGTAAAATCGAATTTAGGATCTATAGGCACACTCACAGGATTGCAGTTAGCCATTCCAAACCGCTTCAATACTTTCTCTTAATAATGTTTCTGGCTTAAAGTTATTATTCCTCTTTGCACATCTTGCATTATAGAAATTCCCAAATATTCACTCAATAGCCCTAAGTCTTTCATGCGAAAATTACTCTCGAGACACTCTTTTAACCTGTTAATTTCAATTTCACTAGAGCCTGTAATTAATATATCATCAACAAATATTAAACAGTAGGTTCTCTTGTTACCTTCAACTTTGGAATACAAGCACAGATCAGACTTACTTCTTGTGTATCCTTCTTTGTTCATAAAGCTGTCAAATTTTTCATACCAACAAATAGGAGCATTTTTTAAGCCATAGATTGACTTATTAAGTTTACAAACATAACCCTTTGGAACACAATCATTGTAACAAACAGGTAAACTCATATATACTTCACCTTTTATATTAAAACAACATATAAATAATACAACAAACTAACTTTTTAAACTTTTTAATTTTTTATTAAAATATCTCATTATGGCGCTCTGAGTCTTTAGCAAATATATTATATTATATAACATAATATATTATATTCAATAGAATATTTGATTTAATATTAATGTAACACTCATACTTACTTATTTATAAAAATAAATAATGTAGCCCTCCCATCAAACCTTTGCAATGCCTTAACTAGGTAACTAAGTAATAAGCACACATGTATTAGTGATAAGACCTTTAATGTACACTTAGTAGGCAAATAAACAATTTGAATTTGAATTTGAAAAATTACAGCTTGGTGAGCTTATACGAACATCACTAGTGAGACTTTCAGCTTGATTAGCTCTCATACGAACATCACTAGTGAGATATTACAGCTTGATTAGCTCATACGAACGTTACGAGTGCGACGGTTAGAGCTTCATTCGCTGTAAAGACGAACGTTAAATCAATGCCAACATTAAGGCTGGGTTGCTCCATCTTACTTTAACTTTGACATACGTCAAAAATCTGTCAAACACCATACAAAAAACACCGGTTATTGTTATAGTTACGATCAAAGTTAGGTGGTGCAATCAGCCTTAGTCCCCGCGGGGATGGTCCATTTGATTGTATCGACTTATAACGCGCTTAATTTAGATATCGATTTTGATAAAACATTTCGGTCATAGCCTACCAGAATTACTAGAACAATCCATAAGTTTAAGGCTGGGTTGCACCATCTTACTTTGACTGTAACAAACGTCAAAAATCTGACGAACTCCATACAAAAATCACCGGTTAGGGTTATAGTTACGGTCAAAGTTCGGTGCAGTTCAGCCTAAGCATTTTATACCTAAATAGATGAACGGATTTTGATGTCTTAAATTTCATGTGAGTAAACAACAAGTTGTGGCTGTCTGATATAAAAAATAACGGCCCAGAATACCCCGATACCTTAATTATGATTTACCTACAAAACCCGCAACAAACTCTTGTTCGGAAACATTTGTACCTTTAATGGAATGTTAATTGGCTTACAAAAGAAACAAGGTGTGAGGAATATTTTAGCAGGATTTACGGAAAATTATAGAAGCTTTTCCATACCACCACACTTAGTATTTCTTTATTTAATTTAAGCTTAAATATAACTGTGACGCGCTCATTCAAATACTTACTTTTGGTGATCTGGTGAAGGTCGCGGAAAGAACCTGGATGCGGGCAGCACAGGACCGGTCGTTATGGAAATCCTTGGGGGAGGCCTTTGTCCAACAGTAGACCTCATTTGGCTGAAACGATGTGTATTTATAGTATAGCCTGTTGAGCTGGCTACTGTACATTAGATTTCTGCTGATTCTATTCATTCTATTCCGAGATCCCCCTACTATATGCTGATGATTAAGTATTCGTTACTCGTCCTACATGCGTTATGATTCAAGATAACTTTATTTATTTTTTTCCTTGGACAGCTGTTTTTAGATAACTTCTTCTGATGTATGTTGTTTCCGTCTCACGCTCAAATAAACTTGCAGCTAAAGAAAAACATTTTACCCTGAAAGTAGTTTTAAACTAGTTTTATATCATCATTTTTTGTACTCGTAAGTAAGCCGTAAGCTCCGAAGAAGCGAGCGCCACAAAGCACAATCTTTTGCTTTTTTTAGCCAACCATTAAGATCGTCGGTCCATTGAGCAGCTCCTACATTTGCTTAGTTAGTTTTAAATGAATTAGCTATGTGAATAAATAATTTATTTATTATAAAGCGTGTAATATATCGTCCGTGGTTTTGTTAAACGTATCAAATGATTTGTAGGTGAACTTAATTTGAATGAATACTTTAATACCTTTCCTGCCAGCAAAAAGGTTACACAAAAGCTGGACTGGATTCGGGGAGGGTTTTAATTCGACAAAAAACTGTGCCAGGCTGTGATTAGTATTCGAAATTATTTCGTTACAAATATTTTGTTTTGTAAACCTTTTCAAATCCCATAAGCCGCACTTATCGATGCAGAATGGTTATGAACCGGACAAAAAGAGTTGTACATAATTATGTATGGGCGTCTAACTTATTTAATTTATGTTGTCTGTCAGTTACTTCAACTTAAATCTAAAACCTACAAGTTGTCAGGACTGTTAATAGGATTTCATTATAAGGAGCTTATAAAACATCGTACGAGTTGATTCATATTNAGGTCTGCCAGTTACTTCAAGCTAGAATCTAGAACGTATAAGTTGTCAGGATTGTAAATAGGAATAAAAGCCAATATTTGTATTTCATTATCAGGAGCTTATAAAACATCGTACGAGTTGCGTCTAGCGTCATTATATTTGTTTATCATTTGTAATTTCGCTCGTTTATTTATTAATTAGACGCCATATCCGAAACAGATTGCATTTATTAACAAAGACCTGCCATAATAAAATTTGGATGACATGTCGGTCTGGGTTTAAATTGTTAATTGGCCTGCCCGTGCGCCTTTGTGAGGCGTATTTATTGCGGAATTTTGCGGTTAGCTCCAACGCACGGTTTCATATTTGTGTGCTCTGCGGTTGAGCGGTGCTGAACTGAATCTTATATCGGCGGGATTGGGCAATAACTGGGTCATCTGGGCTAAATCAACACCGTACTTTTTTAACCAAAAATACCTATACTGAAAATCACAACGCCTTTTATTAGAATTAAATACAGATAGAGAACAATGTGGAGTGTCTTACAACGGTAGCAATGTACACAAAACACTGTGTTACCCTATGTAATAGGTAGGTAGAAACTGTAACATGCAAGTAGATAGTAGATATTTTGTCTAAAATATCTCGATAAAGAGTAGGTATTTCCTACCTGTAATTTTTGGTACACAATTTAAAAAAAAAACCAGTTACAGCCTCCAGAGTCAGCTAAATATAAATGCTTGTGTTAGAAGTGGGTTCGTTTAAATTCGCCTATCTACGGTGCCAGCTCAATGCTATTTCCTACCCAGCACTTTTTTGGTAGTTACCTAACCAAGTCTAAAGTCTAGTAGAGATGCTAGTTCATACTATTATGGCGAAATAAATAACTATAACTAGATAGAGATTCGATTATTTAAAAATAAAATAAGTTGGAATGGTATAGTTTAGGTCTTATCGCTGCGCGCTAGGAAAATCTTATTCAAGCAAACCTGGGAAAGGACCATTATTTGAAATTAAAAAGGGCGAGGCAGTAGACAAAATAACATTATGACTAAAAAGTACACTTATGAGACGTTTGGAATTCCTGAAGCGAACGAAAAATGTTTTCCCTTTAACAATGTAACCTTTCCACTCCAATCTGAAATACAAACATACGAGTACCTTACATACCTATAGAAAAACATAATTGAAAATGCGAAAGGTATGGCGGCTGGCATCAGGTGAGCTGTTTCAGGGCCTTGCATTTTTCTACATAATATGTGTCTGTTCGCTTTCATTGGGAACCATTCGCAAAGTGGGGCGAGCGTGCGCATCCATAAATAAGCGATGCCGTGTGAGGACTGAGGCTTTCTTCTTGTTCGTTCACATTAACTGTACTTAGCGAAAAAGGTAGAGTGGTTACATAGATGTAGCTGAAAAGACATTTGGGAACTTTCTTACAATTATTCCGTAGTTACAATTAGGGTTATTTGTACATAATTTACGTGACTCTGGTGGGAACAAGATTGTGCTATCTAATATTTTAACTAACAGTTTATGGACAGACGATGGTAATATAAGTCAAGCTAAATACTGTGGGCCGTATGTGATTGTAATATGAGTGAATTTGCAATAAAAATAGGTACGTCTGGTGTGCGGTCGTCTCTACATATACAAAGAACACATCCTTGCTTGTGATAACTCCAATCGTAAGTAGGTGTTAGGTATACATATGCATTTGACGCTTGACGAAAATTAGCTGTCCTTAAGTTTACGAGTCTCTCTTCTTCTCTCTATTCTTTTGACTGAATTCGATCTTAGTAGCATAGTTATAAATAGTTTAATAAGTAATTTCAAGCAGCTTTTGTAGTTTCAATTTATCTTCTGTCGTCTTCTCTTCACCGTAACCTTGATGAGGGTGTTAAATGGCAGGCTCTTCCTTATAAGGAATATTTAATCACTTCAATATTTTACGCCTGGATTCTGAGCTATCAAAGTAGGTAGGTAACCTTTGGTTTATCATTAATTTTTGGTGTCAACTGACCGACCGACTGATATTAATTATGTCCTTGAAACTATACAAAATAATAACGAAATATGTGATAAACATGAGTAAGCGTTAGGTATCTTTTTTGCTTATTTGTCGTAGTTCAATCTATCAACCAGAAATAAAATTATGATATACTTACCAAGGGCTAAATTTATCTTCTGTCTATCTGTATTAGGTATTTTACCTACTAGGTAATAAGATGGTAAAACATAGATGTCCTTTCCGAAGGCAAACAACCCTGCAGTCTTTACTGCAGGGTCTTTATTTTTAGTTTTTAAGGTACTTCTTATTCTTTAATAAGAAGTACCTTAAAAACTAAAAATACCTAACTGAGAATCTGAACAAGCATTATACATAGAATGTGATTTCCTTTGGCCTATCAAACGTGGATACAATTGTACGTTATTTCTTTTCTCAAATAACATTTTCGCAGCCGATTGTAGCTGAAGGGGCAGATTGATTTGGTTGGGCAAGTTATTGATAGCCTGTTGTAAGATGCTTTCCACGATATTGCAACTTGAATAAATGGTACATATCCCATTTGTTTTCTTGAAGCCAAGTATTGGTAAACAATATATTACTGAAAAGTTAAAGGATTATGTCTTGTAGACCGAATAATATTACTTATGTGTTAAGGCAAGATGACTGTAAGTACAATACTGTATGACGAATCTCCTCAACAATAAACATTTAAAATATAGGCAGGTAATCCCGACAAACATATTTTGATTAATAATGGCTTCAAATTGGTACAAACGTCAGGAGTATCTGTTATGATGATGCCCGTAAAAGAGTTTGGATTTGAATGCGAGCCAAATTTTTCAGCACCTCAAGAGTGCAAAAAGAAGAGTACCTACCTAAGTTGAGAATTTTTGATGAAATTGAATAAACAAAATGCCAGTTTTATACTTATCTAACTTTAGTGGTGATACTCGTAAATTCAAATATCGTACGAGTATTAAATAAAATAAAGTTCTCTCCACAAAAGTTTTATACTTCTGAAACTTACAGGTGTGTATTTGCTGTCAGGGAATTTAGTGTAGGTATCACTCGTCAGTTTACCCATATAATAACTTGGTAATGGTCTAATTTAATGCCAAATTTCAAATTTATGGGTCACTTGGATAATTCGGTGTTATTTTATTTTATGAGTGAGTGGGAATTTTATGAATCCGGTTGATAAGAGCTGGAGCGAAATGGTCCGTATTACATGGAAATTGATCATTTACTGTCTTAAGTGCAAAGTGCAAAGACAGTTCAACACCAGCACCATGCCAATATCTCGCCAGCTTCTTTTAAAAACACATATTATTTAGTAAATTCTGACCCATTGTAGAGTTTTACCCTCGTTGGTTAAACCAGAATAGCATGAGTTTTGTGGGTCGAGTTGGTGACAATCCCAACAAAGGGTTCTAATAGTGCCTCTGCCGGTAGATTAACCAGCCGTAGGTACACGTAGAGGGTATTATTACGGAGATCATAAAGCGTAGGGTATGTGCAGCTATTCACCTCTCTGCCCACAACGTTTATGTTTCAAAACAAGGGCAGTTTACCCGTCACTCTTCCAATCCCTCCGAAGTCCGAAGAGGGTCAAACTCTGATGTCACGCTTAATTTATTAACACGACTCCCTGTTTGGAGGGTATTATTTAAGAGGTGGTATCCATTTTGATTAATTGACAAATTATTTAAAGTAATTGAGGCACGTAGACGTGCTGTGGGATGATTGTCGTTGAATAATTCAAAAATAATGAGTGTTTAATAATTTGATTAAGCACGGTGTCGTGCTGTTTAACATAACTAGAGTCTTAATTTAATTACTTTTGAATGCGTGCGAGTAGGTAATGACATTATTTGAAACACGACAACGTATACAAGTTTGTGACCTCTGAAACATTTAGTATAGCATTAATACGAGAAGTAACTACACAGACTAATAATATTATGTACTAATACTAGGTATTTACATAAACGTTTTAAATATCTAACCATGCCGCAATATTTATGACTGCATCGTGATGGTTGGTAAGACCGCGCAGCGCGTATACCTACCTACTCCAGTACCTCTAGTAGGAAAAACTTTCGAGTTCGTTTCGTTGCGTATTCAAAGTGTCATCGAAAAATTTTGTATGAAAAATTAAACAGCGCCCCCTAGGGCGGCTATAATATAGGGGGCGCTGTTTAATTTTTCATACAAAATTTTTCGATGACACTTTGAATACGCAACGAAACGAACTCGAAAGTTTTTCCTACTAGAGGTACAGAATGTTTTGCATAATTTAAAATAGAAAGAAAAAATGAAACCTCCGGAAAACATACGGAAACCTGTCTTGAATTCACGTGGAATGTTATGACAAGGCTGTCATTCTTACTTAAAAAATGGTGGAATTTATTATCGAGTTGACTATTCCCAGAAGAGCCCTTGTAGCTGGAAATCGATAATGGAGGTTAACTTCCAAACTCATGATGATTTAATTCATTCGATTTCAGGCAAAGTTTCGTAGTAACTTAAATTTTAAATCTTTGGAAATTAGATATTACAAAGCTAGGGCTTTTCAAATGAAATGGGTCAAACGAACTTTTCTAAATGGAAATGAATCCTGAATTTAAAATAAATAAGCGTGCAGATAAAAATACTCGTACGTGATAAATCCATAATTAATGACTCGCCTAGCCAACGTTAGGCAAATTCTGTAGAAATAATTTAATATGTATCTAAATCCATCTAAACTAAAGGACTTTAATACAGTAATAGCCAATCTGCTGGCAAAAAAGTATTTACTAATAACAGGTTGCGTGAAATTTAAAGAAGGGCGAAGGTACGACAGGTTCCCCCGGGAGTCTTACCTAACAGAAAAATGCGCATACTCTAATACGTAACGTCGAACGGAAAAGGAAAAATATTTCTGAGGCCATTCAAGTATTCTGCCTAAAGATGTAAGTAAAATGGGACGCCCGAAACACGGCGATAAATATGAGGATCGGGACTTCATAACCGAATTAAATTCCTTATTCATCGCGCGAGCTTCATTCATTATTAATCAGAATTTTTAAAATTCTAAAGTGGTTTTATTTCAGACTATAATTTTCTCTCTGATTGAGTTTTAACAATATTATCATAGTATTTTTAGAGATATCGCATAAGCGAGCGGGGTGTCAAAAAGATAATATTGTTGATTGGGCTACCTTCCAACGAAGTGCACCAACTAACTAAGAAGAGAAAATTAAAAAGAAAAAACAATTTTGAAATTACTATTTCGGGCGATGCCTTTAAAATATTATTTGCCTTATAATTTTTTAAAATATTTTAACAGTTTGAAAACATCGAAATCCAAGATTTCCAAATAAGTATTAACCACTGAACTGTCTTGTAATCTTCTGCTTAACTTTTAAATCTGTGTGTAATAATAGTCAGTTCGATGTATCCCTGGAGAATACAATGTGTTAGTACAGTACCTAATCTTGACTAATCGTGACAGGCACTTTACTGGGTGTTTTCTTCACTAAATAGGAAGTAAGCTATGGTACGTGCTAGCTACTAGCAGTTTTGTGCTTTGTTATCTTTTTATATTGAAAAATCTTACATATTATTGCAGTGATATCTCGACACCCTGGTTTGGCCTAAGCGCAAATATTTACATAATGGTAACTCCATAATATGTCGGTGTAGGCTCGGAAATCACACTCCCGTACTTTTTTGTTGTTTTATATTTGGCGCGGGAGTTGTGTCATTGTCTATTGTTTTATCGTCTTTTGTTTCGAGAAGAGCTTTGTTTGCTCGAAAGCGATATAATACCGTTATTACTTTTGATTGTTAATCATCTACCTACATTACGTTATTGTTTTGTGTTTTGAATATCGTTTGTGATCGGGAATTTTTTCATTCGCTGAAAATATTTGTTCTATCGTATACGTTGGTCTTTCATTATGAAGGGTATTATCACAATCCGTCGTACAATGATATTTGGCTCTCATGGTTATTGGAGGGTCGCAAAGCTCGTGGAACACAAGGGGCTGGGATATGAGACCGATTATCCGACATCTTGCTCGTTATCTACATTGCAGAATTTCTCGTCACATGTCCCAGAAATGGTCATTACGCTCCTATCTTTCAGCGAGCAGCTATTCTCAAGAAAATTAACATTTTCAAAATTATTTCTGAGTAAAATACCTTGTAGTGTGCACACTTGGAAAATGATTATAGCCCCGTTCCTTAAGAGAAAAAAGTGTCCCTTAGGATTCAATTATCCAAGTTGTTCGTCTATCTGTGTATATATTTTCTGTCAAGACCCATTTTCACAGAAACACCTAAGCTCCAATTAGATATATGAAATTCTGAGAACGATTATCTCTTGACGTGAAATTAAACTGTCACACGAGTAGAAGAATAAAACCAACCAAATTTTTCTTTCCGAATCTAAACACCTACTATACAGGGCGTAGAATCATAAAGGGGCCATTTGACTTATGTTCTTTACTATTAGAAGGAAATCTGGTTGCAAAGGTACCCATTAGGTGCCCATCATACTAGACGAGGAAAATGTTCGTTTCAAATCGTGTTGTGCGGAAAAAAATCGACTGAAATCTTTCGGATTGCCATCACGTCTTCTATATAATCGTATACGAGAAAAAAATCACTTGGGTCGGTCACCCGGCGTCGTTTTACTCTGACCTTAGGTCGGTTATGGAATGGAGCATATTTTTGTCGTTATAACTTGAGTTGGCTGTTACTTCGTATTTATTTTAAAAGGGAAACTTACTTTTTTGCCTGTCTAAGTTACCCATATGATTTTAGTGGACATTTTGAGACCATGTCATTACTATAATAAAACACCTACCGCGTACGTGCTATATCAAATGAACATTAGCAATCTTGTAAAAAATAGTATACTAGTGGAATATACCCTTTGCCACTTATTTAGAGAAATAGTAAAAAAATTCTTCTCTCATTCTTTCATAACTTGCAGTTACCATTAAGCTTTTAAGCAAGCCACATACAAAATTTAATTACGTGTCAATTTTCCCTAAAGCACACGTCAATGTTAGTTGAGCTTAATTGTTTACAAGATAGCTAATTTTGCCGTGGACTTTACAAATTAGCTGCTTTGTGCATGCATGATGCGTGCTTATAACTTAATAGATATTTTAAAAGTCTTAACCGTAGTGTCAACATTGTCTAGCTTGGAGAAACATAAAATAGAAATGGTGGGGGTAAAATGTTTGTTCTCTTAGCTCAGACGTAGATGACTCTGTTTGTTCTTGGGAATGCGTTGTCAAATAAAGTTTTATTAACCATCCCCTCAAGCGAAAATTATACGAGAAAAACTATTTTTTTATTTCGCTCTCATTTTTTATTACAGCTATTCTTCTTTTGTTTTTATTGTTTTCAGTTTGTTTTTGATGTCGAGTATTTTTGGCTGAGTACAGATTGAATGGAAAATTACGAACTTATGAGTCCTGTAACTCGAAGGTAGCTTAGGTATAATAAGATTGGTAAGATATGAATTTCATAAAATATTTTTTTATAAGTAAAAACTTAATAGCAGTATGACACTTCAATAGAGATTAATATACTGAACTTTATTATTAGGCAATTCTAAAATCTATACTTATGACAGAGTTGCAATATGTTCAAAATATTCAAATATCGTCAAAAACAAAACCTCTAAAACCAGTTTTATCCCTTTGGACAATTGAAATTTCAACTACCGACGCACATTCTACTTTCCTTAACTGATACCTGATACTTATAAGAAGAAGACAGCAAAAACGAGTGTAAAAGTTTGTATAGCAAAACATTTTTTAGAACGTTAGCAGGAGTTTTCAAGTAGCATTTTTCTTGTATTATAAAAGCTAAATGAATTTTAAGTTGCAATGGAAAATGACGTCACTCGGTTTATAAATGTCAACGAAGTAGGTCAGGCGAGGTGTAAACGGGAGCGATAGCTGTTAAAATGCTTTATAGTTCAACAATTTAGTAAAATTTGCTATTTTTGACATTTGCCTGATATCCAGCGCAACTTTCGTCTAACAACTTATTTTGCAACTCCGCTTAACGTCGCCATTTTAGACGTGCGACTAGAAATGTCAAATGAAATTTTATTTCTGTGTCTGGAAATAAAATGCGAAGTTGGGTATAATCTGCTGCTGTCGGCTCGTAATAAAAGAGCCATTCGATCCCCCCAGGGCAATATGGTGTCCAATCAATTTCTAACTAATCTCGATTTGAAATTTGCCCTCGAACACAAAGTATGATAATAAAATTTTAATATTCAACTTCGTTACGTCTTGACGCATTATGTACTTAACATTGGAAATAAACTTAACTTAACTTAAGTTTATAATATGTCTTTCTTGAAACAGCAAGTCGACATCGGCACATCAGTCTTAAAGTATTTTATGCAAAATGTCATCTCTTACAATTAATTTACATAAGATGCCAAAGTTATTACAGTCTTAAAATACTTTGAAACCTACAAACCTTATTCAAAATATGTTACGCGTCTGATTTTGTCACGAAATATTTCTAGCTCCCAGCTAGACCCGGTAATAGAAAGGCGGTACCTGCAAAGTGAATATCTATTGCTTCGGCTAGGGTTGGCAAGTAAAGGTTGTTTAAAGTGCACATAGTTATTACTATAGCTTTAAGTCAAAATGGCGCCAACCAGTCATCTGTTTAGTGCTGCACTAGGTCATCCATAAAGGCCAGGCACAAAAGTATAAAATTAAAAGCCATGAAAAATACTGCGTTATAATAAAAGTTTCTATTTTTTTAGTGAGTAGTTGGATAAACCAGAATGTTTTCCGCTATTTATCTCGCACTATAGAGTCCTGTAAGTTTTTATTTTAATTTATCGTTTTAAAATAGAGATTACTCACGCGGACTCTAAAGAAGTGACTATAGAACTGTTTTTCACTTTAGCTCCACAATATAATTCTTTAAATCGAGAAACGGAAAACACTAGAGCTATACGCACAATTTCATAGCAAGACGTCCAGTAAGAAGATTACGAGTATTTGCGAGGTAGCAGCCCTGTCCACAGGCACAAGGTCATTTCGGAGCCGTTCAGTGCGCGCGCGGCTGAGCCAGTTTCACTTTAAACTTGCATTGTACCAGCTCTTACCCAGGGAATTCGTCACACAGGTTCGGGTAAGTAACAAATGAAAATCGGGAAACTTGCACGTGGGTTTAGGTTAGTACCCCGCAAAGCTTTACAAAAGCTTACCAAAAGGGAAGCTTATACGTAACCTACATTTTTCACCTCTGAACTCTTGAAAACCACTAACCGTCTTATAAATCGTCCGAAATCCCGAATCTAAAGAGGTACCTATTTGAAGCTATTAGCGATTGTTTGGTTTCAACTTTAAGTTGTTTAGATTTGTTATAAAACTATTCGTAAGCAAAAATAAATAGTAATGTAAGGCAAATAAATAATTTCATTTTCATTTTTTCATTTTCATTTTCAAATAGTATCCAAAAAAGTATTGTAGGCAGGTGGTCTACTTGGTGGACCGACGATTTGGTCGCGGGTTGCGGGTAGCACAGGACCGGTCGATGTAGAAATCCTGAGGCTCTTGTCCAGTGATGGAAGGCACATGGTTGAAAAGAGGAAGTACTTCTAATACAAAAGTTAAGAACCACAGTTACTTAGTAAGGTTTTAAAGACATGTACTTTTGGCACCTTTCCAGCTGTTGCATAAATGAACGTGACTCTTTTCGAGTCTCAGTACCGACCGAATAAAATGGTAATATGCACTGTAGTAATATCGTATTTTCAAATATATTTTCACATAATATGATGCCTACCTGTTCGGCGAACGTGAGCATATAAACTGTTTGATAGAGCATTTAGAGCACGCGATAACTTAAGAAACTAGGGGCTTAACTTTAGAAACTTCCTATTTCGTTCTACATTCTTCAATTAAGGTTAATTATGTTCCATAATATTTTGTAAATATTTATAAATTCCGAGGTCAAGAAACTTAAATTTAGACCTTTGTCAGCCAAATTTGACTGATGATCACTATTAATGTACCGTTATAGGGCTCATATTGCGGATCTATGTGCGAGTATGTACCTACACTTGTACGATCACGACGCGAAAAGGTAGCAAGCGTTTTTCCAGATTTAAGAAGCTATCCTAACAATAAGTGAGTTGTACAAAACACGATAACTTACAAATCAAGTGTCGTGTATCGTTCTTACAATTTTAATTGCGTGCATATCCGTGCAGGTTAAGTACTTAAAATAGGTAATAAAACACGTAACGTCTTCCACGATAGCCGCTTTGTTTCCTTGTACACAAGGCATGTTTACAGCTAAAGTAGACGAATACGAGTAAGTTTGTACACTCCGTTAGGTCGTTATCGCATAGGTGCGGATAATCAGTTGATTCGCTTTAGGCTTTAGGTGTTGAGACGAGTTTACACCGATCGACTTATCAACGCGAATAAGACCCATTTCAAAGGATATCAGGTGACATTACGTTCCTCCAAGTACGGAATCCGAATGCGGAATGAGGTGAGCCGTTGTAACAGTCTTAACAGAAAAGAAAACCTACTTGCAAGAGTCTTACAAGATTTAGTCTTAAATATATTCTCATGAAATTAGTATTGTTTATGTAAGCAAGTACACACACATTCTTTTAAACATTCGTGTATTCACTCTTGTCTTAAGTTGTTTATTGAAAACTTACCTTTGTGGCATGTAGTAAACAAGATTCGGTTATCCTGAAGTTGCTCTAACTCGTGCGTGACACTTCTTTCTGTGACACCGTTTATTTATTTAAGTAGTAGCCGAGTTTACTTCTAGTTTAGCATAAACATATTTAACTACGTGTAGATTATGAATAAATATTAAAACACTGACACGTTCTACATTCTTTAAACGATACGTAGGTTCAGTCAGCGTCAAATAGTTAGCGTCAAATAGTTAGCGACACCTAAAGTAGCCAAAAAGTTCGCAACACAAAGGAAGGTCTTTGTTACAATTAGAATAAAGTTGTATTATTATATTTTTGAGCACTTCTAGTGTCAGGAATTATTTGACGCTGACTCTACGAGTAAATATCTAGGTACCTAGTTTGAAATTGAAAGAGAATTAATCCACTCAATAAGTAGAATCAAACCACTATAGCATCATGTAAATCCGTCTCAGATGCACTTATTTCACGGCGGTGACCTACATAACGGAGTAGGTAAACGCGCGCTTACTCCAGCTACTTGCAAATTACTCAAGTTCGAGCGCTAACCAGCGACACGATTTAGCAAATATCGCGATGATGCAAATCCCGTCTCCCGGGTAACTCGGGAAGTTATTACATATTCGACAGGTTAATGTTTGTTCATGAGCCGAACGGCGGGTTGATGACTATTTGTAGTTATAAAAACCATTAGTTTATTTCACGGTGTTATCGAACCAACAAAAGTTTAAACATGTTTTCTGATAAGTTTTAAAATAAAAATTCACTGTTTCATTAAAGAGGGTAAACACTGCTCTCGTGTCATACTGGCTAGTTACGCTATGTGATATTTTATCCAGATTTTGGAATGTGTGCTAGAATTAAAAATAAGTAAAGCACCTACATTTCTTACTAATTCACTATATTATCACCAAACCCCTAAGGTAGTTCTTGATTCGTTTGTTTTAAAATTTTTTTCGGCTCGGAAAAAGCCTACTTCATTTTGTAAAAAACGATGATCTTCTCTTTAAAAGTAAGCCAGCATTTTATTAAAATAGATAGGTATGTTGGATGATATTTACATACAATATTCAAAAATTCTCATGAAAAGCACTTTTCTGTGTTTTATGGTAATATTTCGCATACAACGTTCAGTATTCCGAAAATTATTTATAAGTCTCAAGATCGAGGGGCCACTTTACATAATAGTGGATAATACCGGCATTCCCGGAACTATCTGACGGTAGCAGTTGCTTCGAATAATCTTTTGGCCGGCCTCCCAGAATATTTCAATACAGGGCATAAGCGTCAAGTTGGTGTTTTAAACAATGCAGTCCTTTCTTCACAACTTAGCAGCAGAGTCTATAATTTGTGTTAAATTTTGAACATCATGTAAGTATGTGTTTTTTTCAAATTAAGGCCTCGTTTAGCCAGTGTCAAGTGAAGTAACACTGTTTTGTTTTACATGCCTACACTCAAGTACGTCCAAGAACACTTAAGGCTGACTCGCACCATCTTACTATAACTTTAACAAACGTCAAAAATCTGTTAAGCTCCATACAAAAAAAAACATCGTTTAACGTTATAGATACGTGGTGCAGGTGGTACAACTCAGTCTTAATGGTCTACCAAAAAATGGCTAACTTTCCTGCCAAGAATTTTGCACAACCCACCTATCTTTCAGACTCATCCATCATCGTACTTATCAGCTAACATGAGTCAGTTAAACACAAGCCACAAGCCTAAAACGCAATATCTCGGTGGCGTGAATTGTCAACGGGCCCTGATGTCAGTCTTTTAAGTTGTCATGGGCCTGACACGGCTTACGAGCTACGGAACTGAGGCACAAACCGACTGACGGCTTAACCTGTAAGTCTGTAGTAGGTATCCTAGTGAAACTAGGAAAGCTGTATGTGAATTTTATTTATGGTTTACTAACCATTATTGATTTACTAACCGGTAACACTTCTCTATTACTGGCTGTTACCGTTTTTATAGCTGTTGACAGATTCTTAGTAAAAGAACAAAGGAAGTTGCATTCGATATTTATCAACATTTGCGTATTCGGAAGTATAGATTAAGCGGCACCGGTTTATTATTTTATTTTAATAAACTTTCAATGGGTTAAAGGTGTAAAATTACAGTAATAATCCTTAAACGTTTTTAATTTGAAAGTTAATTTGAAATAGCAATTTGCATAAAAACTCGAGTATTCAAACAAGTGGTTACGAATTGCGTACAAAAAGGAAACAAAGGCATATTTTACGAGCCCTGGCACTGGCCACAGCTAGTGCGCTATTTTTACGTCGTTCACAAATTATGTTTAATTATTACACTAGCGTACAAGAGGAGAAAAGGCTCTTATGAAGTTGAACGCCGTTTTATGAATAACGCCAACTACACACACCGAGCCTTTTGCCGCGCTGCAGAATGGTACTACCAGATATTCGCATAAAGAAAACCTTTTAGCTTGTATTTGATATTTTGGTGAATAGAGAAAAACGTTACAAGCTTCAGGTGATCGGGGTTAACCGGCACGTCGTTAAGTTGAAGGCTACGCGTATTAATAATGGAGTACAATTTAAATTTACATTGAGTACAACTTTTGAATTTAGATGTTTATATGTAAAAGGCCAATAATGAGTATCTACCTACTTTCGAGTAGGATATATTATTTCTGACTTGGTTGCACAATATTACTTTAACTTTGACAAACGTCAAAAATCTGTCAAATTCCATACAAAACACACCGACTATCGTTATAGTTACTGTTAAAGTTAGATGGTACAACTCAGCCTTAGAATGCTATCATCTGATTTGTTAGAATGAAGGTACCTAGTACTTAGTAAAATAATAAGTATTTTTTTATACATATAAGTAGTAAATAAAGTAGAGAAGTAAAAGGCAAGAAGAGAAGAAGGCATTTGCGTTGGCATGAAATAAATTAATACAGAAAAAAGATAATAAGATATGTATTCAATGCAAAAAGCTTTTAGCTGAATCAGTTTCATTAAAATTATTAATTCGGCACGCAGTGAAGCTGCTATTTGAAATAATAAATTTGTTGACAGTGCTCGTATGTAATGGTCCCTAATCAATTAAATGAGCAAACTTAATAATGTAATGGATTGCAACGAAAACCTTTAGATAATTCCAATTTGATTTTGATAAAATAAACTTTCCACACAGTATTGATATAAATTATATTAGATTAAGCAAACAAAATGTTGTCAAGATGGTTTCAGGGTATGACTTGTTGGTTGTCCTATTAAATAAAGAAGTAAAATAATAATGGCGTATTGCAAGTAGGCGTATTTGACTCGGTTTCGGAATGTACACATAAAATTTTATTGTACTGGAAGGAACCCAAACTAAACTCGAGACTAAAGGCTTAGATCTAACAGTTCTAGATGCGTAGTTCAATGTAAACAAAACTCGATTCAATTTCAAGCTTAGATTAAGGCGTTTGATTGGTTGAGTTTCAATATTCAGGAGCGTTCGAGTTTTCAGCTTTGTTTTGTAATGCGGACTAGGTGCTGTATCTTTTAGATTTTAATTGGGCTCTATGTTCTAAATGAATGTACTTGTATACTCTTGTTTGACACGATACACGATATCTATCTGAAATAAACACCTACTGTGATTTAATTGAGTCAATTAAAATTCCTTTATAATTCTGGAATTAAATCGGATCCTTTTAGGCCTGGAGGCTTTCTTCTAAAAATAGTATTTACCGATATAGAGCATGAAACGATTCGAGATCGTCCCACCAGTTCCGAAAATCGACTAATGCCGAAGTTTTGTTGCGTGCCAGAACTCCAGCTAGCCGACTCGGGGCTAAAACATGTAAGTTAATACTTAATATACTTGTAGGATAGTTTCAGTCTGCGATTACAATGGAAAAGCTCCGCTCTACATTTTAGTATTACGTTTACGTTCTACAGTTGGAGTCGTCGCGGAACTACTGAATGTATAATTTTTACACACAGACTCATAGAATAAGTATTACAGTTGGACATAATGCTTCGCAACTGGAGGTGGTAATTCACACTCTTATACTTAAAACAAAAGAGAAAATGGGTGAGCATTGGGGCAGAGAAATAGGCCACCACTACTAGGTTAGCTAAAAGAATCGAGTACTTTGAACTTTCGATTTCAGTCTTTATTTGTAGGTAAAATCCAGGTAACCTGTTTCAATGTGACTAGAAGCTAATTAGTGGATAATATGTATTGATTTAAAAGTAGGTAGGTAGGTACATACTCTTTTCTGAGGTCCAATTTATCTTGCCCTATAATTCATCTGCTGACTTTTGTCGTGAAAATTCAGAAAGACTAGGCAGTTATTCCAAAAATTTACAAATCAAACATAAGACATAACTATATTTCCATGTTACGTAAAGAAACTCATCAAGAGCCGGTCGTTGTTCCAAGCTAGGTAGGAGTAGTGTTAGAGCGCTCCAAGTTTGTCGGGTAGTAAGCACATCAATATTAACTTGCTACCTACTTCGAAACTTAGCCGCATTCGAATTTACGTTTCTGCAATAACTAACAACATTTAACGCTATGTTGGTTTAATTAAATAAATAAATCAATGGAATTGCTTCCTAAATTGAAAAATGTTAAGTGGGTTTGGATTGGTATTCTTAAATTCAACCAAACTGTAACTGAAAAAAAAAATGGCATGACTTATGATAATACGGACTGTAGATAATTAAATGTTGGATAAATAAGTGTATTTTTTTCTTATTTCAATTAGAAACAAAAAAAAATAACAAAATTTTTTCAACAAATAGGTCTCTACACGATATTTAACACCACATAAAAATATCCATGGTGTATTATGTTTTTTTAGTAAAAAAAGTCGATAAACAGTTTGAAAACCATATAGGTACCTATTATATTTTCAAAATTTTTATATTTATTTTATCTCCTTATGTAGCAGTAACACAGACATATCACGTCAACGTTAACGTGTCGCAAACGACTTGTACGCGCTCGTCTGATCGCTTCCGAGCGCCGATCACGCGACGGGCCGCATCACGCGGCGCACTATCAATTACCTCGTCAATTGGTTTCGTGTCTGCGACATCGTGGTTTCTTCTTAAATGGCTGCGCAAGGCTGTTGTGCCAATTACGAATAGAAATGTGAACGTTGCAGATGACGCTGCCAAAACCGTTGCGTTTGCCACACTTAGGAAGGTGCGTTGTGTAGGATTTTTAGTTACGCACCCCAACTACCTACAGTAAAATTAGGTACCTATTACACTTTATTCACTAACCACGTGCCATAGCATAATCATAAGACTTTCACGTTCTTATTAGTAATGTGCATTCGATGATATTATAAACCTAGTCCATTGCATAATTTTGCTATTTCAAAACTTGAAAAGCATATCTAATAACATGAAGTGCGGCAGTCACCACATCGTGAGTGTAACTGTCGCATGGAATATAAAGGAAGCCGCAGCCCGCGCCGCCACGCGTCTGAATATATACAAACATTTCAAAATATTCACGTCTACATGTAGTGAATTTTAATTTTTCAATACTTTTAATATCTTCTTTTCCCTATAGTTTCGTACGGGTTGATATCGTCAAAGAAAGAGCATCGTGGATGCTTTGGGAACTAAGCGTATTTTCAAAAGTGAAAACTGCCATGTGTAAGGTTTTTGTGAAATAACTTATTTTATCCCGCGGCTTCACTTGATTAAAACTTTGGACCCCCGCCCGTTTTGCCCTTAGGGAGTCAATTTAATCTAAATCAATGACTACGGGTGTCATTCAGCGTTATCCGTATAGTGGTTTAATGCTGTCTCGATAGATCAGTCAGTAATGGTTACCTTTGTACCTACTGATATGCCAGTGAAAAGTTAAGAATAGCTCTACATTATTATTGCCTCCAATCCGATGCAGACAGTCAATTAGCTTCTGACAATTCTATTCTAGGCTTACTCAACCGGTAGGCTACAAAAGAGACATCAACAAACAAGGCTGTTACGTGTCAAAAGGACATGTAGGCGAGGTTCTGTCTGCTCGTGATCATATGGCGCGATGACGTGACGCGTCATACATCACGCACATTGCCGCACCATCAATCACGCTGTCAATAAATTGGTTTCGAGTCCGAGTCAAGTCTAAATGTGGGTTTTTTCAAAGCTATAGCGAGTGAAAATTTCTTCAGATTTCCAACAGCCAGAAATCCATCCATCCATATTCGTAAAAATGATATAAATGACATAATATCCCCGTGTGCCTCTTTGTTACGTTTAGTCGCCTAGGTAAGTACATTGCTCAACCAATTTAGATAAATTATGTACAGAGATAGATGGGACCTGGGTTAAGGAGATGACTAGGCGACAGATGATAGATTGAAAAATATACCGGCCAAGCCGCGGCCAGTTGCTTGCCGCCAATAAAAATAACAAAAGGATGTTGAATATTCATTATTCAGTAATTTATCACGTGTATATTGAAATTGAAAGGGATATAAACAATTTGCAATATTGAACCAGAACCTATTTCCTTAATCTCAAACTCATTTTTCCTACTGTAATATAAGTACGTTCTAGTCCCAATAACAAAAAGAACGTAACTGGGAAATTACTAAAAATCAAAATCCAGAACACTTGAAAACAACTTCAGACGAGACGTTTTGCGATCGACAGCCGATCAAGTGACGGGCGTGTCGCTTACGCGCACTATCAATTACCCTGTCAATTTGTTCCGTGCGATACGAGACGAACGTTTAAATAAACAAAATTGGACCCATTCTATATTGGTGCATTTTAATTCGAAAGTTTTCCTTTGTGCAGACAGCGAATTGGTTTTCCGACGCAAAACAGTATTGTTATAACGAAATCTCGTAAGCCCTTTGTCAAAAATTTACGGACATTATTTTCGGGAGAAATTTAATTTTGCTGAGTGCATACGATACTCTAACTGAACTCGGATTTGGAACAATTTTTAGGGAAGGAGTGTGTATTTTTATGGTCGGACATTTTACTAAAAAGGTTCTTGAGAACTTTCAGTAATGCCTTATCAAGTTACGAAAAATATACATTGTAAACAACACGAAGAGCTATAGTTAAGTGTTACTTAGAATCAATTCGGAAACTTTTTACCTTTTACTAAGCTTTCACGCGTTGGTCTAATTTGTTTTTCAGCGTAGGTTGTATACCTATTCAAAGGCTTTAGTAAATCTATATAAATAAAAATGAATTGATGTTCGTTAGTCGGATTAAAACTCGAGAACGGCTGGGCCGATTGAGCTTATTTTGGTGTTAAAATGTTTGTCGTAGTCCAGGGTAGGTCTAAAAGGTGAGCAAATAAGGAAAGATTTGCTTATTTATTGCCATTAAGGCGGAACAGAGTTCGCCGGGTCAGCTAGTATCTTATAAAAATAAGTACAAAATGTGGAAAATGATAATGTCTTACATTTTAAACACTCTTTTTAGATTTATTTAATTTAATTTCAGTAGTAGGTTATGTTTTGTGAATAATACTTAAACGCTTTCTTGAATAAATTCAGCCAGTGGAAGCGGAGGAAAGATTTCTGCCACAGATAACCTAAAATTACAGGGAACGTTAAGTTGGTGGATCGCATAGCTCAACCCGGCACGCTGCGTAGTACTTATTATTTTATTGTGAATGCTTAAAATATAAAGTATTTTGAATTACTCCGTTGCTAAAGGAGAAAATTCGTAAATATACCAGTTTTTAATAGGTTCTTTTTTTTACAAAATTATTCATAATAACCTCCTTTGAAAGTCAAAACCTTATTAATAAATAACGGCAATTTTTTGGCAAAAACAACCTATAAAATACTGTTGTAACTTTGATCTATTTCCAAAATAAGTAGGTTATGGCATGTGGCATTAAAGGAAACTGATCCACAACCAAACAGGTAGTTTACACAGGCATAACAGGAAGGAATTTAAGTAATGGGAATGGCTAATTGCGTGGGCGTAAGAAATTCCCACGCAAAAACCACCACACCCAAGTACTGACGAAATAAATTCCTATATAGAAGGGACGACTAAAACAGTAGGTACAAGAATTCTTTGTCTAGGAAACTCAAGGTTAAATAGCATTAATTAGCATAATAACAAAACACGCACAAATACCATCATCACATAAGTCAAGTTATCGTTATGTCTGTCACATTTATGTGTGGTATTACGAATGAACGTCCTTTTCCAAACGAAATTTTGCGAAGTGAACAAACGACCGAAAATGCGGGATTGTTGACAATAAAAAGGACCTCTGTAAAGCTTTTATAACGAGTGGAGTACTATGTAACCAATAATTCCATCGTACGACGCCTCTCCTGCCCCGCACCACGGCTGCATACAGAATAGGGGAGGGAACATTGATTCGNCATTGATTCGAGTCGGTTCGACAGGCTCAATAAAATGCCCAGATAAAACCCATTTTGTGGCATCTAGAAAAGGTAACATTACCATAAAGATTTTTTGTTTCTTAGGCTTTCGGGTTTACAAATTGGCTGTATTGATTTAACTTTGACCGTAACTTTAACGATAAGTAACAGGTGTTTTTTGTATGGAGTTTGATAGATTTGACGTTTGTCAAAGTTAGTGTTAGATGGTGCAATCCAGCCTAAAATAGAATCTAGAAATAAAATTCAATCCAAGACTTATTCCTTTCATTCATTGAAAAGAAAAGTTCTGAAGAGTAAATGCGTAGAATGTTTTGTGATGTTATTTTTCCTTACCTTAAATCGACAGAATAACATAGTTCACTTAACCCTGACATTAGCTTGAAAGTCGTGTTCTGTTTTGTATCCCGAATTAAACGTACCGTATTTAGAGTTTCCGTTCGTTTGTTGAATATTGATACCCCTTTGTTTCCGGCAACTTAATTTGTGAGAGTTTTGAGTCATTAACTGCATGAATATAAAATAAGCTTCGGTATAAACAACACTTTGTTATTTCGAAGTAGGTACTTCTTTTATAAGATGCAATAATAAAATTAAAGCTCCTGAAGCTGCTTTTGAAAATGTATCCATTTCTTAGCCTTGTCTTGCTAATTACTAGAGACAAGTTAAATATACACCAAGTTCTAGTTCAAAATTTTGCCAATCTGTTCCTAACACTCTAAATACAGGGTGTAATGAACGAGTTAGCAAAAAGTTAAGCAGTGAACGCAGATAACTGTCCGCAACTCGATATCATTAGCTTTTTTCCCGGAAATGGGAGCCGAACGTTTTTTCTTTTTTTACTCTTCATTATACAAATCTGTTTCCGTTGTGGCAGAGTGGTTAACAGTCCTTATTATTATTACAGTTCTTTGTAAATTACGGTGCATTTTAAACTTTTCTTTAAAAATATATTGAAGGAAATTTTGAATTTTCCGGGAATCTTTCCCGGAAAATAATTGACTTTACTTACATTATTGGTTTTGGTGACGTTAGTTCGGTGACTATTAGGTTGTTAAATCTAAGCTTTCTTACCCTTTCAGTTCCCTGGCATTTCTTGGAAAATATCCAGTTGTAAGAGGAACTCTGTTATTGGTACTATTTACATCACAGTGTTATGGCAACACTGGATGAGCTGTACCTAATACAATTTTTGTCCCGACACTTTCGAGAAATTGAAACAGAAGTGTTCCCAAGAGCGATTCAAGAGTTTCTCAAAGTTACTGAACTCATTGTTTTTATGAAAGAGACATGCTCTTTTTCATTGTTCACAATCAGCAAGGCACATTGTGTTTTATTCTTTGAACTCTTTTATTCAATTGTAGAGCATATTTTAAATTGTTATATTTTAAATTGTTATTCAAGGCATACTTTGATATCACAAATAAACAATTTATTTCGAATCAGTTAAATTTCCGCCTTTAAAAGACCCATCACGATAACAGCTTTTGAAATAAAGCGAAATCTCATTAAGTTAAAAATAACTCTTATTTTCCTGGCTCGCCCCATTGGGACGGGGAATCATGTCGATTCGATTAATGTTTTTTTTAATTGGAAGAACAAATCTAGGTAACAATCTCCAGAATTCCTGGAGCTTATAGCACGTCCCGGGAGAGACTGATTGTCTTGGAGCCGGTGGCGAATTTTAGCAAACGAAATTAGGACGTCCTAAATTAGTGGGCCAGGTTGACGGAGCTTGCCTCGGCATCCACATCTAGTATCGATCAGTGCAACGGGTATGACGTTCATAAATTTCTCATCAGATGTTAATTGAAACTTAATTTTAACAGACTGGTGCTCGTAACTAGTATGCTTATGTCAACTGCAAATTCTTTAGGGCTTTTAAGATAAACGCGCCATGGAAGTCACTATGTGGGCATATACAATTACTTAAATACTTACGAAACAGTAACTTCAAAGTGTTTTCGAAAAGACATTCTTCCTCATTTTTTTTTAAATCAAATATTATTTAATGAGTAAAGCAGTTCCTTAAAAATGTAATAAACTTTCAGCGTAAAAACAAGAGGGAAATTAATGTTAAAAACATATTATACATAAACTGTACGTAGGCAGTTAATTAGAAAGAAAAGGTGGTAGGTACAGCAAGTTCTTTCATGTAGAACAATACCTTTAGGTAATTCTTTTGAGGGACCCCGCACCTACGCACCATTCATCCAAGGGACGTCCATTGTTCCCATCTAATAGTTAAATCCTTGCCTGAAATATAACTAAAAGATAACCAACGCTGAGCGTGTTGCGGCTTGTCGTGCTAATAAAGTAAGATTAGAATAGAACCGACATTTGAACAATGAATTTTGAGCGTTTATGTTTCAGAAAACTAATTATCTTTGCCTGAAATCGGTAATGATTTTTAATTTTTTTCAGGTGACACGAAATACGATAAAATTGCAGACTTTTTCATAGAAAGTTATGCACAAAACACTTGGCTAACTTTGTACTTAAATGACATGATTTTTTATGTCATGAAAGATAATGAACAATTCATGATTTAACGTCTAATATTTCGGAAAGTAAAGCAAAACCGCGTAATCTTTATTAAACGGTCGTTTGTGGTTGGCCCCCGCTTATTTGCGCCAATTTGAATGCATTTCGCGTGGCGGCCTACGGGCATGCTATCATAATCGGCTTTGCTTTGTCCCGGCCCGTGCCATTGTTTGTTCGTATCTACGGGGTACATGGTAAATCGGATCGCGAGCACCTTATACGGCAAAATAAGATTGAATTCTCGGAGATTTGGGTAATCTGCCCTTAACTACATACACGCACTATGAAATGATGAATGAATGATTGATATGAAAACGCTGTAGGCTACCAAGTTAGGCCAATATTTTAATCATGTTTTAAAAATGGAAGGGTTTTCCTAATTTGGCCTTGAAAATGGGTAGGTATTTTTATCCGATCTCTAAAGGAGGTAACAGTAAAGAATAAAACGTTTGGGAAATTAAAAATCTCTTTTTATCTTTACTCCATTCCCAAAAGTAATTAAAATGTTTGATTTATGTTGTTAATTTAAAAGCAGTCCATTATACTCAGGGCAAATTCCTAACGCGGCTTTGAATTATCACTTTAATATCATTACTCGCGTCGGTTAAGATTGTAAATCATGATTATATCACGATAATCACGGATATTAGGAAAACGCGAGTGTAGCCGTTAGCCAGACAGATGGAACGGCGAAGGAAATGGATTCTGAAATTGTGAAGTAATTCCCTTTCCAGTCACTGGGCTGTAATTTTGTAAGGAAACTTGAAATTGCATTTTAAGATGACTGACGCCTTAATTCAAGTAAAAGCTTCAACAGCGTGCTACGTTATTAATTATTTATCCTTTGATTTTCTGTCGAAACTTTTGACAAGTTATTTATTAATGCAGAGTTATTTACAGGCTAATGAGTCCTTGTAAGTACCGAAAGGAGTAGGTCAAACTAACGATATTTATCTACACTGTGACGCCGATGTCAGGGACACGCAAACTAATCGTAGTAAAGACATTAGGTACACAAACTTGCTTATGTATAAGTAAGCAGCTGTAGTCGTGCGTGGTAGAGTTTGTTATTATCATTATCCTCCCTTTTCCCAAGTTATACTTACCTGGGCTGAGCGCAGCGAGTTTTATTCTTCGTGGGTCTGCTAATATTCAGTTTACTTGTATGAGAATACTCGATTTAAAATATACATAGGTAAAGTATTTTAACCTTTAAAATCGCAGTTGGATTATTTCCTATATTAATAATATCCAGAAAAGCTCTAGAATGTATCAAGACATTGAGATTTTTTATTAATCTGTGATTTGTTATCCGTCGCCTAACTTCGAACCATATTAACATTATAAACACTGAAGTATATTATAGGTACAAAAACTACTGTAAGTATTTTTAAAGACTTTACACTGCATTTTACTTAGTTGTTTTAAGCTTCAGACCCACACTACACACACTAGATTAATCAGATTACTAAGTCCGCCAATTCGATACAATTGGAACATGATTTTTCACTTACTGTTTTAGATGTTTTTTTTAATCACGAATTACATCTTGATCTTCGTAACTAAAGAAGTTTGGTTTGACTATTCCCGAGAGTGGCAGCTATCCAGGCGGCTTTGAAACTTATTCTTATATCGCGTTTGACGTCAAACTTGCGAGTTGGGAGGAATANGAGAAATGAGTTCGGGCCGTTGTTCAAAAGTGCTTCTTAAGATTAAGAAAGATTTTTAAGGCTTAAAAGTGTTCAGTCTGTAAAAACTTCCCCATTGTTTGAGGGGTCTTTTATAGACAATCTATTAGTACCTAAAGAGATTCAGACAGAGATAAGTAATAAACTAAAACATAATCCCTGGGTAGGGAGATAAGTTTAAATAAAAGATATCATTTGTCATAGATTTCCATCCATTAAGAAGATACACGTACTAGCGAAGCGATTTATTGATAAGAGATTGGATTACTTTAGTTACTTTGCCACGAGAGAAAGAAACAATATAACCTTACAGTTCTTATCTACAGGCAAGCTATATTTCAATTGTATTCTATAGGTATTTCTTCAAGTCGTTATTAAAAAACATTATCTAATACCTACGATTTTATATGATTAGCCAATGTGCACTTATTATTGACGGACAGGTTGTCGTGTTTATAGGCCATCTATTAATATGAACTCCCCGGGGTATTATGGCATGTCATGATGACAATACATTAACTACAGCGTAAAATAAATTAAAACAAAAATACTGTGACCTACGCGTTCAACTGAATAAAAACGATCCACTAACATTTTGTTATTTCAAAACAGCAGAGCTTTGGCTAACTGAAAACATTTTATATTAGTTGTAAAAATAAAAACTCTATTTGTGTGTTCAGCATTTGTAAAGTTTTGTCGCTATTTCGACGACTTGATTAAGATTGCAAGTGACGTATGGAGGTGGCACCTTCGCCATTTTCATTAGAAATCAACAAATTCCGTCTTTAGGCTCAAATCATGATGACGATGAATTAAATGTTTTGTACTCAAAGGCAAAATTTCCTTTAAAAAGGTACACACATTTAATTTCTATTTAACAAGTCGAATCTCATTTAAATCAATGTAAAACACTTCAGCTTTAAGCTGCGCCGGTATAATACTGTAGCTATATAGAGATTTTCCTTGTCCCTTTAAATTACGGCGAAGTAAATTGAATTAGGTGCGTTGATTTAACAAAATGGAAAGCTTTAAAACTTTCGGCACTACAAGGAAAATAATGTTCCTACCTTAAACTCTTGGAGCTAATTGACCGTGAAAATTTGTTCCTGTAGGTATTTTAATATGGATAGTAGGACTATTCTCTACAGAAATGAATTACATAATTAGTTTTTTTATAAGTTTGTTAATATTTGCCTGTTATTCGTGTATCCTACTTATGTGTCAGTTTTAACTCGGGTTTCAAGTCAATATTACCGTAACAAAGCCAGCAATTTTTTAATAGTGTTGGATGTTGTGAAGGTCTGAGATTCATTGACATTTTCCATGTTGGTTGTGCTTTTTTTCGCTACCAGGAAATTGTACAATGAAATTGTAACGAACTAACTGTGTGTTGTTTCCCACATTTTATTTTTCCATAGACGTTCTAGTTTTGCTTAGAACCTTCCAGTGACATGAAATAGTTTACAATATTGAATGTTCGGCGTGACCTATTTAGGTATTTCTGCGTCATTAGTAGAGGAGGGACATTGAAGATATTCGTTCAGTGTGTGCTCTGTAAATAGGTTCTATAAATACTTTTAATGGTTGAAAGGGCTGACAATAATACTCGGATACTTGAATACTTCCTTTTTATTTCCCTATAAATTTCAGGTACAGAGCAAGAGGCGTCTTCCACAAGTATGACCACAGAGCAAGAGACAATTTCTCTTTTTTTTTNGCACACCTGCATGGCTAGGCTTCACATGCACACTTAACTAGTCCTTAACGCAAATAAACCAACACACTTAATCGGTCTGCATAATAAAATTTTATTAAGTTCATATTATCAGAGGGTAGCCCCCAACATATACGAACATAATAATTTGAATCCAATGTGCTCCGTATTATGCCCGTTCCGCCGGAGAATAGCCCCGACCATATACGAGACGCACTACAGCACACAAGATTCGAACATGCATTTCATAGTCTTACAGGCATCAATTTCATTATGTTAGTATCATCAGAGGGTAACCCCATCATATACGAACATAATAGTTTTTTTAATGGTTGACAGGGCTGACAATAATACTCGGATACTTGAATACTTCCTTTTATTTCCCTATAAATTTCAGGTACAGAGCAAGAGGCGTCTTCCATAAGTACGACCACAGAGCAAGAGACAATTTCTCTTTTTTTTTTCTAGCGTTTGGATATTATGATTGGATACACAACACCCCCTCCTCAATCAAAGTATCCAAACGTTGACCTTTAATATTACTTACTAACTTAACTTTATAGGTACTTAAACCATTTGGTTACACTGAGCTTTGTACTAGAAATATTTGATGAAAGTAACATTATGTATAGCGCTTTATTTATTTATTTGAACACCAACAAGGTTACATTGAGGCTTCACAAAAGTAACTATNTCAAAGTATCCAAACGTTGACCTTTAATATTACTTACTAACTTAACTTTATAGGTACTTAAACCATTTGGTTACACTGAGCTTTGTACTAGAAATATTTGATGAAAGTAACATTATGTATAGCGCTTTAGTTGAACATTTTTTCTCTTAAGGAAACAAATATATTCTTACACAATGGCTTAGTTAATAAATCTGCAATCTGATCTGTAGTATTGATATATTGTAATTCTACTTCACCTGCTTCAACTTTATCTTTTACAAAATGAAACTTTATATCTAAATGTTTTACTCGCTTTAACTGCTGATTGGGATTACAAAGTTTAAGAGTGGACTGGTTATCTTCAAAAATTAACATTTGGAAATTGAAATCTGAAATACACAATTCACGCAACATGTTATTAATCCAACATGACTCACTTATACATAAACTCAAAGCAACATATTCACTTTCTGTAGTGGACATAGCTACTGTACTTTGTTTCTTAGATGTCCAACTAATTAAACAACCAAATACGTAACAACAATAACCACTTGTTGATTTTCTATCAACTAGATCGCCTCCCCAGTTGGCATCTGCATAAGATATGACTCTGTTTAAATGTAAATGTTTAGAAAAAACTAGTTGTAAGTTTAGTGTACCTTTAATATATCTCAAGATCCTTTTTAACTGACTATATAATTCCTGACTTGCACAATTCTGGTACCTTGATAACAAGCTGATACTGGCACATAAATCAGGTCTTGTGCACAACATAGAGTACATAATACAACCAATTATTTGTCTACATTTATTCTCTATCTCATAACTTTCGGACTTTTCCCTTTTTAATATAGTAAAATCGAATTTAGGATCTATAGGCACACTCACAGGATTGCAGTTAGCCATTCCAAATCGCTTCAATACTTTCTCTAAATAATGTTTCTGGCTTAAAGTTATTATTCCTCTTTGCACATCTTGCATTATAGAAATTCCCAAATATTCACTCAATAGCCCTAAGTCTTTCATGCGAAAATTACTCTCGAGACACTCTTTTAACCTGTTAATTTCAATTTCACTAGAGCCTGTAATTAATATATCGTCAACAAATATTAAACAGTAGGTTCTCTTGTTACCTTCAACTTTGGAATACAAGCACAGATCAGACTTACTTCTTGTGTATCCTTCTTTGTTCATAAAGCTGTCAAATTTTTCATACCAACAAATAGGAGCATTTTTTAAGCCATAGATTGACTTATTAAGTTTACAAACATAACCCTTTGGAACACAATCATTGTAACAAACAGGTAAACTCATATATACTTCACCTTTTATATCGCCATGTAGAAATGCATTGCAGACATCTAATTGGTAAACTGGCCATCCCATATTGACACAAACTGCTAGCAAAACTCGAATTGTACTCATAGTTGCAACTGGTGAATAAATATCTTCATATATTTGCTGTTTAAAACCCCTAGCCACTAAACGACATTTAAACTTTGATATTTTCCCTTGGTTATCTCTTTTGATTTTAAAAACCCACTTACTATCAATCAATTCACAATTTTGTGGTTTCTCTACTAAAGACCAAGTGTTATTTTCTTGCAATGCTCTTAATTCCTCATCAATTGCATTCTTCCAACTAGACGAATAGGGGCCAGCCATTGCCTCTTCAAATGTGGTAGGTTCATCTAACAAACTAAAATACAACTCATAATCCTCAAAACGTTTAGGTAATTTTGTAACTCTCTTAGGCCTCTCTCTCTCTCTGTCACTCACTTGTTCTGTCTCTGATATGCTATCTACCCATTCATCCTCATCTTCACTTGGCTGCCCAGCAACACTTCTTCTACTAACACACAGTTCACTACTACTGTCATCTCGTACATACTCCGTCTCACTCTTTCTCTCAATACACTCTTTTCTTACATGCTCATCGCCACTACTATCTTCTCTCACAAAAACTGTCTCATTCATCCTCTCAAAATTCTCATCCTTCCTGTTAATTTCCTCTTCACGCATATCTAACCTAGCTTGATCCCTCTCAATCTCCCTCTTATATGGTGCAACTACAATCTCTCTCTCTATACATACCTTATCACCTTCCATATAATAAATTCTATACCCTTTCGTATCCTCAGCATATCCCATAAATATACCACATTTACTCTTTGCATCCAGTTTCTTTCTCCTTTCATCAGGCACATGCACCCACACTGTATTTCCAAATCCTGTTTTCAAAAAAGCTATATTAAAAGACTTTCCATAGTACAATTCAAATGGAGTTTTACCTTCAACTGGGCTGGGTCCAGTTCTGTTCAAAATGTACACAGCTGTATTAGCTGCCTCAGCCCAAAAACGTTTACCCAAATTACCGTCTGATAACATGGTTCTGGTGGCCTCCATGATAGTCCTGAATTCCCTTTCGGCTCTTCCATTTTGTTGTGGTGTGTAGGGCACAGTTACTTGGTGTTTTATTCCTAATTCCACAAGTTAGACATTTTGTTATTTACAAATTCTCTGCCATTATCGCTACGAAATATTTTTATATTTGTATGAAATTGTGTCTGAATTTCTTTAATATATTCTCTAACTTTGAAAAAAACTTCATCTTTACTTTTAATGAAATAAACTTTTCTAAAATTCGACTTATCATCTTTTAATAATAATAAATAACGATGACCTCCAAGAGATGTCTCTTCAATAGGACCACAGAGATCCATATGAATTATATCATGAACATTAGCTGCCCGAGATTCACTTGTGGGAAATGGATCTCGATGTTGTTTTCCTATAATACAAGATGTACAAAAATTCCTTTCATCTTTTTCACTAAATTTAATATCATGATGTTGCAAAAAGGCTTTAACATGTCTAAAGTTCTGATGTGCCAATGCACAATGCCACCAGAAAATGTCATTTGTAGATTGATTTAAAAAACAGCTCAAATTATTATTTGTACACTTACAGTTTTTATATGTATATTTGAATAACATCTTGTATAAATTATTAGTTCTAGTTGCCATTGCTTGAATACAGTTATCTTTTATAAAAAATGCAGTTTCTAAACTAGAATTTAACTGAAAACCTCTGTCGAGAGTAGTCCCCTGTGAAAACAAATTAATTTTTAAATTAGGTACAAACAATACATCATGGAGAGTGACTTTATGAAAATCTCGACCATTGTAAGCAGACAAACAGATATTACCAACACCAACAGCTTGCATTGAAGAGCCATCCCCCATTTTGATGTTTTTCTTAACCGGTAAGTCGCTATATGTGCAGAATAAGTCCCTCTGCTTACACATGTGTTGTGAAGCACCGCTATCCAAATACCATTCGGTATTCACTTCGGATTCAATGTTGTTAGCGATTAGAGCTACGCCATCTTGATTGTTGTTCTCCATCGACGATGAATTGCCATTCATTTGCATATTACCACCATGATATAACGGACGCCCTCTCGCCCCCTTTGAATACTTGCAATCCTTCAAAAGATGTCCCTTGTTGTTGCAGCCATAACAAACTATATTCCTGCACTGATATTTATAGTGCCCAAGCTTGCCGCAGTTGAAGCACTTCACACGAGTGGTTTTGGTCACCAAAGCTACCTCCTCATTCTCTTCCTTTCTATATCTCTCTTCTTCAATTAATAGTCTTGCCAGCAAATTGTCCATAGACTGAGCATCTTTTGGCACACTCTCCCAGGCCGACTTGAAGTGTTTGTATTGTTCTGGTAATGCCATTATTATTTTTGTGATTATTAAGTTGGCTGGTATTGCTTCACCAATCTCTTGGATTTTTCCCACTATGTTATTGAGCCGGGTGTAAAATGAAGTTATTGAGTCAGAGTTCTCAAATTTGAGGTTATAAAATTGCTCATTCAATAGATGCAGACTCAGTTCTGACTTCCTTTCATATACACATTCTAATTTCTTCCACATTTCACTCGCTGACTGGCACTGCATCACGTGTTTTATAGCTCCCTCCTCCATACGAGTCACAAGCACCTCTTGCGCCCTAGCGTCATTGACTCGCCATTTTTGTACTTCATCCTTGTCTTGTGGTAAAACCATGTTGCTTCCAACGACGAGGTCATACAGTCCCTTGGACATTAAAATGACTTTTATTTGAAACTTCCACACTGCCCAATTGAGATCATTCAGTTTCTGAAATGCGGTTGCCTCCATCTTGTCCCAACAACACGCCGCCGCCTCGCCACCTCAGATACCGCAGCCCTCCCAAAACCAATTTTCACTACGAAGCTTGCGTTTCTGGGCCCGTAACCTTTTAATGGTTGAAAGGGCTGACAATAATACTCGGATACTTGAATACTTCCTTTTTATTTCCCTATAAATTTCAGGTACAGAGCAAGAGGCGTCTTCAACAAGTATGACCACAGAGCAAGAGACAATTTCTCTTTTTTTTTTCTAGCGTTTGGATATTATGATTGGATACACAACAAATACCAACATAATACGTTGAAGATACAATATAGGTACAGCCTACAATTTGACATTTGAATTTCGTTATTCTGACATTTGAAGAGGAGTGCAGGCTGATCAAATTATATTATTTACAAATGCTGATTAGTAAGACATACCTAAATGGAATTATTGTTGTGATTTCGTAAGATCTTTGTCCGCTTTTGTAAAATATCGAATTGAAAAGACAAGAAATTCAACTGGCCAAGATATCGCGCGCAAAAAAAACGTACAGAATGTGATAAAAAGCAAGCAAGATTGTAGACTTATTTAAGTAAGTACCTACTCACTAAGGTGATCACCTCAACTTGTATTTACAACTTTCAGACTTCTCACCGTACCTACTTACCTACTCGTAATTGCCAAACGAACTACATGAACGTATTACGCTGACCCCCATTAATTTAATGTAGCGCTCTTGATATCAAAATGAGTCCAACTGGCAGCGAAATCAATTATTGTATCTAAGTTAATTGGGAGACTCTCTGTTTGTGGTATTTAATTTAACAAATACATCTCCAATGCACTCCTCGCAATTAAGCTTCAGCCTTCGTTCGTGCACGATAACATCATTGCGTTACATTAATTGATGAGATGCTTATCTACACAAATGTAAAAGATTACTCGACGAAATTCATGAAAGCCAGGATTCTTAAAGCTGGATGATTAAACTTCCTATCGGATTAATTAATTTTTCCCTTACAAGCTCGCAACAAAAATTTATTTACAAGGAGTTCAGTAGTTTACACTTTAATTAAGTGTAAATGAGGGCTCGGAACTTATCGGGGTCGCAATTTTCCCGCTGCGAGTATACGTAGCTAGACAACCAGCTCTAATGACTAAAATTAAGGTCGTAAAAATGTGCCAGTTAAAATTATAGCCCGTAATTAAACTAACGAATTTTATTAGCTTACATGTTTTTGTGTACGATATGGCAGAGAGATTATAGAACAATCAGTAATAATTATTAGCTTATTAGTTTGCATGATAAACTTCATGATACTAATTTTATTTTTCGTCAGTAAGTATTTTTATATAAAAATGCGCAAGATGTGATCACTTAATTCGCAGCTAATACGGTCGGATGGCATATCAAGTCACTATGATATCAATTGTAAATAAATTAGTTGTTGTGTAATAAATCAAGTGAGATATGCTGTCGACAGTTCTAGTTTAAAAATACTTTTTATATTTAAAAATAAAAGATTTTAAGATCTGAAAACTCACCTGCAATAGCCCGGCCCAGAAGTAGCGTGCTAAACAGAATCGAGAGCACCCGCCGGCTGCCCCGCGCCGACATTTTGCCTCGCTTCCAGCACAGCCTTCAACATCAACTGATGTCCTCCACCATGCCTCTGTCCACCACCGTCCACTATCACGACATTCTAAACACTACACTTCGTCATTTTTTAATACACTTCGTTTTAAACACACGCATATTTGTCACACACACACTGTAAGAGCACTTAAAAAAAGTTTTGGTAAGTATTTTGTTCTGTTTACAATCCTATTTTGACCAGAAGAGAATAACAAAATTTACATTTCCACTGTTATTTGTTACCTACATTAAATCCACCCTCGTATTCCTACTTCATAATATTATGTTATCAAAATAGACTACATGTAAGGTTTCAGTAATTAGGTAGAAATTCCTAATTTGCGATACATATTCGCATGGAAAACATGGAAGAAAATATTATTTGATTTGTTTTAAAACTAAAACCCAAAGACCAAGTACGTTTCGTTCATTTTTGTGGAAGCGTTTGAGAAGATAAAAGAACTTAGATCGATTGCGATCTTGAAGACGTGTCTGACTACAGTAAAGTTTCATCTGATACTCGGACTGGAAACTTTTTTCCTAAGAGTAGGAGCCGATTCTCTGAGCTCAGTTTCAAAGCTGTAACTTGGTCGTCTATGGATGTCTAAAATTTGTGAGCACAGTGTAGGTTCTACGTTATTAACTAAAGGCACTGCAAACCGAAATTGAAAATTTTAAACCAATTAAAATCGTCCTAAATAAATAACAATGTCAATGTCGAGCTTGGACAGTTTTTTAGAAAATGATGTTTCAAATTACAGGGCAATTAAAATGTAAAAAAGTTTTTGTTAGTAATTAGCAAAACGTTGTTGAAGAATACTGAAACTAAACGAACATTTTAGANTTAAATTAAAAAATTATGTCATAATTAGGCATTTTTTTCCTAAAATAATGATGATATTGATGCTTTTTTTTCCGTTCCTCTAAATCTGCCGGTGTGTGTAGTTTGAATACAAATGTGCTTCGTATTATGTCCGTTCCGCCAGACAATAGCCCCGACCATATACGAGACATAATATAGCACACAAGATTCCAACATAGGTACACTTCAAAATCGAAGTAATAATAATAATAACTTTATTTCTCTCTTTACAAAATACATAAAGTCACAATTTGTAACGGGTAATTATAACAACAAGGAACAAAAATAAGTATTTCGTAGAGACTGGTGTCCGTACTAGGATACCCTGTGCTACAGCACACCAGGCCTCCACCACCGGCTAATCGATACTGCGTGGTTGTGTTAATCTATTTAAGGTAAGTATTTTATATTAGGAACAAACTAAAAAAAAAAAAAATTGTATGATAACATGTGATTTACACAAATAGGCAAAATAAATGATAAGAAGTACTATTTAAAAATTTAACTTTAACTTTAAGTTTTAAAAACAATCTTTCTTTCTAATCATTTGTGTAAGTGTGTGTGTGTGTGTGTGTGTGTTATGTGTTAGTTATTGTATTGTTTTAATAAAAGCCTCACTTTCTTCGTAATTTTTAGATATTAACCATTCGGTTAGAAGTTTCTTGCATTCTACTTTTGTTAGTGGATATTATATTAAGTAAACGATTAATTTTGTTATACAGGGTGTTAGGTAAATGGGTTTAAGAGCCGACACTAGCCCATGTTAACATGGTCATATAAATGGTATGGTGAAGTCAGAAATTTGATATCATCCTTTTTTTTTTTTTCATACAAAATTAATATTGTAAAATCCGATTTGTATGAAAAATAAAATAATTAAAATGAAGATATCAATTTTCTAACTTCACCAAACCATTTATATGACCATGTTAACATGGGCTAGTGTCGGTTCATATACCCATTTACCTAACACCCTGTATATCAACACAAATCGGATTTTATAAAAAATATTTTCTATGAAAATAAAAAAAAATAAAATGATGATATCAAATTTCTGACTTCACCATACCATTTATATGCCCATGTTAACATGGGCTAGTGTCTGCTCATATACCCATTTACCTAACACCCTGTATAAATATGGTCCCAAAAAGCAAAATAATTTTTTGGTACGTCTAATTAGTTGTGTCCTGGGGTCATAAGATGTTTTTGAGTGTTGTTTTAATATTATTTGGAGTATGAATAGTTGTCGGATTGAGAGTACACTCCACTCCCTATACAGGGTGGAAACGTTAAGTGATCTCACTCGATTATTTCTAAACTATACAAGATATCTAAAAACTGATTACTGATTCTGAAAGTGCTTTACGAGCTCTTTCAAACGATATCAGTAATAGGTTACAGAATTAACTGGATCTATCCGAAAATTCAATGTTTTCAACCTCCATACTAAATGTATGCCACTATGCCAGCCACACAATATTAGAAGTGTTAATTTTTTTATTTTAAATAATAAACACTTAAAATTAATTCGTGAATTGCATTCTTATTTCAAATTATTCACGGAAAACATTGGCTTTAGGCTTTACTTGCTATAATATTATCAAGACATGAGTGCTATGATTGTGGCAGTATTAAATGTATGGAAGCTGAAAACATTGAATTTTCGAATAGATCCAGTTTATTTTATAACTTATTATTGGTACCATTGGATAGAGCTCGTGAAGCACTTTCAGGATCAGTAAGCAGTTTTTGGATATCATGTATAGTTTAGAAATAATCGAGTGAGATCACTTATCGTTTCCACCCTGTATAGGTCATTTATTGGATGAAGGTAGTGTTTGAAGGTCGCTACTTTAAGAATGGCTCTTTGGGCAACTTCTAGGGATTTTAGGTCCATTTTGGCTGCGCCACCCCAGCTNACAGAACGCGTTGCGGCTCCCCCAGATACGTGAGCCGAGACCGCCGAGGCGGTGAGGGATTCTCCGGCATTGCCGGTACCCTCCTGGGGTATACATTCATTTTTCTTTGCGTCCATGCTTGTTTGACTGCTTACGGGCGCAGCTGCCCCACCTCCACGACGGGGTAGCATACTAGATACCCTCTAGCCATTCATCCCCTCGGCCCCCGCCAGACCTTAGGATTAGGGGTTTTAAAGACTTTTCCTTGTCTTGGCCCCGACTTCCGTAGCCGGGGCCCCCGGCCCCCCTCCGTTGGGGGGTTACGGGTTGCCCGACAGGCCCGCCGAGTTGACGNTTAATTCATGATAATAATAGCATAGACAATATTAACAAATTTCATTATTTGCGAGCTTCACTCCAAGGAAATGCAGCCTTAATTATAAAAAATATTGATTTTACCGGCGATAACTATAATGTGGCATGGGACTTATTATGCGAACGTTATAATAACAATCGCCTTCTGATAGATAATCATTTGCAGGCAATATTTGATGTTGAGCCCGTATTGAGGGAGTCCAGTACTTCTCTTAGAAACTTAGTCGATGTAATCAATAAAAACNACATGTCAATGAAGTTTTCAGTTACTGTTGCCATTAAAAGAAATTAGTACCATTAGTTTTCCGCAACATGGCGAGGGTTTTTATGTTCCTGGTCAGGCTATAACATGTTTAATTTTAGTTTTCGTTTTAAATTATTTTGTGATGTTAAAATTTTCAATAGAAGCTAACGAAGTTTGTTAATTTTAAAAACATGACTTGAGATAAATGTTGTCCTGCAATATTTTACTTAACTATAAGTGGGCGTTCAAATAACGATCCGTTTTACAGGTCCTTTTTAACGTAGGTATACGATTTTACTCAAGCGATATGCAGTAGAACGAGCGAGTCACACAAAATATTGTATTCAGTGCAGTGTGAACAGTAGCTTAGATAGGTACAAAACTACAAACGATCCTGTAAAAACTGACTTTCTATGTGAACTAACTCTTACTACCTACCTAGTGACATATTGTTCACATAATGGTGCATATTAATTACTTAGATGAGCTTACAAGTTTAATATTGTTCCCGCCGTAAACTAATGAGCGATGATCGGTCCTGCGGGATTAACTTAATTTAGCTGGAGCACATACGGTAGTAAAGGACCGTGAAACTGATATTACAATATTATAGGGTAGCACAGAATCTGATACCTCGGATCGTCAAGAAAGTTTTTAATTTATTCATGATTTACGAAACAAAAATCATGCTTTGTAATGAAACTAAGGCTGGGTTGCACCATCTTACTTTAACTTTGACCAACGTCAAAAATCTGTCAAACACCATACAAAAATACCAGTTATCGTTTTACCTAGTTACGGTCAAAATTAGGTGGTATCGTACTGTAAAGAAGAAGTCTATCACGCTAAATGACATTGTGTTGCAGAATATGATCGCTTCTTTACTGTATGTTTTGTAAGAACCTACCTATACATATACAAAACGACACGTTACTAAGCCTAAGACTGTACGTACGTACAACTTTTAAATAAATTTATAAATGCACAATCTGTGAGCTTTGCAGCAAAAACTGATATGCGACTATTAATAAGTGGTAAGAAATTAAGAAAATAATCAACGCTAAACCAAGTTCTCAAGAGAGAAACTTCCAAAATAATTATAAGGTTATGTGACAATTACAGGGGCGAATAAAAGACCGGGCTGGAACAAACTTCACGCGAGGGTTAATTGCACCGCAGATCGTGCTGTTCTTTTGTACACAAATAAACTCCGCTGGACTCGTAAACTTTTTGCTCGTAAACAAAATTAGAGATTGGCCGATACGGGGAATTTTAAGGCGACATAGATATAAAAATATTTTCAGGAGCATGGCGGTATCCGCGACTTAGTCCGTATTGAAGTTGCAAGTTATTTCGTTTCATTTTTCATAAATACCATTGAAATTTTTACATTAATTTTATAAGTAACTAATATGCATTTAAATATTTCATTATCATTGTAGCATCTTATGAAAGTTGTAATTAGGGCGATTTTGCAACAAACATGTAATTCTGCCTTCAGCGGGACAGTCCATCCCAAAAAAAAAAATGTAATTCTGATAATGTTTTCGTGGCCTAGATCTCACCTCAAACACAAAATAGGACCTCAAATTAGATTTTGTAATTACTTTCTGTATTTATTTTAGAACTAGCGGCCGCCCGAGACTTCGTTCACGTGGATCCCGTTTTACTCCCTTAGAGATGGAGTTTCGTATAATCATTTCTTAGCGGATGCCTACGTCATACCTAACATCTACCTGCATGCCAAAGGACAATGGGCAAAATGGTACCCGGCTCCAATAGATATGCTTCTAGTGTCATTTGAAAGGTCTTACCAACACGAACAACTTTTACTATGGCCACCAGCCTCAGATCTGGTTGTGTGCGAAGATAAACATACTTTTTAGCAAAATAGTACCCGGCTCCAATAGTTATGTTTGTAGTGTCATTTGAAAGGTCTTACCAAGACGAACAACATTGACTATGGCCACCAGCCTCAGATCTGGTTGCGTTCGAAGATAAACATACTTTTTATGTAACCTAAGTATCATACGTGTCCATAGTATGGTACTTAGGTTGTGCGTGGCATGAAGTGTTTACTGCTCCAGCATCCTTCCATAACTCTATAATTATTGATAGGGATAGTGGTGAAAGAAATATTTTTATTTGAAGAACTACTACCCCCTTATTAATAAAAAGTTACGCCTAGGAGAAACCTTGGATTAAAATGACATTTCCATACCAAATGACAATTTAAGCCAGAGTTCAGCTAGGGTGTAACTTTTATTATTAAAGGGGTTAGAGTTTTATTACTTCTTAAGGGTTTTATTATGGGTTGCTAAAGCGAATAAACCCACAAGACCCAATAAGTCCACCCACAAGATGGACCGACGACCTCATAAAGATAGCGGGAAGGCGCTGGATGCAGGCCGCTACCAACCGGCCATTGTGGAAATCATTGGGGGAGGCCTATGTTCAACTAGACGTTCTATGGCTAAAATGATCATGATGATGATGATGAAAGCGAATAAAGGGCTAATAGCTTGGGTAATTCATCGTAGGTATAATCCTTTCCTTTTGAATGTTTATTTTAGTTATATTCATAGATTATAGTCATAGTACATACTCGTATACATGGATGATTGTGTTATACTTTCATATAATACTCAGTAGAATTACTGCTTTCAAAACGTGAATTAGAACTGGCCCCATAGCAGACATTTTCCTACATCTAAAGGCCTTTTGAAATATATATTGCTTATGGCTATTGGAGCGGGTACCACTTTCCATACATTTGTGCCCATCATCCTTTCAGCCCGATCCATCCAGTGGTTTGGGCTGTGCGTTGATAGATAGATAACTATGTCAGTCAGTTAGTCACTTTAGATTTATATATNTAATAACATTTTGAAGGAAATATCAAAAAATCAGCCTTTATACTTTGACGTAATTAAGTTGGTATTTTACACACCTTTAGTACCGTCTGTCTGCCAAAGCCACCATGACCCAAACTTCATGTTTGGCCATGGTTCTTAGCTATGTTGGGAGCATGCGCTGACAAACTTTCAGCCTTTATAAAATAACGTAGGTCTGGCGTTCACTAGCTCTTAGTCTATATGTTTAGATATTATTTATACCAGTTTGTAGAGGGAAATGGGAACAAGAACCTTTAGTTTACTTTAGTTAATGTAAAAATAAATTATGGCGAAGGTAGTCGCTATTTTTAGGTCGTTGTCAGGTGTCAGCAGCAGGGCAGACATGCCGAAACGGTCGTTTTTCAATAGCTTATATTGACAAGTCACTATTTAGCAATGCTGGTAATACGCAAGTTACCGACATTTGAAGAACTTTGAAGATGATCTTTAGAATTTTATTAGCAGTCTATTTTTTACTAACGAATAATAATAAAAATCGTAAACTAGCACGCCCTGGCTTTGGACTGGCCTTTTCTCCCTGCTCTCACATTCACAGACGGTGGTTTCAGATGCGATGCGTTGCGTTGTCACATGCCTGATAAAGAGTCCGAGATATATCTGTTTAATCTTTTCCAAACGATGTATAGCTACAGCACACATTAATAATGCAGAGCAATGTGAACAAAGGATAAAATAACAAAAGGCAAAAAACCTGTTGCCATAATCTTCTGAAATATTATAACGTATGCTCCGTTTTCCCTTTGGTTTTAAATAAAAATTGTTTACGCTCTAGGTCTGAAAACGAGATCCCAGAACTCATAGATTTTATCGTGTATGTGTGCTTGGCCTAGCCGATGGAGGTTAGAGAAAAATGGTGGAGTGTGTTCCCCAGGGTGATTTTCACAGAGAAATATACAAAGCCACATTTAAATGATAACTACGGTTATCGAAGCTTTCGATCAGTGTTACAAGCACGTTGAAAGCATTTTAAATGGCTTTCATTTAAGTCGCAGAAATGGTTTAACTTTAGTGATTAGCCGTGTTTAACGAAAACTTTCATATTCGGGTACATTTAAAGTAATTATGTAATAAGGAATTATATGGCTTATGATGATATAAATAAAAGTATTAGGTAAAAATAGTATAGAATTCATACGTGAGTATAATATTATCCCCCAAAATCCGCTCCCGATTCAGTTACTGCGAATGAATATTTATGCCGGTCAGCCGCGCCAAACCAAATGCTAAGCTGAATGTTGTTTAGTCATTAACCGCAAATCCAGTCAGCAGATGAGCCCAGCGTTTTGCATGTCATGTATTAAGCTTCCTTAATTTCAGGCCGGCTCCCTGGAGTAAAGCAAACTCGGGCAAAAAACCCAGAGGCGATGCGAGCGCGCTCTAGTTGAGCATAAATTAAACGCCTCGACGCTTTTCACACAAATTAAAAGCGAAATAAATTCGTGTACCTGTTTAAGGAAGCTACTGTCAAGGTTCCGTACGGAATTACTGGAGTTTCGTCCGACCATAGAATTGGTGGTCATTTATAAAATTGGACGAACACGTCGCGTGACTCAGCAACGAGGCGTTGCCAAAGCCTGTGACGACACACGCGCCGCTAATAGCGGATTGGCGCACAAAGACATGTGTCCGGCTAAAAGGAATCCGACCTGATAGTGTACCATTTAAGGGAAGCCTATAGTGATAATCGACTTTTTTATAAGTGGAGAGCAAAGCTGAAAATACTGAATAGCTACTCTGGAAGCTCTGGATTATTTTGAACGGAGAAGCTAACAGGGAGAGGCATAAAATAAATACCTATAAATGAAGCGTAAATTAATAGAGTCACAAAATACTACTTATGCTTGAAAAAGATTTTCAGCGTAATTGACACGCTGTCGTCTCGCATATGTAGTTAATTTTCGAATTGTCCAAAACAATCAATTAACTAGTAAGTAGGTACTCGTAGCTAGCTGGGTTTTAAATATTGATACATTTTAATTGAAGCTGTCACAGCCTGTGATGTTATTAAAACACCAAAAATCCTGCTGGAGCGTCATCGTCACGGCATTATTACGCTCTATTTTGTTGGAGAACTAGTTATTAGTTTTACTAGTTATGTGAAACTTTATCTATTAAATGCGCGCGGAACTGTTGGACAGATATTTCGCACAGGAAAGATGTTATTTCCCATAAATGGAGAATAATGTTTTGGTCACATAACAAAGTGTGAAAAGTGCTAGTCGAAGAGTCTAAATGTTTGATGAGTTTCAAAGTTTTAGGTCTACCGCGTATGCTCATACAAAACCATATTTAATTTTAAATTGTAGGTTGTTGCTTTTGACGATGGCCACTAATTTGCAGGTGTCAGTAGTGTCCCGCTTTCTTGATATTAGTTGAAAGTACCCAATTATTAATGAATTCGTAGGTAGGTACTATTCTAATATCTCCGATGGAATTAGTATCAGATAATATTCGACAGAATGCGCTGTCTCTTGACACTGCGGTCGCCAAAGGTCACAGTTTATGGCAGGTTGAGATGAAAAGCCTAGTTCGATTTGTTTACGTAAGCGTTGTGATTTCTGGTCCGGAAAAGAGACTGTAACTTATACGAGTTTCCTCGGAAAAGCAAATTACTAAGAGTGTCCGAAGTTAGTTTGGTAAAATAAAATGAACAATAAAAAACCAAAGTACGCTTCAAGCTGGCTGAAGTTAAGCTGTCTTTTGAAATCGCTTTAAACCAAAGTCATTATATCAGCAGCCGCAACTCCTAATTTGTCTTTTGTAGCAAGAAGATCCCTGAGACAAGAGCCATTGAGTAAATTGCAAGTAATGAACCTCTATGTGAAACAGCTTCTCTGTGTAACACTTATTTTAAGCTTCCGTCGTGGTAGTTTATTTTTATTTTTAAAGCTTTATTCTATCCAAGTAATATTTAAAATACAGAAATGCTTTAAAATAATCGGCTACAATTTTTATCACAAAGCTACGAAATCTGTAGTCGTGCAAAGGTTACTACGATTCTCGTAGCAGGTGCTACAAAATGCGTAGCGACTACGAAAACCGGCCATTACTGTTCACCCAGGTATCTTTGCAGGTACTTGAGTGTGATTGTGGGGAGCCATAAATCTTCATTCCACACCAGAAGGTCCATTAGACGTAATTACAATTTAAGTAAATACCGGTCCGCCAACAACTAAACGAGTTTACCAAATTAAAGATTTATTTAATCTGGATAGTGGTTTCGGATTATTTACAAAGGTTGACTTTTGATATAAATAGAACCTTTACGGATAGAATACATGAAACGTCTATATAATTATATAATTTAATAGAGTAGTTTTTTTTAAATCCGTGCTAGCAGATGTAAATATTCTCTTGAAGAATTAATTGAATTCAAAACAACATTATCATAAAGGAGTTCCCAGTTTATGAAAAGTTTATTCATATAAAAATGTTGCGCTTCCCTCAGCAAATATCAATATCGCAGAGGGATGTTCGGGGTTTTGCAATTCTAAAAGGTATAAAACAGAATGTGAGTTTGACTGTCTATCGTCCCGGCTATAAACTCTCCAACTGTTTCACGTAATAACATAAAATTCGGGAACAAAAAACGTTATTCTAGGGTCTGCGTTCACTATGAATCGATGCGTAGGCTTCTACGCAGAACGATTTTGATATATTGGCCTTTTTGTCTTTCTTATTTGCAGGTGCTCCAGGTGAGTCAGGCGGATAAAGTCGAATAATTTTAATAAAGAAACTAAATAGGTATATTGTTGAGGGCAAGAATGCTACATGTAAATGAGTGTTGTTTTTTTTCTAATTGAAATCAAATAGCTTATCGATTTCACTAAAATCCGTGAGTATTATTATTCAACGTTACTTGTTTAAAATGAAAGTTTTAGATGATTTTTGTTTGCGTAAATACGCTTAATTCAATTACGCATCATTCAATTAAGTCGTAAACGAATTTAGCAAGCAAATAAACCACGATTAGAACATAGACATAGGAAAACACCAATATTTGTGCGGGTAGACACACAGTCTGCGTGCCAAATCTAATCACGATTCTGGAGCCGTGTGAAACCTGATTTAATTTATCTGTTTATACATTAAAATTGATTTGTCTTCAAAGCAACTTATTAGTTTATGTAATTGAAAATACCCTTACATTATGTATTTACATAAAGGTATGTAGTTTATCAAATGATGACGTCATAAGTCACAGAGACTGTAATACGGTTTCAAGTATGCGTCCTTGCTCTTAAATCTAAAGTTATACAACTTACTTACATTCCCTTACATACTACGGGCTATAGGGAATGTAAAACAAACTAATGCATTTCGTATTGCGTATATAATGTTATTTGCAACAACCGTGGAAACCTGGGTAAAACAATGGCAACACCGCTGTAACTACTGGAATTTAGCCGGCGGGTTGCCCGAGCTAATAAAACTTTGCCCGCTCCAACTCCGCGTTCGGCTATAATAATGAATTCACCTTATGATTTGTCACTTCGGATTGGAATTACTTTCTGATACTGCTTAACTTCTTCGTCTGTGGAATGTTATGCGATCTTGGTTTAAGTAATGTTTTGAGTTAAGATTCGGGTGTGATAGGGGGAAGATTTTGCGACTAATATATTTTTGTATCTGGCCAAATTCGAAATAGAAAAATTCAGAAAAGGTCTCGTAGTGATACTGACCTAAAACAGCTTCATTGTTTTTTTTTAGATCCAAATTAGGCACGATCAATGTGAAGTCAGAAAAGCAACATAACCAAAAATTTGCAAATCTTGATTTTACAAGCTTTAAGTAGGTACTTCTACTTTAGAAAAATCTTCAAAACCTTGCAAATAATAAAAATCCTTTGTCATTTCGAAGTTCAGTGAGCACTTTTGCTATTTACAAACAAAGCAATTGCGCAAGAAACAATGCTTTCAAATGCAATATAAATGAACACAATCTCCTTCCTCCGGGCGATTTAGATTGAAGTAAAAGCTCGAACGTCAATCGTTTATGGATGGGATTTAGCTCGAGTCTAGTGTTACTGTTGCAAAGAAGGCACTGCAACTGAATAATGCCTTTTAAATATTTCATCTGTGTTTGTAGCGATCAACTTATGAATAGTGTGTGTGATATGTAAGTATTTGCTTCAAGGCTAAAGTGGAACGAAGAATAGGTAATACAAATTTCAGAAAGCTATTTAAACAAGAAAGTAACTCTGTCTTACGTTTTCACGCCTAAATCTCAGACCCATTTTGATGAATTTTGGCAAAAGTCAGATAGAGCCTAGAAAAAGGAAAAGGGCTGAAATAAATCTTACCTTTTGTGCTGAAATAGAGGTAGAAAGTTTCATGTGAAAACCAAAGATTTCATTTGGAATTATTTTTATACTAACTCTTGGTAATAAATGAAGTTTTTAACCGTTTATGCGGGTAAAGCCGGAAACAGAATCTAGTCTTACCAATATTATAAATGCGAAAGTTTGTATGAATGTCTGGATGTCAACATGTTTGTTACTCTTTCACGCAAAAACTACTGAACGGATTTTGATGAAACTTTAAAGTATTGTTGTTTATATCCCAGAATAATATTTAGGCTATAATTTAACACGATATGTGACAAACTAAATTTCACGCGGGTGAAGCCGCGGGCAAAAGCTAGTAGTCAATAAAAAGTAAAATTAACATAGTAATCAACTCACTCGTCACTCAACCGCGTTTACAACACTGTTTATCATTTCCCTATCACAACATTGCCATCTGTCGAATCGAAAATTGATGTCATTGTCCGGTTTTAATCATTGGTGGTATGGTGACTCGTATTTATCGATAAGTTTTAATATCGATTTTCAATTTGAAATGATTTAGGACATTGATAGTATGACACATGAACAATATTATTACAATAATAATTATTGTTATTATTAACAGTTTTACTCTTAGGCTGGGTTGCACCATCTTACTTTAACTTTGACTGTCAAACTCCATACAAAAAGCACCGGTTATCGTCATAGTTACCATTAAAGTTAAATAAGACCAAAATATGTGTTAATAATGACAATTTGTTTCTTTTGAAATACAGTGTGAGTCACGTTAAAGTGTACATATGAAAATAGATAAAACTAGACCTATTTTTATCGACAAAAAAGAGGTCAAAATTTTTTTGAGATTTTATTTTTNAGAGACAATTTTTTAATTTTTACTAAAATGCTTATTTTACTACGAAATCTTTTGTTTTTATTTGAAATCTAACTTTTCTTTATCAAAATTACAAATCTAGACCCATTTTCAGTTTCGTTCTTAACGAAGCGTTGAATGGCGCGCCCGGAGAGGCTTAGTTCAAACAATTATTGCAAACGTTGTGATAGGGATAGAGACATGCAATTTTTGGTTTTACGAAGGTAATATGATAGAGAATAATACAAAGTAATAAAAACCACCGGTTATAGGGGCATTTTTTGGAAAAAATTATCAAATAACCAAAAAAACACGAATTTTTAAGCAGATTTTTTTCAAAAAGTATCATTTTTTATTATTTGTTGGCCTTTTTTGTGTATTTTATGTATTTTTTTAGTATTGCCTGTTATTTAGCATTATTACTGTTTTTATTTTATAAGGATATACCGCTTAGTTTAAAAGTTATTACGTTTTCTTTACAAGAAGTAATTGGAAGAAAAAAAATTCGATAAAAAATTAAAAAAAAATGTCAAAAAATTTTTGACCTCTTTTTTGTCGATAAAAATAGTTCTAGTTTCATCTATTTTCATATGTACACTTTAACGTGACTCACACTGTATGTCACACTAAATAGTTTTAATATTAATAACTATGTAAAAACCTCTTGTTTCCAAATTATATTTACACCCGTATTCACAAACATTACTATGAGGTCTCATAGGGTCACATATGAACCAATCACAGAGCTATATTCAACGCTATGCGTTTGATTTGCTGCTTCACTTAAGCAAGCATGTTTGAATTTCCCCAAAATCTGTTATACCTTAAGTCAATCAACATTTGACGGCCTTCAAAGCAATCAGTTCGCTTCGCATTATTAGGTACAGAATACAGATAACCACTAATTTGCAAAACATGGCGTGGTAATAAAAAACCTAATCACAGCGCGCGATGATAAACGCGCTAAATTCAATTTATCGCGCTTGCGGCTTTATATGGCCCATAGAATGTCCGGCGCCGTAACTCGTACATTTATGTCGTATTTCACTCCCTACGTGGTAATGGGCCCACGTTCGGAGCCAGTCGGACCTTGGCAGGTACAATGTATATGGGCCGGACGACTTAAACATAATTACCACCAGCTCAGTTTTATTGGGAAGTTTTTGATGGTCTTATTCGGAAAGAGCGGTAAGCCTTTCAGTTATAACAACTATCAGCAGAAGTTAATTGACTAGGGCTTTGAGTCATACTAATTTTATGAGCACAAAAAGCTCTGCATCACCCTGTTGGATAAGTATCTACTTAGATTATTTAATTTATTTTTACACTAACCTGTAATAATATATTCGTATGTCGTAAAAATGTACTAAACTTTTATTGCCCCCTTTCAATTTAGGACATAAATCTATCTCTGACTAGTGATTTCCTGCCTAGATACTAATTAGTTACTTCGGGGTACTTTTTATTTCTTTTAGTTTCACCCAAAACTAATGGTAGCCATTGGAAGACGCTAATATGTGAAAATTACCCAGACAAAACAACGGAAGTAAACACAGTACGAAACATCACTTATGGGTAAAAAAATCCACGGCCAATCACAAACACATTAGTTTAGTACGGAGCCGATTTATGTTTCTATACTTCGTTCCGAGCCATATTTCATACGTGTAATTTGCTTGCGAGCCGGTTTCTATTCGTATGCACGTATTTCCATATTTAGTTTGCCCTACCTTATCAAAATGTTAATTGGTAACTAAGGTACTCCATTCGTACTCGTATCTTGAGTCCTTCTCTTGAAACACTGCTCGTCTACTACTTACACTTAAGCAGTGCTTGAGTGACAGCACATAAATCTCGCTCGTATTCACAAACATTACTATGACGTCTCACAGTGCGCGTGGACGCACAGGGTCACATACGAACCAATCACAGAGCTCAATTCATCGCTGTGCGTTCGATTTGCTGCTTCACTTATGCAAGCATCGTTTGTGAATGTGTGACTGCGTTCACCTTGATGTGCCGTCGTCTATACAAATGCATAAAACCCTTCATGAGAATATTCTTGATGCGTGATGAACAAACAAAACCGCAGCGACGTTCATTGAATTTACTCACCCTTCTCTTTCAAAGTACGAAAATTACATCACTAAACTAAATATTCAAATTATCTGTTTAACGTTAATTTGCCTAAGTTTATGTAAAACGAACTCAAATAGAAAAGGCGAATCACTGAGCACTTAAATAAATAAATTAATATTATAAATTCTAAAATTATCTAAGGCTAAGCGGGACTCGCGTATGCCGGGCAAGCTTTGCAGGGCGCGATAAATTATCGTGCTTTACCAAACGAGCTTTCCAAGGTTCCACGGAGAAGGCGGGACCTTTGTGACTTTGTGAGGACTATTCCATTTGACGTTTATTTGCTGATTAACAGTAATCTTTATACATACACCTACAGATAGATAAGTTTATCGGGCAGCGTAAACAGTTAAATGCAACATTTGGTAAAAGTTACTTTTCTAATTACTTATCTGTGGATTCGTCTAAAATGAATCGCGAAAATCACTCTACGGGGCTGTTTTTACTACATTACATATTTTTAAATACCAATTTACTAACATCTTACTAACTAATCTTACTTAGGTTTTTATGGGACTCTGATCTTAAGATGAGTATCAAGAACGAACTCAGATTGTATAAATGTAATACAGAACCCCACTTTACATCAAACACTCTCGGCTTGCGAATTATAGCCCCTGTAATTGCTGATACATAGCTATAGCTGCTTTTTCGCTTTGCTGAGCTTCGTTATCCAACATGTGCAATGTAAAAACGACTTTTAAACATTACTTCTGTACAAAATAATATCGAAATCTATTTACAGAAAATGAATAAAACTATGTAGCGTTTCAAAGATAAGATTTAGCTACCCACAGTTATGTGGTTTCGTGTTATGATAAATTTGGATCCCCGAAGGGCAGTTTTGAATAAAGTTTTCTGGCCTGACTCACGTCTTTGTTCGTTGTAAGTCGAGGTAGACTTATGTACGAGATATGACGAAGTATGCTATTACAAATGTGGGAAAACGAGTGTCTTTCTGCCAAATGCAATAGCTACGGGAACAGGTTACAATTTCCAGTCCGCTGACAGATTCGTTTGTTGTCTCTTTGTTGCGGGGAGAGTCCTCGAGCTTCGTTAGGGGCGCCGGGGTGCGGATGACCGCTCTTTATTCCTCTGTTTCGTTAGCAATCGCTTCTTTAGCGGTAATTGTGCATTCATTAAAAAGTCCAAATTACGCCCTATTTGGAAAGTAATTTTACAATGCATTGTACTTAACCTTGTTATTATTACTGGGTGCTTTGTTTCAGTCCTCTTTAGTGAAAAATGCTTGAGATTGGGGGCCAATGAGGCTATTTTTTCCCGCAGCGTTTTAAGCTCGCTTTGTGGTAGAGTGGGATCCTCGAGATGCTGAGTGCGGATGACCGCTCTTGGTGGTTCCTCCTCTATTTCGTTTGTTATTAAGCTGCCATTTCGCATTTCAAAAATGCCTATAATTTTGTTTATGATTCTCTTTTGTGGAATAAAGGCCGATAAAAATTACTTGTAATTATTCTTTAGATGAATACCTACTTCGATCTTTTTTCTTAAAATAAAACCCCATTTCGCTAAAACGTAAATATCAAAAAGAATGTATACACGGACGGCAATATTTCACATGGAAGGATATCGTGTCGGTCTTTATGTGCTATTATCATTCAGGTTGGATTCGACACAGCTTTTGTAAGTTCGTACAAATATTTACCTTTAATCGTCCAATTAAAAAGGTTTAATTAGGTCAGTGGCGTCGACTGAATTGTTGTTAATGGCGCTTAATAGTATTTTTTGTAAAATCCACATCAATTCTATCCACTTACTTACTTGACAGACTGTGTCAGTGCCGGTACTAAAGGGTCCTATTTCATTTCACATCTCCCCGCGATACTACTCTCAGCAGGCTCGTAATATTGCAGCGAAGATTCAACAGCTTTACAGTTGAAGGGGAACGCAATATTTCGCGTTATATAGGGTGTCCTTTTAAGTATGGATCAAACAAAAAGGATTGATTCAACTGCTCAAGAGCAAAAATGTTTCTCAAGAGAAGGAAGTCTTTGAAGACAGAGAAAGAAGATCTTAAAATATACTCTTATACGATTATCATCACTAATCAGCTTATTACTCGTAGTATGGAGACGTCAATTTTTTTTGAAATTTCGATATTGTTTCCATAGGAAAGCTTTTGCATTTGAGCAGTAGAATCAATCCTTTTGTTTGATCCATGCTTAAAAAGACACCCTGTATGAAACCTTTGTCGATACTTAGTTCCTCTTTTCGTTGAAAATATTAGACAATATCGCTCTCTTTGTATTGGAAAGTGTGCTCCGCTTCGTTAGAGGTTGCGGAGAGCGGATGACCGCTCCTCTTTGTTTCTCTGTTCCGTTTGCGATCGCATCTCCGGCTATTTCGCACTTCCTCAATAAATCTCTTACGGCTGTACCTCGAAATTATATTCTATGCGCATTGCCTATGTACTGAACCGTAACTGGCGACATTGATTTATTATCTATGACTTAATTGCTAGTTATTGTTTCTAGCTCTACGAGTAGTTATAGTGACTATATTTTTTATTGATGCAAAGACAAATGGCAATGTTTTATTAGTAATTTTAGGGCAAGTATTTAACATGTATCTAATCCTGTGGTCGAAATTCAGGATGAAATTTTCAGGCTAAATAATTAAAAAAACAATTCCACTTAATTTCCGGGCAATGAAAAATATGAATCAAAGGCGAGGCCTTCCAAAGAAAACGTTGCACAAAAGCTTTGTTATTAAGAATAATTATTTCTCCAGAACTGGTACAAAAGAACTGAAAATACGTTCAGGAAATTCGAGATGTAGCCCATGTTAAAAACAAGATAAACAAGGCACCTGTTTTAAACGACCGTGATTTATTTTGTAATATTCCCCGAGTTGCCATTAATTTATAGTTGCCGTTTTAAAACGCTGAAAAGTACGAGTATTCCGTCGCGCGGAAGGTACGAATTACTTTTTACTTCTTTATTGCGCAAATAAAATGGATGTACTGCCAGAAGGTACACTTAGTCACTATAATGAGGCAATTTATTTTGATATTATGTTTTAGAAAGTAATCTTCATTAATATGATTATTTTGGCGCTTTCCTTTTTTTTATACGGTAAATCAAATAACCGTGTACTTTTTGGAGTATTGGAAACAATTATTATTGTTATCATCATCATCATCATAGCCTAAATAATAAACTCTATCTAAATATTCCTGGAGATAGGACTCACTTGATGCATTATAGGCCCTATCCTATTCTATGCTGATCCAGTTGCTACCCCAAAATTACGTACACGACACTTTACTATAATTTTTGTTGTAATTATTTACAAGAATTATTTTATTTTAACTTTTAAAAATATTAACAACTCTGTCCTAAAATAAGAACCAAACTTTCGCAATCATTGTAGGCTATTTCGAAGAATTTTAATAATGTAAGGGAAACATTTTTTATTAGACAAAAAGTTTTCAACCCTACATAACTGGGAGCGTCACGAATGAATAATTAATTCAAACACTTCCGAATCCAATGCTGTTTGAAAAACTCACGCAATTTGTCGTTCCAAAAAAAAACTTTTCACTTTTTGCACAGACAAAAAAAAAGTTATTGCACTTTTTATTTTCACTGAACGAGTCCGCACTGGCTGGTTAGTTCTTTTTTATGAGTATCGTATCGCTGAACTTGCCGAGCGGTCCACTTGTTGAGGCGCGAAGCGTTCGAACGTTCGCGCGCTCGGCGGAGCGTGGGCGACTGCGCTTCCCGCCCATTCATTGAACTGGCTGGAGTACTAGGGTGAACTCGACTCGATCCCGAATCGTTCTTATGATGAATGAAACGGGAAGGTATTGCGGATTGTATGAGTTATCGCCGGTCGCGCTAGACCATTACTGAAATAGATTTGGGAGTTCAATAAGTTAGTTCGATTCGGTTTATCTTGAGTAGGGTCTTAGTATGCGTGATTGCAGCTCTACATCTTCAACAATGATCACATCTACTGAATAAGTTTGAGCTTAATGTTATATTTGGTCTAAAATACCTACCTGATTATCTTACTTACATAGCTACTTTGTAGTTTAATATTCCTTGACATTATTGATTATGGTAGTGTGAAGCATAAAAATATAGGTATAGGTACTAGAAGTTAATCTATCTATGAAATGAACAACTTATCTGTTTCTGTTTCAAACACATTAAACTTAATTCATAAAAGTTTGTCATTTATATTATAGTTCATGGCCAGAGATAAGAACCACGACACAATTTTGATACTTCTAAAGTTTGATAAAAAAACTTCGTTCATAATTGGTCACCAGTTAGGTACTTTTGATTTCTCGATTTTGCTATAAATTTTATTTAAAAGATTAAAAATAGTTAATTCGAGTTCCTTTAATTGTGAGTTTCTGTAGTTGGGCATTGGCGTAGGTGTGCTGGTGGCGTGCTGGACGAGGACTCAAGATGCGCACCCCTTTATCACGGCGACTTCAAAAACCACCTAATCTCTACAGAGCTGAACTGAATTAAGCAGTTTAAAATTCTACGTAACGACGGAACGTTACTTCACTAATTAACATTTTAAGTTCCCTGCGAACGAGTCAGTCTTGAACATTTTATGTAGTTGTAACACGTTACAGAAGTGTCATAAGTAACATTGTGTTTACTTGAAGTTATCTATTTATAGCACACTACCTAATATTATTCGAAACAAAGCTAAAATGAATAATGCAAAGGCGATGTGACGCTAGAGGCGGTTTTATGATAAGATCTTTTCAACAAAAGCTCAACAAACTAATACCAAAAACCTATCCACGCAATCGCCGCTTAACTACCAAGCGCCGAAACATCATCAAAGTTCCATTTCCACATTTTTTACCCTCGCTCTTTCTTAACGCGTTGGTTCGAAGCACAATAAACGTATTGTAAAGTAAGTGAGTGCGCAGACAACTGTGTTTGGGTGGCTTTGATAAAGTACCGCTGGTTTAAGGTGCTCTAAAGATTACAGCCTATCGTGAATTCGTTGTCTGTGATTTTCATTGGAAACGCTGTATTACTACTCCGCTATCCGAATGTATGTCTTAACCCATTTCCCCTGGGTTTAATGTCGGTTGTCGCCGGATATCAGTACCCTGGTAACAGTTTACTGGCACGCATAAACGAAATCCGATTTGACGGACGAACTTTGACTGAATTAAATTATTTTGGCAAAGTTGTTTCATTTTGTTTCTCGTATGTGGGTATTGTTGTTCGATAGAGCCTGATATTGGTTTAATAAAGTTGTAAACTCATACATAAACTTACTTCAGCAACTTTAGTTACCTACTAAGATTTAGATATCAAAATCCCGGAATGTCGTAAGTGATATTGGTGTATTAATAAGGTGTGTAGTAAATATATTTCTTCTTCTAATTTAGTGACGTAATAGAATGAAAGCTGCGGTAAGAGTTTGTACATCGGAAGGCGTGGGTTGTACATAATGTATCAGCCACAGACAATGGCGGCCAGAACATAATGTCAACAATGTGTTCATCAGGGTACAATCCCAAATTACGTGAAGCATGTTTGACTCTTCAAGACACAGTAATATGGCGCTGTAATTATGCTAAAGAAAGGAAATGAACACAATGGAAACACAAGTACCTACTTGCTCTTATGGAAATGATTAGGCAAACCCCCAAAGATTTAACGCCCATTATTTTGCTATAAAGTAAGGAAAGCTAATAAACTCTGCCCAAGATGTTGATCTCGTTGGAAATGAACAGATTGGGTATGAAATTTTAATTAAATGGACTTATTTTTGTATTATGGTGTTTACTTCAAACATTAGCAATTTCCAACCCATTTTAAAATGTATCGGTAACACTTAATTTGATAAGTAAATACAGTCAATAACTTTCCATAAGTCTTTGATGCGGCGTATCGCGATTGTAGCAATGTTTTGCTGGCATAATAGGTAAACTTAGAAGGTAGTGCCCTTTCCCCAAGCGCCGTTAATCCCTCTTTAATGGATGTCTGCATAGGAGAACCATTAATTTTATTATTCGTGGTGACGTGACACGGCACGGAACCCTTTCTCAAACCCAATATGGGCTGTAATGAAATCAAAGGATGCCAGATTATTTTACAACGTTCTAAAACTAGGTAACAGCTTTTTTCGATCGTTTGGTGTAGTGGTTCAAAACGGACTAGGTACTATGCCGAGAGGTCCCGGGTTCGATTCCCGGCCGGGCATAAATTGAAATGATGAATTTTAATTTCTGTGACGGGTCTGGGTGTTACTATTTATAATATGTATGTATTTAAAAGATATATAAGTAGTATATCCGTTAAGCTAGCACCACCATAACACAAGCATATAAGTTGCTTACTTTGGGGCTAGCTGGCGTTGTGTGAAATTTTCCAAAGGTTTATTTATTTTTCCAAAGGTTTTATTTAGTATAAAAGTAGATGAGATAATAATTAACTAATGTTATGATGGCAGTCTTTAATTTCCTTATTATCTAAAATGAATTACGCTACTACATTCGACCAAGTTTTCTTAATCATATCTGCTGCTTTTTCTCCGATCATAATTGCAGGAACATTCGTGTGAGCACAAATTGGTCTCGGAATTACACTAGAATCTACCACTCTAAGTCCTTCGACTCCATAAACGCGCAATTCTGGATCCACCACAGCGTAAGGGTCATTGGGAGGACCCATCCTACAAGTAGCGATCTGATGATGAAGTGAGACAGTCAAAGTTCTAATTGCACATTCCCAGTATGCATCAGTATTCGGTGCATGTGTTCTACACGTCGGATATTCTGCCAAATGCAATTGTGGTGCATACTTATTAAAAGCTGGTGACTGTCCCAATTTTATAACATATTTGACAGCTTCTACTAGGGTTGCCATGTCTTTAGGATCAGTAAAATAATTTCCATATAATTTAGGATGTGAAAACGGATTTGTGTCTCGCAGTTCCAGGTAGCCTTTTGATTTAGGTTGTAAAAGCATGGGCACTGCTGACCAAGTATCAAGTCCACTTAGTGATCCGAACGCTGTATAATACGTTTTGTCTGAAATTTTCCAGCTTTTCCTGAATAATCCACCAGCGTCGAGTGTTATTGATGCTCCCATACTTATCAGTTCTACGTCAGGAACCAACTCTGGATCTTCAGATTGCGATGTCTTGATATAACCGATACCTTCAACAGAACCAGGCGTAGTGAGAAGTCCGTCACCGAACTGTAACCACTGCATCAGATTTGGTAATGTAGCAACTTTGGGCTCTAACAGACTGGCGTTTGTGGAATTTAATTTGAAGATTACTCCAGGGAAGGCAACGTGGTCATATAGAGTTTTTCCAACTTGGACATCAGCAATAACTGGAATGCCAAGAGTTTGCAAATGTTCTTTAGGTCCTACTCCTGACAACATGAGCAGCTGAGGCGATGCTATTGGTCCTGCAGAAAGAATGACTTCTCGTCTGCATCGGACTGTAAACTTTTTGCCATTTTTAATGTATTCAACTGCGTATGCCCTTTTAGATTGAGAGTCAATAATCACTTTTGTAGCTCTAGCTTCTGGCAGAATGTGTAGATTCTTTCTTCTTTTATGGGGATGTAAGAATGCTTTCGCTGTACTTTGTCTATGACCTTTGTTGGTTGTTGTTTGAATATAGCCAAATCCAAATTGATCTGGTGCGTTGTAATCCACAGTTGGATGTCCAAAGTCACGGCCAGCTTGCAGGAATGCTTCAATAAGTCCAGTCCTGGAATGAAAAAGTGCGTTATAGCGAAATGCTTTTTAGTGGTTATGAATATTTATTGCATTGTGCAACTAATTTAAACTTTGTAAAGATCTTATCTTGGTAGTTTCGTTATTAAATTTAAAAGTTTCCTATGGTTGGGTGCAAGTTTAGAACTTACTTAAACGGAACGTTCTCGACAGTTAGCTCGCCGTGACGCCCGCGGTAGTAGGCATCTTTGTATTTTTTTAGCTCTGAACGTTCAGACTTCTTGTAATATTGCAGAACTTCTTCGTGAGACCTGTAAATAGGAAAGTAAGCTTTCTTTATACGCTATAAACGTAATATTAAACAATCGTAATCAGTTATAATATACGAGTATTAGTTCCACATTACTCGTGTTGGTAAGTATAAATTCACATTACGTGTAGATATACTGTTTGTAATTTTCCAATTTTCCACCAAGAAGAATTTTCTTACTACCTATAAATATTATTATTTGGTAAAAATATAGAAATTTTAATCTTATTATACCTACCCGAAATAATGTAAAAAAATTAATAAAGCTTACCAGCCATAGTTTCCATCGGCGGCGATACGATCCCAATCCTGCGGGCGACCCCGGGTGTACAGCATAAAGTTTGTGACTGACGTGCCTCCTACTGCCTTGCCTCGAGGCCAGAAGCACCTCTGCTCCTCACTCCCTGTAATAACGAAAAAGATAAGAACAAGTCAAGTTTATTGCTCAGCGCATCGCATCGGCGCGAATGGTTGCTTACGTGCCATAAATTCGTGCTTCGAACAAAATGAGATTTCACATTCATCCGTTTTAATACTGTTCCATTACCTAATCATTTTTGTTTGTCTATAATATTATAAATGTGACATTCTTTTCGAATTTTGTGAATAGAGATCGATTTGACTTGAAGGGATAAAAGCTTATAAGCAAAACTAAAATGGTTTCTCAAGTTATTGAACGTCATTAGGTACATAGTAGGTATATTTTCTGATCATTTTCGATTTGCCACCTTGTTTTTGATTGTCATGCAGTAATGAGTCATTGAAAAACTAAACTCTACGTAGCAAACCGAGGGTACAGGCTAGCGTTCTTACAAATGGCAGTTAACAAGAACATTATTCATGCCGTTTTCTTTTACCCAAAGTACTGAATGCGACAACGCCGCGCTAATCCGCGCAGATGTGCCCCTAGCCCCGAACGTGATAATCGCATTAAAAAGTTGATAATTTGAATTGTACCAATCTGTACAGGGTTTTTAAAGGGCAATTCTCAGAGGTGAAATGTAAGAATTTGTACAGGGGTTTTAAAAGGGTAATTCTCAAAGGTCTCGAAGTTAAATTGGCAGTGCTTAGGTCCTTACTAGGTCCTTCATTCTTAGTATATGCCTCGGAGTACTATGACTATGACTAATAGAGAAGGAATGATTACGTTTGTTATAATTAAGTCCCGTGATTATGCTTTAACTGTTAAAATGTAAGGCAGTTCCGGGAAGTACTTACTCGTAATAATATAGGAAGTTCTAACTCGACAAGCTTACAGACTTAAATGCCCTATTTTCATTAACCATAGGCTTTAACACGTTTTTGAATAAAAATGCTTGATATGGTAATTATTGAATGCTATTTGCTTGTTACTAGAATTTAAATAATTGCCTCCCGATGTCATACCGGCACAACAACTGCGACAACTGCATCATTAAATAAATAAAGTGACTTAAAAGATCATGTTAAGTCATAAGTATTTCTTCCATTTAAAAACAATATACTTACATTGTGTCGGAAATAGGTACAATAATACATAATTATAAGCATAAATATAAGCATGCAAAATTACAATTAGGTAATCTGAATATAAACCAAGTCAAAAATAACTATGGCAATAATAGCTATTAAGTATTTGCAATTAGCCGTGTGGTGACGGCAGAGTAGAATACATTTGTCACCAACCCCTACTCTTCCCGCGGGTGTCGTAAGAGGCGACTTAGGGACTACACATCAAACAGAGAATGGGCAGCAGCGCTCTCTGAAAAACATCAATCTTTTAAACTGCGATCTCCAACCCGCCTGCCAAGCGTGGAGATTATGGCAAAACCCTCCACTATAGTGGAGGAGGCTCATAGTCCAGCAGTGGACTGTAAAGGGCTGATGATGATGATTTGCAAATCTTGAATAATATTGGACTAGCGTTTTGCTACATCTTCAACCACTTAAGATTTTCTATTAGATATAAATAGACTGCCTCAGGTGGGATTCGAGCTAACGACCTTTTGCTTACAGGATAAACCAACGTCTTTGTGGTTCTTCATTCATCTATTTTTTCTACAAAAAAATAGGCAAGTTCAGTACATAATAACCACGTTTACAAGTGCATATTTGTACGTCACATTTAATCTGTATGGAGCAGAATAATAATGTCAACGTTTAAGTAACTAAAGAAAAGAATATGATATTAATATTTCATCCCAGTTACCTACATAATATTTGCAGGTATTTTTGCATCAAATTATCTGCACGAACATGTTTATCATCTAGACGAACACTTACTTAACACGTTGAGTGCGAAACCAGGTCTATAGACCTTGTGCACGTCTCGCTTACCGTGCGGCTAAGAAAATTATAGTCTTCCTTGTCGTGCGAAAGGCATAACTTCAATTGGGTCCGGTGTAGGAAAGTGATGAATATATTTCTATGATGTATTCTTAAAATAGAATCCAATGATGTACCTACCTTAATACCAGGTTTTTAGACCTGGTACCGCACGGAAGTAATAAAATGTCTTCACAATGCGAAACCAGGTCGAAGCACCTTGNCTGCACACAAATTGAATGAAAATTGTGAATGCAGTAACCAAATGTTTCATTGCAACCGAAGGTGTGACACGATGAGAACGCGAAAAATGACCCCGTTTTTTATCGTTTCATGTGATTTTTTCGTATTATTTTTGCTTCTATTACGATAAAATTTATTTTGTATGTAGCTAAATAGATATTTTATCATCTGATTTCAAAGTTATTGTTCTAACTTATACCGTTTATGAACTATTATTGTGTGACCATCAAATTTGAGTGTAAATGAGAAGTACCCATCGTTAAAAGAAAATTAATACGAGTCAATGCACGCGTAGGTACCTATAATAAATATAGATATAGCTAACTTATCAATGAAGTTTTTATAGTGTCCATCTAGATACGTTAAATTCAGGCACTATTTATATTATGTACCACTTTTGCATAACTAACGACTTATCAGCTTCATACATAAGGAAGATAATTCCTTACACAAAGTATTTAATACAAATATTTGAGTATCTACCTCATTTACCACTTTCGGTAAACATACATACATATATTGAGGTTGTTATATGACAGCAGCAAGAAATTCAACACTCACCCAAGCACACTCCCGGCTGATGTTCCATAGTATACGGCCAAGCGTAGTCCGTTAACTGCAGGTAATGGGCTAAAGCGGGTACATCTGACAACAGCATCTCTGGTTTCCCAGCCTCAATGACCAGCACCATCGCCTTAGGCTTGTCTTCAGTGAGCCGAGACGCCAACACCGACCCAGCTGAACCCGCCCCCACAATAACGTAGTCGTACTCGTCTAAAGGACTCGTATAACCTGAAAGCAAATTAGAGTCCAGTCAAGGTATGCAGAGCCTGTATAGCATGTTTTTGCTCTCGTAGATTTATTTTAGGTCCAGGTATTAAAGGAAGCTGCCCGAGTGATCTAAAGTCCAGTCGAAGTATGTGGTGGCACATGTTTTGCTTTTTTATTTAGGTCTATTATAACGAGCGGCTCAAAGTGATCGAATGCCGCATGAATGCACCATAAATCCGTACGTATTTTTAGCTGGTATTGCATTTTTATTGACAAACCTGATGAAATGTGAAAACGTTAAATACTATATTAAAGTAGATTTCAATGAAGATAGTAGATTTTTAGATTTCTGTACACATTTCAATACTTCCTAGGAGAAAATAATAATTATTATCATCTTTCTGACAAATCATAAAAAGTACGTTGGCCAGTTGGCGGTTCAATAGGCTCTTTGACCAAATGACAGAGTTCTAATGACACAAGTACAATGAAATACGGCTATTAGTCAGCTTTTTCTTTCCTTTGTCCTTTGTCCTTTGCTTTAAGACTTAAGAAGTGTATAAATAAGCATAACGACAGTCAATACCTTCTAATGTTTTACCGAACTTGAACTTTTATGAATGAAAACACCATAAAATCTAGCGAAATTGGACAACCATGTGATTTTTACTGATTTTTTACTGATATATTCTTATTGAGATATCGATAAATCACTCGATTAATGAAAATATAAACTACATTAAATAAGTTTAATTGTGATTTATAAATTACTCGTGACTTCGTGATTGTTTAACATCATAAAAAGAAAAAAACTTTTTAGCAAGATGTATTAAGCTGTTAGGAGTCAAATATTATAATGAATTATCATTGTAATTACGTACTCGTATGTAGGCATGTACAGTCACGGAATGAAAAGGTTCGTCAGTTTTCAAATTGATTCCTTCAACGAATCGCGAGCACATATTACCTTTTGAAACTATGTTACAGAATAATCTCAAATTAGAGAAAATAATCTTTAACTGTTCGCCAGTAAAGTTCAAAATTATTCAGATCAAAGTTGTTTGACGATTTATCTTGTCAAGAAGATTAATCAATTTATGATTGATAAACTAAAACCTTCTTGTTGGTTCAACCTGCCATTATTATGTCTATTAAACTAATGTCAATTGGTCAATATAGATAACCCACGCTGAACTGTCCCGCCAAACTCAATGACAGGGGGGCGCTACCATCGTTCAACTATATGGTTTCCAACATGGCAAAAATCTGAACCAGCGATCCGGTATTGACGGTGGCGCCCCACTGTCAATGTCATCGACAGGACAGTCCAGTATTTTGGAACTATATCATCATTGCATTGCACTGATGGGATAGAAAAATAAACAAGCAAAACCTTATTCGTCAGCAAACGTCATATTTATTTAAATGTTAGCAGCACTGTTTCTTGCACTGTTATGTTGGCAGGTTTGACTCTTTGGTGCAAGCGAAAACCGACACTAAGGTGACGAACCTTTTCATTCCGCGACTGTACTTAATACATACTCGAACATGCTAAAGAAAAACAACATAAATATGTTGTTTTACGCATGGGAATATTTTAAACGTTTTTTAATTACTAACGCTAAATTCATTAAAATGATAACTTGTTGGCTTACCTTTAGGCAACGGGTAGCTGTCTCGAAGGAAATCGAACGGGTCATTGGCGTTCTGTGGGAAGTAGTTCACTGCTACAGTTTGCATCATCATGTTCACTATTGGGCTTTGGGGATATGACCACAGCAGAAAGCGGCCCTTTCTCCCCTTTTCCTTTAGAAGTTGCTCTTCATCATTCTCTACTTTTATATTTGAATCTTGGTTATCACTTTTAACACTATCGAGGTTTTCGTCTTTTGCAGCTGCATCATCGACAGGGTAAGGCCAAAGTATCCGTCCCTTTGGTAGATTGATGTTATTGACAGAATCTAATTCAGTCTTTCTCCAGTCGCCGTCAAATTCTTCGATCGTCACAACATCTTCGTCGTCTTCGCACTTGGCATTATGGATAAGGATGGCTAGTAAAATTATGGCTAGAGTAACTTTTTTGAAGCTCCCCATTTTGTCTGCAAACAAAAATTCGAGTAAATTATTTAGACCTGCTATAACATTTTGGAATATGTCGTTCAATTTTGATAAATGCGTTTTTCTATTGTAATTTTAAATGCCTAATTTTGAGTGTATTTTTAAATGGTTAATTCTTCATTAATGGTGGGATGTTATTTTGGTGTTACATTTACAATGTAAGTCTTACATATAAAATTTGAAAATTGTGAATAAGATAGTAAAAAAATATGATTTTAAAAGGCCATAGAAGTAGTTAAATTATAAATAGTAAAAAATAATTAAAAAAAATATATGAAACTGGGTGACAAGCACAGTTTGGAAAGTTACCTTCCTAATAATGTTAATTTAACGTCAAATAATCTAAAACTTAGCTTACCTCTCTTTTTCAAAACTCCCTTAGTGTTCAAGGGCAGCGTGTCGACATCCCCGCGGCCGGTGGCGGAGTGAGCCAGCCTGCGCGCGTGCGGGCCTTGACCGTGGCTTGTACCGCTACTTTGACATAATGACCAATATCACTCACCCGCATTTAAGCACACCGACAAATACTTTCGGCATACACATTACTATGTGTAGAGACGCTTTGCGAGCACCTTTCACGGGCTGACCTGGACGAAAATAGTTTGTGCAGCTCCATAGATGGTCGGGACTTTTTGTAGCCATTCTCTGTGGATTCTGAGTGAATTACAAAGCTTTATTTTGCTCTACTTTTTAGGATACTAGGTCCATTTTCATCATTGCTACCATAGCAGGTTAGGTTTGAAGAAAGTACAGAAACTGAAAATGTTGGCGGTTTCTCATAGTTTTCTTAGATGTGTGTACTATTATGCTATGCACCTAAGCAGGATGTCCTTTGTGTCTCGCGATCGACTCCCGGTGCGCTGCTCGCCTACCTTCCGCTATTATCACAAATACACAAAAGCTAAAACGCATCTACCCACTTTTTTATATTTTCAACGATTGTTTTTGTCGAGTATTTCCAGTCGGGCTGGCATGATGAAGTGATAAAATAATGATAAAATTTTATCGTGGCTCTACGTTGATTTTAGACGATACACCTACCTTTTAGGATACTTTTGTCTACTATCGATATAATGTCATATTGCCAGATTATAATTATCATGTCCTGTCGTCCGTGATATGCCAGTAGGGCCGATCGCCTATTATCTGAGATGCATTGACTGTTGTTAAATAAAACTAATAATACTCATTTTATTGGTAACGTCTTTGGTTTTAGCCGTCATTATAGCGTAGTTTTATGCCACCAATTGCTTTCCAAAAATCATGTTAACTAATATTATTTGACATATCAACATCACATGAAAGTGTTAACAAAAAGTAAAATTGTTTCGCAGTCAACTGATATGATGNTCTGTCTGTTACGCTTTCCCGCTTAAACCTCGCAACCGATTTTGATGAAATTTGGCATAGAGATAGTTTGAGTCCCGGGAAAGAACATAGGATAGTTTTTATCCCGGTTTTTGAAACAGGGACGCGCGCGATAAAGTTTTTCTGTGACAGACAAAATTCCACGCGGGCGAAGCCGCGGGCGGAAAGCTAGTTTTTTATATTTTCAACAATTGTTTTTGTCGAGTATTTCCAGTCAGGCTGGCGTGATGAATGACATGATAAAATGTTATCGTGGCTTTACGTTGATTTTAGACGATACACACCTACCTACCCATTAGGATATTTTTGTCCACTATCGATATAATGTCATATTGCCAGATTATAATTATAATGTCGTGTCGTCCGTTATATTATAGTAGGGCCGATCGCCTATTAAGTATCTGAGATGCATTGACTGTTGTTAAAACTAATAATACTCACTTTATTGGTAACGTCTTTGGTTTTAGCCGTCATTATGCGTAGTTTTATGCCACCAATTGCTTTCCAAAAATCATGTTAACTAGCATTATTTGACAACATCACATGAAAGTGTTAACAAAAAGTAAAATAGTTTCGCAGTCAAATGATTTATGTGGAAAGTTAGAGAAGCTAAGTAAAAGCACATAAAAGGTAGTTCTTTTCTATTGCGAAGGCAGGTCGGGATATTCTAAAGTTGCGGCCATACCATACGATGTAACACTTCACACATAATGACGCACCCTATTTACGCATTGTATGGAATGGACATGCCTTAAGGGTCCCCGTACACGTTTGGTATATGGACTCGCCGCACACGGTTGACGCTGGTGGCCGTACACAGTTGACGTGGTGGCCGTACACAGTTGACGTGGTGGCCGCCACATGAAAATGTGTGAAAATAACAGGAAATATGCCGATGGCGTCGTTTAGGTTGTGGCTGGTGGCCCGTGTGTGAAGGACCCTAAGAGATGAAATTCAAACAACTTGAATAATCCATACCAAATGACTTAGTTCCTGTGTTTATTGTAATGTAGATTGAATGTGACTTGAGATGTTATCCATTTACTCAACACGTGTCAACGTAATTAATTTCACGTCGCATTAATAGGATCGATTATGTAATTAGCAGGTGGCTAATTCTCAATCCAAACGCGTCAATATTTAAATGTTACTTATACATTTTGTTGCAAAGTAGCACTTGGTATACAAGTATAAAAGATGCCTCAGAAGGTAAACACATCACTTGATGTGCTATCGTCTGTACATAACAACTGCAGATCAAATTAAAGCTATAACGGCTTCAAATCTCTTGAAATATTAATGACTGATGTCCTTAATAAAATGAGTACAATCAGTCACAAAATAACCGATATATTTATACATTAAAAACAATTCTGAAGCTTCTCTTGATGTAAGAAGTTTATTGACAGTTCTGCTACGTCTACTTAGGGAGGTTTAATTATTATTCTCTTTTTGTGTTAAATGAGATCAATTCGAACATTTACTACGATTACAGTTTAACAATTTTACTTTCACTACGATTGGGTCGTTTCTAGTTTGGTCACTAAAAACAACCGAGTGAGCTCCTCATAATAATTGAGGAAACTAAAATTCCGTAAAACATCTGTTATCACCTGTACTTACAAGTGTGTTAAGTTTATTGACCCACAATCGGTGATAAGTGAGACGTCAAAATATAGCTTATTTGCAAACCATTTAGCTTTCCAATTATAGCTTGTTGTGTGCGGAACACATCGCCTTGCTGCCGTTATCCCGTCTCTACGTTCACTCTAATAAATTCTGGCTAAGTAACCTCACTTGAAATAAATCCGAATTTATAATACGTTTATGCGATTTTTCATCTACGAGTATTTAAACATACTCAGAATAGATAAGAGATTAAATTACTATTCATCATCATCATTTCAGCCGTAGGACGTCCACTGCTGAACATAGGCCTCCTCCAAGGATTTCCATGTTAATCTTCGATAGCAGCCTGCGGCCAGCGTCGTCCTGCTACCCTTATGATGTCGTTAGTCCACCTTATAGGTGGACGTTACACGCTACGTTTACCGGTATTCGGCCTCCACTCTAGAACCTTGCTGCCCCATCGGCCGTCAGTTCTGACCACTATGTGCCCTGCCCATTGCCACTTCAGCTTGGTAATCCGTCGTGCTATGTCAGCGACTTTAGTTCGTTTATGGATCTCCTCATTTATGATTCGATCTCGTAAAAAACACCGAGCCCTCTCCATAACACGCGGTGCAACTTTGAGCTTAAAGCTCAATTCTTGAGATTGTCGACAATAAAATTATGTCTAGCGATGCGCTAAGAGTAATTCGGATGTTTTTTGCACTACAAATAATAAGAATACTGAATTTACCTCTATTGTGCTCTTAAGCTTACGGTGCATGACACGAATACAAAATCTAGCCAAAGAAAGAGTACGTAAATGCCAATTTAAAATGGTGATGAATCTGTTTTCGCAAATTGTTAACTCTGAATCCCTTATTGATTAATAGGTGATACCTATTTATCCGTTAACAACTTACACAGGTACATAAAATATTACGTATATTTAAAATATTACGTATATTATATCTCCTCGACTTATTAACTAGCAATTGTTAATTAAATAACAAACAATTAGTTAATACAGTCAGCTGTCCCCCAGGAGTTGGGTTGGGTTTCACTAAAATTCCGGACTGTAAGAGGTGCTAACGAGTGCTACTAAACGTCTGTAAAGTAGGTATTAGATACATTATTTATTTATCTACAATCTACATTAACAAAACTAATACGAGTATCTATACTGAATTATGCAGTAGAGGTACCTATGCTAATTACCTATTTCTTTTATTGTTTTTTTCAAAATAAGACAAATAAGCAGAAGATGAATGCTAACTGTAGAGCCCTTTTGTCGTTGTTTCTTAGTTGCTGTCTGTAATAGTTGATTACTTTAATCAGTTAAATAACATGAAGTAGTCATGTAACAGCCATCTACATAATTATATCAGACTACATTTTTGTTATTATACATCCTGCTGTCATTACGTTGATACATTTCTCAAGCCTTCGTTAAAGGAATGCTGTTTACGATCGGTGCAATGGCCGCCACTTCACAACAAGAGATAAAGCTGCTGTGAAGTTCACGAACATGAGGAATTAAAAGCTCTTAAAATGCGTTTACTGGGGGTCCGTAGGTTTATTTTAAAAAGTTCGTCAGGCAGGGATGACTAAGGGAAAGGGATAACTTTATCTAAAGGATAAAATAGTTCATTATTATAATACTTAAATAGTATTATGGAGATCTGTTAAATAAATATATCCGAGTCTAGTTTGCATACCACGGTAACCTATATTAAGCCATAATAACTTAAAGCAAACATTGTCGTGTTGGTTTTGGTATGACAGAATAATCATAAACAAATAGCAAAAATATTTATTTATAAGAAATAACCGGAATATCCTGCCTAGGTATACAATGATTCATCACAGAACTCTTATGGGACCAATTAATTCATGTTCTCGATAACATTCATTGCTTGCATTGTATTTTTTATTCATAATGGTCCATTCACACAAAGCCATCCCATTAAAACAATCCAATAACTTATTCCATATTGAGAAGTAGAGGTACCTAGTCCAGTAAAAATATTATAATATTAGGTTATCTCTTAGGTTATGCCCCTCGTGAATATTTAATTATACGGTAGAGATTGTATTCTACGAAGCAGGGAGACCTATTATGAAAAACAGTACAACATAGTAATTTTGTAATACCTACTGAAAATTTTCAATGTTCATTTTCATTTTGATTTTCAATGGTGAATGGGCTTATTGGATTTTCATATGGATGCTGCGTTTAAATGATCCATATGACTGATTTAAGGAAAGGTATATTTATTTGCGTATTTTTAAGGGTATCAAAATGATCAAGCATCAATTCAATTAAAACAACCCGAGACTACATTCCCAAAAACAGTAAAACGGACGATATAAAACAGTAGCGCTGTTTACAGCTTGTTTTAAGGGACCGTTGTAAACGTCGGTAACTTTAGGTGCGGAACCCTAATAAAAGGATAACAAAACGCCAGACCTGCAGCTGCAGTATAACGGGCCGGCGAATTCACCGCTACTCATTCACTTATAACGATTACGAACATAATGTATTACAACTTACAGTACAGTACAACCTTCTCGATATGTTCTAGAATGTGCTTCACTGAATACAAACAACATGAAATTTCGAATTAAGTGAAGTTACTTGTACTGAATGTTTTATTCATAATATTGATCAGATTTTCCCGTAACATTATAAAAGAATAACATTACGTAAGTACCTACTGGTTTTCATAAAAAACTAGTAGAGTAAAGTATAGGTAAGGGAGAGTCCGCTAATTTGGACCAGTTTTTTTCAATCCCATTTTACACATAGTTTTCTTTTGTTTTTGCTATTGTTCATGGTATATAATTAAAGAGAAATTATTCAACTTACTATTTCGTAGGTATTAATCAACACAATTGTTGTATATTTAGCACAAATCAACAAAATAGGAGTTCAGAGCTTCGGTCCAATTTAGCCAACCGGTTCGATAATTTGTACCACAGTGTTACTAAATTGGATTTCAATAAATTTCAAGCCTATAAAAAAACTATGGCAAAATATTATACGATACATTCTTAACAAATTAGGTAACGAAAAGGAACAGTAGTTAATAACATAGACAATTCATATTGTTTTACACGTTATCACGATTTTGAGTAAAAGTTTTGTAATTCCAATTATCGTAACGCAGACTTGTATCTAATCTACTTTGCCAGTCTTTTGCTTTTATTTATTGTTAGTTAAACATAACTACGCTATTATAACTTCAAAATATGATTTACTAAAAAAAAATTCAAAATCCTTTGGTAAAGTTCCATACAACTTGATGTGGTACAATTTAGCCGACTAGGTGTTAGTGCTTTTAAAAAATCGGTAAAAAATTTTGCTTATAAATACCGAAAAATGTTTCAAATAATTGTAATCCACACTAATTTACGCTTCTAAATAATATATTAGAAACACTAACTGTGATTAAATTTAACAAAATTACAAACTAAACATGCATTGTCAAAAGTTACTTTAAAACAATGACAAAAATACTTTTCAAAATAAAACACACGTGTTCGTTGTCACGGCAAAAACCACACGGCCGATATTAATTGAATTTAGTTGTGTATCGCTGAGTGTTGCAATTACAGACATTCAATAAATACTTTACGAAATATGAGGGTGGTACAATTTACCCGGCGGTACAATATACCGAACTCTCCCCTACATACTTAGAAAAGGTACACCAAGAAGTCTAAACAAGCTGCGTTTGTATAAAATTAAAGGTTGAAGTGGTGTTCCCTATTTGTGTGTTTAGAAATGAATGGAAATTGATTAGGTACCTAACCAGTTGCTTGAATTGATGAATTAGATATACCGACTACTTCCCTATGTCTTCAAATTAAATATACCCACGTAACTTTATCGAATCGAAATACATAAGTACGAGTACTTTAACTATTGTTTGATCGCAGGTCATTGGCTCTTAATGCAAAAAAATGTGTGTTTACCTACCTACTTCGCGTACATATTGATCTTGGAATGATTATACAATTAACATAACTGGATCTATCTGCCGGTTCTTAATTCATTTTCTGCTATTTTACGGCCTCGGGCGAAAGTGCTATTTTGCTATTTTTCTAGAGGTCAGTAGGCTGTGTGAAACAAGGCCCAGGTGGCGAACTTTCCCTGCTATTTGTAAACATGAATATCTTATAGACTACCCTTATCTTCGATCTAACATAGATAGGGTATTTTACAACATAATAAAAATATAGAGCGTGTAGGGTTTCACATTCACAAGTAGAATGTTATGAATCCTTATTTTTATACCTATTGGTTAGGCTTTTTTTTTACAACACGTAGCGTCACTACCCTCATTTTCATAAGCCCTAGAGTTATTGCTATAGTGGTGACTATAATGTAAATATGTAGTAAGTAAACCAATACGATCATACACTTCTGATTTTTCTGGGAGAGATCGCTTTCTAGCTATAAGACCGCCAAAATTGTATCGATTCAATACTTGTTTTTATTTTATATACCTAGATCAGTTTAAAGTACATATGTATATGTAATGTAGACATCAATCATCAATCTTTTAAACTGCGATCTGCAACCCGCCTGCCAAGCGTGGGGATTATGGCAAAACCCTCCACTATAGTGGAGGAGGCTCATAGTCCAGCAGTGGACTGTAAAGGGCTGTTGATGATGATGATGATGTAATGTACCTAGTGCAATTTAAGAAAACACGACTTTATATTTCGCTCAATATCGTGACTATTCAAATTCCAACATAGATTCATACCAAGTCAGAGAATTGGTTGATTTTGTATTTTTCCACATCTCGCTCTATATTTTTCTTTGTATCTAAGCATTATTTTCTTTCACTCCACAATAATACTTAATTAATTATTCCTTCTTTCTTCATGATGATAACTGCGTAAACCAGATAAACTCCTAAAATAAATGTAAATTTAACGCTATCTTTTGATTCTTAGGTGCATTAAGTTCTTTTAGAACCAAAATGTGTACGTGCTTACAAAAGCGCCTGCTCGAAACGCGGCGTGAACCATCGTAGCGACAACTGCTACGGATTGGTTTCAAATATACACGCTAGATGGCGATTAGTTAGTAAGTACATAAAGCTTTACTTTTTTTGATGAAAATGAATTTATTTTAATGACCTCTAAAACCTAATTTCCCAAACTGAAACTTTGTTGAAAACAACTGAAATAAGGAATGAATAATATAGTGTGGTAAATACAACTTAAATATCTTCTAAAACAACTTGAGGCGATCATCTGAGGCTCTGATTTGGTAATTAATTAAAACGATAATATTGGTGTACAGTCAGCAATAAAAATTCTTAAATTGTACATTCCAGTATAATATCGTTTGAAGTGATTTTTTCAATGACTATTTTTGACAGTCATAAGTTAATAGTCTCCTACCGTAGGTAGGTAATATGACTTCGTATGTGTTTCTAAAAAGGGGGATCATAAAAGTGTCGCATTTGATTTAAGCCGTTTAATATTCTGATGAAAACAGACAATTTAGTAGTAAAAGAGTCGGAAATAGTCAAATATATGGAAGTATTTTTCTAGCGAAGGACAGAGAGCAGAGGGGTCATTATTTTTGAAACAGAATTTTCGTAATACCTACTAGCTAAAGTTACACAAATAACGGCAATATAATCCAGGCCTAATAAAAACATACGGGTCGAATTGAGAACCTCCTCCTTTTTTTGAAGTCGGTTGAAAATAGTACCTATTAGGTATAGGTAAATAATATACCTATAATGTCACTAAAAAANACTAAAAACGACAAATATACCCTAGCTAAACGAATTATAATCCAACAACCTAACTTAATTTCCAGCTACAAACATAACATTAATGTTAAAATCAATAAATTAATTGTCGCGGATGTAATTTCAAAATGGACGGTTTCAATCACGCGTGAAGTGACGTGGGGCCCGGGAGAATACAGCGGGGGTTCTGGGAATATTGAGGACGTACGTGAATACCTTTATACCTTATCGCATATTTCAGAGTTTACCAGATATTTTGAGCGCGGAATTAATTACTGCTGGGACTTATTAATGCACCTGCACGTTGCATTTTCAATCAATTACTGTATTTACCCAATATTAATTAGAGACACGCTTTATTACGTAAGTTTTCCACGTTCATTTTAAATGAGAATTTAATTAATGCTCATCTCGGGTGATTGTAGTGGGTACCGATTTGAATCCTTAGAGCTCTACTTAAAAAGGCGCGACGAAGGTTTAGTGCAAGCAAAGACAGCCGCTGTTATGTTTATGTTATGTTATGTAAAAAGTACATACAGTAATATAGGGATTAGGTAATAGTAGTAATAGGGAAGACTCGGTAATAACTCAGCATACAACTATTTTTGGAAATAAATGAATTTTTATTTATTTCTTTATTTTACAGTACTGTATAGATTTATTTAAAAACATTGGAGTTGTTTAAAATTAGCCGGTAGCCTGAAGACAAGATATAGGTAAAGTAAAGTAAAAAGGTAAAGTAATAATGATTTCTTACTTACCACATTTTTCTCTTTTAAAATTCTGTTTCATTTTGATAGCGATCAAATCCGTTAGGTATTTATTAGTGATGGGCCGACTATGGTCTTTGCCGACTAACCGACTAGCCGACTAATCGGTTTTCAAATTGCCGATTAGTCGGCCGACTAGTCGGCAATGCCGATCATTCTAATACCTACTTGTCCGAAGAATAATATCTACCTAGATTTCTCAAAGAAATAAGAATATCTAGATTTCTAAAAAGATAAATATAACTTCTTAAGAAATGACATTTCTTTTTTATGAGAAAAAAATAAAAAGCAACATTACAATCACCTAACTGTACCTACCTAAGGTAGATGTCATAATTTTCGGCGGCGGAGGGGTCAGAGGAGGTGAAAATATGATCACCTCCTGCTGGGCTAGGATGCGCGCCGTGATATTATTCTTGCTTATCGACGTCAAAATGTATGGGCAAATTGCGCTTATCGCGGCTCGCATCTACTGATTCCTCTCCACCCTCCATGGTGATGGTCAGAAGCTGGGGGCGTGGGGGTACCCCCGCCTACATAGCACGGAATACCACCACCGTCGGATAGGCAGGGCCCGCCAATTGCTGGCACAGACTGATAGTTGATGGCTTTTTTCGGATTCCCATAGTTCTTCACACTAAGGCGATCGACGAGCTCAGGGGTTATTTATGTCGGTATTCTTAATCCTTCCGATGAGAGGAGCCCCACATAATCTACCACTTCCCCGTAGGATAGGTGTGCAATTCCATGCATTTTTTCCCCGAAAAAAAAGTGTCATAATTTTTATATGGACAAATTACATAAACATTACACATTTTTGATGATTTCCTGGTAATTTTAACTAATCTTAACTTTGTATGAATTTAGACTGATTGCCAAAATTTTAAATCAGGTGAAACCACTTTATACTGATTTTTTGCAGTCAAAAATGGTTTAGATAAACGCCCTTGGTCTACCTCATAATCATCTTGGTAAATAAGAGTTTTATTTCATTCACATATTTAATTTTGTAATGCGCCGATTATAATCGGCAGATTTTGCCGAATAGTCGTCACTGGTCGGCCGACTACAAATGATGCCGAATAGTCGGCTTTCCCGACTAGTCGGCGACTAGTCGGCCCATCTCTANTCCGTTAGGTATTTATGTAGGGTCATACTCTGACTAAAACAGTTATAGGTTTAGTAGGCAACGCATTGCAGTATTGAACTTAGTTAAAACCAAACAGTGACGCGTGTACGTAGACCTACATAAAGTCACCTGTGCAGTATCCATGCAGTTATTTTATCGAGGCATCGACGTGGATTCAGCAGCAAATTGGTTTCGGCTTCTGCTTTTACAATTCCATAATATTTTTATGTAAACCTGTAAAGACAAAATATATTCGACATTTGATGACTGCAGAATATTCTTATACGACCCTTTGTCGTATCTACACTAATATTATAAAGAGGAAAACTTTGTTTGTTTGTTTGTTTGGTTGTAATGAATAGATTCAAAAACTACTGGACCGCTTTTAAAAATTCTTTCACCATTCGAAAGCTACATTATCCACGAGTAACATAGGCTATATTTTATTTTTGAAAAAAATAGGGTTCCGTAAAATATTTGGGTTTTTCGGAGTCCACGCGGGCGAAGCCGCTGGCGGAAAGCTAGTCTGATATAAAGACTGACACGTCATCTACGATATCGCGTAACGATAAATTACTTATATCGTAAAGTACAGTCGACAGCATATTAGACTATACATTTTATGGCAAAATAGCGTCTATTATAACTTGATTAGATTTAGATGCCTCGTATAGTATATGTCGTCATCCACATACGGTTAGTTACGATGGAAGTGAATTAAACCATGCCAACTAATCGTCAGTTACTCGGGCATTGGTAGAGGCGTAGAGCTTATAAAATAATGTAAAAAAAAAACTATCCTACTCAATATTAGAAATGGGAAAGTTGTTTTTGTTCACGCAAAAGCTACTAAAATGAAATTTCATTAAACCATGCAGTGTTATTGTTTATGTATCAGACTGATATCTATAGGCTCTAAATATTACTAGGGCGAAGCCGCGGGTGAAAGCTAGTATGAGTAAAAACCGTAATCAACAAGAAAATATGTATCTATGTATAGAATTGTATCAAAACCTTTTATGGTTTCCAAAAAAACCGAAATAATCATAATAAAAATAAAGCTTTAAAACGAAACATAATACTTAGAACTGTATCGGCACCAATACAACGAATCTGTATATGAAACAAGAGTAATGCAAAAAACCGGCCAAGTGCGAGTCGGACTCGCGCACCGAGGGTTCCGTACAAACCTGCAAGGTTTACAAAGTTCGTTCATTACGACAATCGAGTCATAACTATGGTATTTTTATTGCAAAATGAAATTCATAACATTACAATGGGGAAAGATGGAGGAGCATAAATTTAAGACAAAGATCTCTTTATCGTTTGTCATTGCTGTAACTAAAATTATGTTTACAATCACAATTTTTTTGGTGGTATAACTACTTAAAATTTTAAGCTTTTCGGAATTTTTCTGTTACCTGTGCTGTAAGCTATTGCTTCTTACCAAATTTCGAGATTCTATGTCAACGGGAAGTGGTCTTTAGGTTTTAATTCCCTTGCGTGTAGTTGCGAGTTTCAAAATATGCGGTATCAATGGTTGTACTTTTGCGTTTTGCGTTGACTTAGAATTTTTTTTTTCACGGGTTAAAGGCAATTAGATCTAAGTATTTGATATGAATTTCAACTTGATTGATAGCTCTACGCGTTCATGAGGAAAAAAGTAATAAGTTTATATTTATTAAAAAATATATATTTTGTAATGTAACTAAAAATTTAAGGTTTTCGGAATTTTTCCTTTATGTGTGCTATAAAACGTTGCTTCATGCCAAATTTTAAGATTCTAGGTCGACTGGAAGTACCCTTTAGGTTTTGATTCCCTTGCGAGTACTTGCGAGTTTCAAAATATGCAGCTTAAATTGCTGTTTCTTTAGATTGCGTTGACATAGAAGTTTGATTTTGTTACAGCTTAAAGGTATTATAGACCTGAGTATTTGGTATGAATTTCAATTTAATACCTCTACGCGTTTATGAGGAAATGGGTAGTAAGTTTAAAATTATTAAAAAAAAATATTATGTGATGTAACTAAAAATTTATGGTTTTCGTAATTTTTCCTTCATCTATGCTATAAGACGTTGCTTTGTACCAAATTTCAAGATTCTGAGTTCACGGGAAGCACCCTGTAGGTTTTGATTCCCTTGCAAGTGTCGAAAATTTGCGGCATAAACGGCTGTATCTTTTGATTGCGTTGGCTTAGAAGTTTGATTTTTTCACAGCTTCAAGGGACAGTAGATCTGAGTAATTGATATAAATTTCAGCTTCATACCTCCACGCGTTCCTGAGAAAAAGGGTCTTGACAGACGGACGGACGGACGGACAACAAAGTGATCCTATAAGGGTTCCGTTTTTTCCTTTTGAGGTACGGAACCCTAAAAATACCATGTTTTGAAGCAAATAAAATATCACGAGCATAAAAATATTCATAGTCCTTTTCATCGATAATTTTTCAAAAAGTGGTAAAGCATATTTGATAAAATGGAGAGAAATAATAATATAGGTATTAATAGTAAATGTATAACTCATATTAAAAATTATGTTAATCACTTTATACTTAAGTGACTGAATGTTGTACGGAAAGGTCTAAAGAAAAACCCATGGGTATGGGAACTGAGTAAACAAAAACCCACGCGGATGGAAGCTGGGTTTTTGCTGTCTTGGAGCAGCCCTTTGAGAAGGGTAGCGGCCTAATCAGTTAATGCTTGGCCCTTTATTTCGCCGAATTTGAATACTCAATAGTATAGGGAAATGTAGGTAAAATATCAGCAAAATAAGACTGGAAAGTTAATACTGGTGGATTTGAAAAACAATNCTATCAATAAAACAAAATAAGCCTACAAGAGAAGGTTTAGGGTAGGTATTGTAAGAAGTCAGTAAAAATGTAGCACTAAGACTTTTTTTTTTAATTTAGGCATTTTCAATTTCAGAGAGAGCGCGGCTTAAATTATTACTATTTTGTTAAAATAATCGTTTCTGACTGACTAATCTATCAACACAGCTCAAACATCTGAACGGATTACGCTAAAATTTGGCACGCAGATGGTATTAATATTATATTAAAAAGTAAGTAAGGACGATTAGGAAAGTATTTTCCAAAATACGTCCCCCGAGGGTATGATGAAAGTTTGTTTGAAGAAACAAAATTAGATAGGCTTTTCGCTGAAAAGCCACAGGCAAAGCTAGTACCTACTTACTAATAATAAGAATAAGTACACCTTCTGTACTTATACTTATTAAAATATTACTTAATACCTACCTAAAGCAAGCAGTGCACATGCTCATGAAACTGAAAACGTTAATTAAGGCGTAATTATATCTAAAAGGCTGCTTCACCGGCTCCTAAATAAGTGCTCGGGTATTAATTAAAATAAAATTCTCAACTTCCCTCAGACTTCTCACTTTGAGTTACCTTTATCAACGTGCTTTGAAACGAGTTCGGTTTGAACATAGTCATGTTCTAATTTCATAATTGGGAGAAATTCCACACAATCTTTTTGCTTTTATGTTTTTCTAAATGCTTTCACCGCCCACTGAGGTTATTAAAATGATAACAATTTGTTTACTTATTAAATCTGTAGTTCCTTATAAGTGTTATCAGAAGCTATTTAAAAGGGAAAGCCATCAATCTAACTAAATCTAAGAAAAATAAAATAAATTATTTACTTACAAACTTTCAATGATAGAAAACTGTTGTCCCGATGGGCGACCGAAAACAATTTAAGAGTAGGCGCACACCGTTGATTTTTCGTCGGCCGATAGTTTAGTCGGGCAGTTGATCAGTATGGGCATGTATGGGAGTGCGCACACTACGCCGATTCGATTTGGCCGATTCTTCATACAATTTAAAATCGGGCACAACTATCGGCCAACTAAAAATCAACGGTGTGCGCCTACTCTAAAAAAATCAAATAGGAATACGAAATATCCTTCTTATTATTAGCTTAAAGTTATACAAATTGTATAATATAGTCTGACTGAATACAAACCACATAATAAGTGTACTAATGAGGCTGACGTGCTTGTAAGCCTTGTAGTATCCGCTTGGCTATGGCTAGAGCTTCTCTGAAATACTTAACTTTGTAATAAGAACTTGTATTCCATGCTAGCTAAGTAGTAAACGCTCGGTTTAACTTTAAATAACACTTAATTGAATAAGGTATACATATAAGTATAATTATGCAGGATATAAAAAATGTGAAGTCTAGGAAACTAATTCAACTGAGTTAATTTTACCTACGATAAATTAAAAGTGGGGAAGCCCTTTTTTATTTAGCTGAAATATTAACTTTCGTAACAATATGTTACACCACAATGCAAGCGGCTGTACTTACATGTATGTGTAGTGTAGAAGAATTTAATTAATTTACCAAGGTAAAACATCGTAGGTATTTTTAAATTAACTATTTACGATGTAATAAAAAAACGTTTTTATGCAAAATCTGTAAGCAGTTCAATCCTAAAAGTTTGTAACAGTAAAACANTTAAAAAATAAACAAAACCACATCAAAAAGTATCGGGCGTTTGCTCTTTGATATGGTATTCATTCCACAGCCCTGAGCCGAGGTCTCATTTTGGTTGTTATTATTCTAAACACAACCGAGCACGATCATTCCCTGAAACTTTTTATGTCTGTGACACTTTTACTTCATATTTATCACCCCTCCAGTAATTCAGAAGGGGAATTTTTAAGTTTTTCAATTATATTAACAAATCACTCAGAATTTTGTTTTTCTTCCAAAGAGTCTCTTAAAAGTTCACAAGTACCTATGGAATTGCTTCGCGTAGCTTTTGCTCTCGTTACCACTCAAATAAATACTATGAAATAGAGGAAACCACTCACTAAGTAGGTATGTTACATATTTTATGAAGGAGAGATTTAACTTACCTACTATGTGTTCGTCATTCTACTATACCGACGTTTAATACCTAGTTATAGGTCAAATAAAGTGTCACCAAAGAGTACTACCATGACCTTTTTTTCTCATTAGACAATCTTACTTCATTTAAGTCACACGTCCTAACCAAAATGCGAATTGCCACAGTTTTATTTCTACCACTGTTTCACTCCTGAGGAATCGAATCCAAAACTTGTCGAGGGAGTCCTACTCTCCTAACGCATAACCGTAGAAAGGCTTTTAAAAGAGTTACACAAAACAATATGAACAAAAAATACATTCAGTCGAACATAGAAACTCCTCCTTTTTTGAAATCGGTTTAAAAATTAAGTATTTGCTATACTAGATAGGAAAATATTCCCATATTTGTCGTAGGTACACAAATCATTGCTTTTCCGAAAACGTATCGTAATAGGCCAATGTAAAGGCAATATTGTACAAAAACATCCAGTTGCTCGCCGAACTTTTGATACACACATGTCGCATAAAACAAAGCCTCCCTCCACAAAAAGTACAAAATACATTGTCGGCCGACGCCAGCATAAATTCAGTTACAAACAGCCTGACATTTTTTGTTTAATTGAGGAATTCGCGTTTGCGTCTGGTATACATACATGCCCAATTTAATTTTGTTTCAGTTTTTTTCACTATTAACTTAGTGTAAGGATCAATAGATTTGTCAATTAGGTACACTTGAAATATTGTGTGAATATGATCGAATCGTTCGATATGGGTCTCAATAATCATCGTTGCATTTCTATATTGCCTTTATCAAAAAGCCTGGAATATAGCTAACAAAAACTTAATTGCAAATAATATCAGTCGCTTGTGAAATTTTACTATAATCCAGAACGATTTAAAATTAACTGCATACGTGTAACGCTTCCTTTTACGCATTAAAGGTTCGGCCAAACTAGCGCGTGCACATCACGTTAGCGATGGCGATCACTGCGCGTGCATAGGCGCAATGTCAGGACGCGCCCAATTTGCCATTAGGCGATTATCACACTGCGCCGCGCTCCGCCGCGGAACGCGTGATTACATATACAAAATCCCGCGCGCAGACGCGTTGTCAGTGTGTTGTGCCGCGCGTTTTTTCTATACAAACTGAGGTACTTGCATACAATGATTAAATCTGTCGTCCCGCGTTCCGCGGCGGAGCGCGGTGCAGTGTGATAATCGCCTTAGCCTATGCACGCGCATCAATGTGTTAAAGTCGCCATCGCCATCGCGCACGCCGGCTGCACGCTTTGATTTGGCCGAACCTTAAGGCATGTAGGTTTCAGGACACGTTCCCCGGTACGTGTCCGCGAGTTACCGGGTTTACCCTATTTCCGTAAAGTGAAGTGCAATTAGGAACTTATCGCTGAGATACTGCCACAACTTAGCACTTACGCGGGAGCGACGTTTTGTATGCAGTTATGCTTTACAGTTGTTCGCAAAGTGAGATGGAGAAGGGTTCGTGGTAAACGTGATTTCGTAACAATGGTATTAAGGTTGTGTTTTGATACTTATTGCTATCTACTTACATGTTATTTTAGGTATTATCCCGCAGCTGAAAAGTCGATGTTGATCTTTGGTATCGTAGGTCCCAAACAGATGAACTGATTTTGGTTTTAGGCTTTTTTGTCGAAAAGCAGTGAGCAAGAGTTGAGGTGTTCTTAGCTTTCACTCACAATATTATTGTTGGTCATTTATCGATCAAGAAGCGATAAATAAAACAAAAATTGAAATACCCGAAAAGACACGATGACGTCAATAGCATTGTCAATTGACAAACAATTTTGAATGTTATCTAACGTAGCTCTACAAAAATATTATATTGCCGTTTGTTCTAAAACAAATCCAGTCACAATTGCAATCAATTTGGCGTAGTTAAACATCCACTCGTTTGTAGGGGCAATCGTCAGAGGAATTAAATTAATTTTATAAAACCAATGTGGCGCTAAAATTTTTTAAATGGACAGTTAAAAATAACTAAAGTTTTGTAAGAAAAAAAATTATTACTTGTACTGATGAAAACGTTTACAAACGTGTCTGTTAAAAATTTCGGTTTTTTCATAGGTTTTTATACAAATTAATTTGTCAACATCATCCGTTGTTAATTCGCAAACTATATTGGTATTAATTTATTTAACAACACAGTTAATAAATTCCATTCTTTTTAATGAAATTCCTTCCTTGAAATTCGTTCGCATTCCAGCTTATTTTCAAATGTGCAAAAAGAGTAGGTACATACTTAATTATATTTAAAAACTAGCGACCGCCCGCGACTTCGTACGCGTGGATCCCGTTTTACCCCCTTCATCTATCTTACGCGGTTTACATTTAGATGTTTTTTCCCGCTAACTCCCGTTCCCGTGGGAATTTTGCAATATCCTGTTGTAACTAAGCTTTAAATTTAATAAGATACCTGCATGCCAAATTTCAAGCGTCTAACTTAAGCGGTTTAGATTTTTCATACAAAAGGATTTTCCCGCTAATTCCGGTTCCCGTGGATATTTTGCAATATGCATGCCTTTCAAGCGTCTAACATAAGCGGTTTAGATTTTTATACAAAAGGAATTTCCCGCAAATTTTCGTTCCCGTAGGAATTTTGTAATATCCTGTTGTAACTAATCATTAATTTTACTAAGATACCTGCATGCCAAATTTCAAGCGTCTAACTTAAGCGGTTTAGATTTTTCATACAAAAGGATTTTCCCAATAATTCCCCTTCCCGTGGGAATTTTGCAATATCCTGTTGTAACTAAGCTTTAAGTTTACTAAGATACCTGCATGCCAAATTTCAAGCGTCTAACTTAAGCGATTTAGATTATTCATACTAAAGGATTTTCCCGCTAATTCCCGGTCCCGTGGGAATTCCTAAGTATACTATAACCTGCCCAGGAGTACGAAGAATAATTGTACTAAGTTTCGTTAAAATCCGTCGAGTAGTTTTTGTTTCTATAAGGAACATACAGACGGACAGACAGACAAAAATTTTACTGATTGCATTTTTGGCATGTTATTTGATAGTTATTTTGAAAATATATTTCATGTACAGAATCGACCTCTCTACAGATTTATTAAAAGTATATATTAATCATACCTACAGCTGCAGTCTCATTTTATTAAACTGTAATTAATCGTTTATAATTGTTTTATTTATTCGTGAGCACATTAAGTATCGTAATTGAAATGTATCTATCGCCTGAACGAGCAGGGGGATGTTATGTGGTGATGCTACGAGTAATATTGGTGTTGTATCTTCCTACTTAAAATTATCAGATTACCTACAAATACAAAACACTGCTATTTGACATAGTAAAACATTCAATCAACAAATAAAGATTTCTGGATACTGATTCCCGACCTATAAAACTAAAAGTTGTAAGTTTATCTTTGTTTATATTCCTGAAAAAGCTCTTCTCCATCGTGTAGACTGTAGCCATTTTTCAGACGAAATCAGATCGAATCAATCCTAAAATTTTGTACCAAACTTCTACACAATGTTATACACACTATGGGAATCGAACCAGATTAAAACCAATCCCAGATAGGTACTTAATTAGTTAAGTAGTGAGTCGAACAACGTAAAGTACTGAAATACAAAGGTAAAAGACTTATTAAAAGTTATTAATTACAATTCCCTATAAAACAACGTACTTAATGTAATAGGGTACCCGAATACAAATAAAGAGAGTTTAAAAAATAAACATGTTTATGTAAGAAAAATTTATTCACAGTTTTGTTTTACATCAAAAGCTTGATTACATTAACTTATGCTAACAGTCATGTTCGCTTACATTAGATTTATCTATTTAACAAAACTAAATATACTTATGTTTATGGTATTATTTTTAACTAGTTTTTTCATGTCTATTTTGTCAGCGCTTTCATTTATGAACGAGTAAGGTTAAATAGCCTCACTATCATGTTTGTAAATCTAGTTCTTGAAAATCTATACATATGTACTTATACCTGCTTGCTTATATTTTATTCTTACATTTATATTGTGGTCAATTGTATGCCGTAAAAAATCTTTTTATATTTACATTACGCAATTTAGATGTTCTACATATTTTCTAGAACACAGAATGAAAACTTAGATTGTCTCAATTCTTTTACGACTTACGTCCAATTTTCAAAGTTGTTTGTAAATTTAGAAGAAAACAGAATACATTTACAAATCCAGTTGTATTTTAAATTACCATTTATAAACTAGTAACAGAAACAAACAATATCACAGTTTTTCGCCAATTCAACAACAATTTTCAAAGTAACAAAGTCATTATGATTTATCGCTAACGTTTAATATTAATTACGTAGTTTAAGATAACATTTGTTATAAAGCCTAGATCTTTTAGGTAAGTATACAAAATCTAAAGGCCGATTTTTCAATTATTATTTTTGTCTGTAAAATCAAATATTTTCCGTCTGGTCAGGACTTAGAGGAAATTGAAAAAGTTTTTATAGCATTTATCTTTAAAAGATAAGTCAAACAAAACTTAGTCTTAATTACTAGGTGCAGCCATTCTTACGTATATATTTTTATAAGTACTTTTATTTAAATTCAATAGAAAGTTTATAATATTCATGTATAGTCAAAACAATTTAAAACAATTGTAAGTATTCTATACACTATGAAGATGATCGATGGCGCCGATGTTGGGGCACCTGTAAAAAAATATTCAAGTTTACATTATAGATAGGTATTTGCCTATTTACACTTCATTTTCAATTTTTAACACCCTTATGTAATTTATGTTCTGCAACTATGAACAGCAAAAATGTGACATTTAGGGTGAGTTGCACCAACTAACTTTGACCGTAACTTTAACGATAACCGGTGTTTTTTGTATTGAGTTTGACAGATTTTTGACGTTTGTCAAAATTAAAGTAAGATGGTGCAACCCAGCCTTAATGTTTTGCGATAAGTTCAGCAATGCGTTTTAAAGTCGGAGAATTAAGACAAAGATAGTACTGTAGGACAACGTTTAACTATTCATCTATTGAATGGCCTGTTAGCCTAGCGATTTATATACCAATATTTAGTTAACTACGTTGAGAAGGTTTTGGAATTAATCAAGCTTCACGTATCTTCTCCTGAATTAAATAACCTCTCCAAATGCATAAGTATGGAGTAGCTAAATTTTATATTGATTCCATTTTAATAGTGTTTCATATTTATGACATGATAATCCTGGGTTCTATTAGATAATACTTATTAGGTTGTGTTAGGAATTTGCTAACTTGGTTCTTGATTTTAAAGGTCATTTTGGCATTTACCAAAAATACTAAAACTATTCTGAATTAACCGTAGGTATCGTACCTGTATCTAATTGAAGTATTTATTCATGAACAATATGATACAGGTAGGCTGTTCTATGAAATTCGATTAAGCAATAATATTATTCTTGAAGTAGTTCTGTAAGAAGATATTTAAACCAAATATTTGTACATGATATCCAATATTGGCTACTGAATTACTGATGAAAACCACTGTCTTGTTTACATAGCTTATACAGTCGAAATCACATAAGATTTTGCAACATTTCTGTAGCAAAATAACCTCTATTTCAAGTACATAAGATGACACAGTTAGGTGAGGATGCCATCTTCTCTACAATAAAGTTAACTTACCATTTTCATTTGCTAGGCGTTCCTGAGGCTTCTCTACTTCAGGAGCTTCTTTGTACGCAGTCGGCATCAAGCCTGAAAACCGTTTTCTTATTAGTCAGACATATTTTATTTGTGGCAAAATAGGTCAATTTCACAATTTCACACAGCGCCAGCTAGCCCCAAAGTAAACAACTTAATCCTACTACTATAGATCGTTTCATCTACGAAGACGCGCCCCACCATTCTTCCGCTAACGTTTGAGTGTTATTGGTACACGCTAAATTATCCATGAGTGCACTACAATAATGACGCTCGGATTGCTCGGATCAAACTCCTCGCACCCCGTGCTTCCCTCGACCAAAAGTTGGTGGGGCGCGTCTTCGTGGATGAAACCATCTATACCACGTAAGATGCTCTGTATTTAGCTTGTTGAATACAGTTACCAGTTAGCAACACAATACTCATATCTAAGCATCATTTTAATTCAAAAACATCTTGTTATCTTTACTTAAATAACTTAATTACGGCTTCGTTCAAATTACTTTTGAATTATGCTTGTGTATTATACTCGTGTTAATTTGGACCTAGTAATGGAATCGGAATATTTTGGAGCTCATAATTTCTAGAGTTTTGTCCAAAAGAGATGGATGGATGGGAATGGGATACGTTTAGAGCAGTATACGAAATACTCTAGCAATGCAAGTAACACTCATCAGATTTTTGGCTAAGTTCAATCATAATTTTGGATTATTGCTAAAAAGGTATGAACGAAACATTCTCTAAGTACATTCAAATACCTTCATAGTACCTGCCCAGAAATTAATTATATTTAATTAATAGTTATTCGTATCGTCGTCCTCTTTTCTTGATCCTGGCTTGACCCAGTTAGAAACGATTTTACAAAAATAAAAACAACTCTTTTTAATTAAGTCTCAATTTTACACACTATTTACAATCTCAAAACATTTTCTCAGAGGCCTAATCTGTATTAATCTTGTTTTCAATTAGTAACAAGTAAGTTGTTTCGACACGGCCGATCTGTTAATCCAGTTAGTAAAATTTGATAAGCAAGCAGATTACTAATTTGGTCTATTTCTGCCGCGGCCGTGCAAGCGAAATCCTAATTAATACGGATTACGTAAATAACTAAATTTCTAATTGCTTTTTGCGACTAAGTATTTGACTGGATCAGGACCTGACCTGATGGTTTGTTGGCCGAATATAAGCCAGTTGTTTTGGGTTCTAATTCCGCTGGCAAACGTTAGTTTGACGCGAACATACTCATTTATTTATTAAAGTATAGCTATCCGTACCTATCTAGTCACCATCCATGGTACATACAAGCTCTACTTAATTTGGGAGTAACTGTAGGTAATATTATTAGTATTTAGGAGTAATCGTTTTAAAACATCATCATAAGGCTACAGTTGTTGGTTAATACGTTTCAGCTTTAAACCTTGTCTTCAACTTGTCGCATTCAATTTTAAAATCTGTAATCATCTATATTTATTAAAAAGCATTCCTTTTCCTGTGAAGCCCTAGTAAAGAAACAAAATAGCTTTTTTTCTGAACTACAGTCAATAAACCCATAAAAACCTCCGCGGTCGCTGCTATTGGGACAATGAATCACTATTGCATGCACACCATAAACTAAATCATACCTGGATGATATATCGTAGTTAGGTTAACTGTGTAGTTAGTGGACGGGAGACTTAGGACGCAAACGAACTCCTCCCAGGGCGTCGCCACGTCATCGTCGTGCACCACCGCCTGCGTCTCCACGGTGTACAGACCCCACGAGTCCATTCTCATGTCTGTCACGGCCTGACTCAAAGCCTTTCTGAAAAACAAAATTGCTCTCCTCGTAATTGCACAAAGGTTTCCGCCAACTCAAACAAGCGGTGAGTGATCATTTATAAAAGTACTCCGGAAAACTTAAATGAACACGATATGTGTCTCCCGAATTTATTTCGCTAACTATAAATCAATATTTGCAATTCAACGCAATTAATGCAATCAAATGGACCGTTTTAAAATGTCGTTGTTAGTTTACCAAAATAGTCAGCTTAATTAGTAGCGATTCAATAAATACCGTTATCCGGCTTACAGTGAATTGATTACACAATTTCCAGTAATGGCAGCAATTCTTTTGACTATTTCCTAAATTACCTGAGCTGGCTGCCAAGTAGATGCTAGATCTTTTGCTATCTGTAGCATTCGAACATATTTTATGCCAGATTGTAAAACAGAATTGTAGCGTTTCGCTACCGCATATTCTAAATTATTTTTTGATAAGAATAGAAAATGTTTAACTCTGCTGCTACTTCGAAGCAAGCACAAAATAATTTGCTGTGAATTTGTATCTGAATTTTAAAACGTAAATTTTTCGAATAGGAATTTCTTACCCTTGTGACAAAATAGTCATCACTGGTCGTGGGTACAAATCTGCAGCGACACAAATAAGTGTGACCAGGAATACATATTTCTTTTCTTGAATAAAACTAAAGCTCTTGCCGGTACCTGAAAGGTAAGGTCAAAATCAATAGTCACTAATTCAAAATTTAATTGCCTGAAAACAATTTTGTTGTCCACGCTCTAAGTATCAATTTCTAGTTGCCAAGGAAACCCTCTTCAAGACGAGGTCAAACACGAGTATAATCCTAAAATAATTTATATCTTACATTATTTGCGTAGTTCCTTGAATTTCTAATGATCTCAAATTCGTAAAATAAACGATGTAACAATATTAAACGCTCTGGAGCTCCTTAACACCAAGTAGGCATTGTCTTGACTGATGTATGGATAATTACTTTTCACACCCTAGAGCACTTTTGACGAAGTCGCGAGTAGAAATGACAATGTGTTTTTGTTAATTGTATAGAAAGTGTAACGCAATATCATTTACCTTAAGAAAATAACTAAAAATCGTGTCTATCTACTCAGGGAAATCTAAAAGAAACGACTGCAAAACAATCTGCGATTTTTTAGATTTGTTTAATAATCTTAGCTTTCACTTGATCTCTGAACCTGGTTGTATTTATTAAAGTAACCATTAAGGAAGCAAAGAAAAGCGCCCATCTTAATCCATTTTACTTATCGCAGATTAACTGAGAGCTATTTTTTGAAAATAACAGCCGGATTAAATCCGGTTCAGAAAAACTTTGCCGTATTTGTAGAACGTTTTTACAAAATTAATTAAGCGCTAGCACTTTTAAAAGTAACCTTATGCTAAGCAAAGCATTGGGATTCACACAATCAATAAATTGCTACTTACGAGTACCTACAGCTATCGTTATTAGCTAACGTGGTGAACAAACCTCAAAAATCTGTCAAACTCCAGACAAAAAACACCGCTTAACGTTATAGTCACGGTTAAAGTTAAATGTTGCAACTCAGACTAAATGTTATTTTGATTGCCGAAGCCCTACTTTGGTAAACGATTTCTACGCCATCTCACAAACAGTTATTTCACATCATAAGAAATACTATTAATGTAAAATACTATGTGTTGTTTCACTATTAGCTTCCTGTGTCCGTAACCAATTGCCCGTGTAAGGCGCGCTTCTTCCGGTAGCAGCTATTTCAGACTTAAGCGTGGGTCTTGAGTAGGAGTTGATGGGCAAAGGGCGGAAGGCACAGAGCTAACTCGTTCAATCTACCTGCTTTATATTTATTAGGTTATTTTTATTTGAGTAGTAGTACCTAAGAAGACATATTTCTCTGCTCTTCTCACTAAACCCTCATACTGAATAGCTTTAGAGTTTCAAGCTCAATATTAGGTTTTTAAGCTAATCATTTCGTTTGAAAATACACCTACTTTAAAATTCATTTAAATATTTTAAATTCACAATAAAAGGTGTCGCTGTACATTTCAGATACTTTAATATTTGAATACTGAATAATAAAAATATAGGTAGGTAAGTATAAAATCAAATTATTTAAATATGTAGTTAAGAGGTGGGTCACAAGAGACGATATAAAATTAAACAACTTATCGCTCTTAATCAACCTAAATTACGATAAATATTATTCGTATTTTTCAGACCACATGTAAAGTGTCAGCCTAAATGACAGAACTAACCGACAGAACAAGCAAAACTAACCGAACTAACCCAATAAGCCACAAAAAACTGCTCACTTGGCTTCGGCCCGTGAACGACATTAAACCGGATTCCAGCAGAAAAACTTAACAATAATTGAACACAAACAAACGAATAATAATAATAATAAGTAAATTAAGTGTACCAATCTTTAAGACGGAAATAAATAAAAATAAAAAATAAAAATAATATGATTTATTTCTTGAAACAGAATATAGAAAATTTATACAGTATTGTTTGTTGGTTGTGTAATGTTAAACTTACTATAAACTAGCATGGATCTGGTTTGTCGGTCTTCCTCCAAAAAAGTAGAGACGACACACGTGTAGTTTCCACTCAGATCCGTGGTGGGTCTCAATATTTTAATGGCTCGGTACGCTTGCAATGGCTCCTCTGTAACAATAACAGAACTTTTTACTGCAAAATTAAATTATAATATCCATGAAAAACCTACCATCAATACGTGAAAAAAAATGCGATAAAGCCCATAAAAGTGAATTTTGCTTTTAAGTTTTAACATGCTTTTATAGTTTACGAAAATTAATTAACTATCAGCACTTTTGTTAACTAACTTTAAAAAACTTGTATTTTACAATATCCTATGTGTAAGCTTTATAAAATTTCTTGGAAAATTCATAAATGGTTTACAAGCACAAATTGGCTTTGGCTGAAACTCAATAGGTCGCGTGGATGTGACATGGGACGTGTAGGTCTACTGAAATTAATGTCAATGAAAGGGAATAAAATATACTCGAAACACTCGTACCTAGTTAAAATCTTCTCACAAGGTAGGTTAGAGTTTAGGGCACACGTGTAAAGAAGTAAGTACATACATACACAGATAAAAAAAAAACTACATGTTGAAAGTTTACGCCCGTATTCACAAACATTACTATGAGGTCTCACAGTGCGCGTGGACGTACAGGGTGACACACGAACCAATCACAGAGCTCTATTCAACGCTGGGCCTTCGATTTGCTGCTTCACTTACTTAAGTAAGCGTCGTTTGTGAATACGGGCGTTAATCTCTTCGATAAATAAACAGGAGTTTAAAAAGGCATTTTTATTAGCAATTCCACAGATTCTCCTAATATTCATCTTCTATTTTGTAGGACTTACCAGAGATCCTAAAATTTAAGTCAACTTTTCCTTTCAGCAGGCCAATGACCTGCGGGCGCATGGGCGGTATCCACTGGTAGACCAGGTTGGCGGACCCGTTGAAGAACCACTTCATGACCAGGCCAGGCGCGGGGCTTAGCTGTCCGGTGCTGTACTCGCAGTCCAAGATTACATAGTTCGTCCCCACTTCCACCAGAGCTGGCACTTCTATCCGGGTTATGTTCACTGCCACGCATTCTGTGAGGAGAAAATACATGATAAAAAAACTCATAAAACTGCTTTATTTTTGCAAATAGGCTTTTAAAAAGCACTTACACGTCCCAGTATTAACTCTACCACTGCTTCGGGACAATAAATGGGCCCGTGCTGAGAAAAAGCAGCTCAAGAAACTTATTATTAAAGTCATTATTGTCAGCCTTCTTTTTTTCAAATATAAATTAATTGATTTTAGGGCTACTATAAAGACATGAAAGCTCAAAATTCATTAGAGAAAGTCGTTTTTTAAGGTAGTCAGGTTGACGATAGTAGGGGAGACCGAGGAGAGTTGTGACATTTTCGATTTTTGGAAACCTATTAACTATCAGCGAGCTCAGAACAACGCGTATTTGTTTGCTTGAACTGAAAAACGCACAGTGTTACGAGCTCGCTAGTAGATAGTTCTAAATAATTGACAATGTCATAACTCTCTTCTGTCACCTGTTAAACTCACCTTGGTCTCCCCTACAAGACTGGTAAGAAAAGGTTTTTCCTTAAGGTATTATACACAAACAAGCCACGATCACTTACTAATAGGCAACGTTTAGTAACTTTAGACGAACGACTTGCGCCTGGTTTCTTGGAACCAATAGCAAGGATCTGATAATACACAATTGGAGAATGTTTACGAGTAAATGTACGTGTATACTCAAGTAGCAATGCTACTGTGGCGTATACAGGGTAGAAACGATAAGTGATCTCACTCCATTATTTACAAACTACACAACCTATTATTGATACCGTTTGATAGAACTCATGAAGCACTTTCAAGATCAGTGTGCTTACCATGAGTTTACGTAAGGTGTGCTCGCTAGCGACTGCGAAAAAAATGACATTAAATGTACGACATATATATTGTGCAGCGCCCCTAGCGGCTACTTTCAAGAAATAAAATCTACATAGATTTTTGACGTACTCTCTAGTGAGCACACCTAACGTTAAACTCATGGCAAGCACACAGTAACCATTTTTTGATATCTTATATAGTTTAGAAATAATCGAGTGAGATCACTTATCGTTTTCACCCTGTATCTAAGCAACACTCGTAGACCAATCGAATGTGTAAATATCATTATTTTGTCATTATTTTACCTATTCAAAATGTTCGTTTAAAATCAAATAACCTACTCGTTAACCTTGTTTATCAGCTTGCTGTATTGACCCGTGAGATGCGTTGTTTTAAGAAACCAAACATTCAGATAGCGTAGAGTTTTTGCGTTCAATATGTAAATATTAAAGGTTAATAGCAAACACGATTAACTCTAAGAAAATACGAATAGCTGTTTTTATAAGTCTGTGTTGATATTTGGTTTTCTGTATCTAATATACATAATAATATACAGTGCGAAGATTATATTAGTTACATGAAACCATATTCACCCACATTGAGATGACGTCATGTATGTTCCCTACTCCCTTTGAGATGACCTTTCTTTCAAAACGTTATTGTTATGGCTTTAAACATTAGTGGTAGGCTATTAATTACTAATGGTCAGTTTCATCGAAGGTTTTGATAAGTTTCAGATAGTTATCTAACAGATAAGTTCCTAATAAGCTCTCAGGAAGTTATCAGCAAGGTGAAACAGGCCCTAGATATAATGAGTTTGGTGTAACTTCTACCTATGCTTCTACTTAGTAACTTATAATAATGTCAAAATGTATTGTGATTAAACCTAGCAAAGAGTTTTATGCGTACAAAAATGATATTTATCTCTCGCTTATTACTTCATGAATAATACATTGTTGTCGTACTACTAACAATAATATGGTTATGAGCTTTCAAGGAGATTGAAATGGTGCTTTAATCTGAATAAATGCTAGATCCACAATAAATTGTACTTCCATTTGTTTGCTTATTGGTTAATAAATAATACCCATGGATTTACACATAAAGGATAAAACTCTCACGATATTAGGTGGACTGACGATCTGGTGAAAGTCGCGGGAGGTGCCTGGCGCAGGACCGGTCGTTTTGGAAAACCTTGGGGGGAAGCCTTTGTCCAGCAGTGGACGTCACTTGGCTGAACCGAACGAACGAATATTACGAACTAAAATGAAGAGTTATACAATGTGTAACATGTTATTGTAACACAATAAATAGTTCGCGAGAAGTTGGGCAGTTTGGTTCTACAAACTGTAGAGTAGGAAAGTAATACTCGATATTGTTTTCTGTAGTTAAAATAGATGTTCCAACCACACAGTTCACTGAGTTTGGGTTTTCTATAGTGCATGTTAAAGTTGGAGAACGTTTAAAATGTAATATTGGGGCTCATGTGTCCATACTAATCATAGATATCTACTAACGCCCTTATTCACAAATAATGCTTGCTTAAGGGAAGCAGCAAATCGAACGCACAGCGTTGAATAGAGCTCTGTGATTGGTTCGTTTGTCACCATGTACATCCACGCGTACTGTGAGACCTCCATAGTAATGTTTATAAATACGGGCGTAATACTCGTATAATATTCGTATGACAGATTCATAACATAGTCAACTTTTTATCGTAGAAATTAATCTTGAAGGGAGTAAAATAGGGGAGGGGAGTATTACGGAGAATAAGTCATACCTAGGAAGCGAAGCCACGTGTAAAAGCTAGTGTAACGTTTAGGTACTTAAAAACGAGCCAAAACTGAGCAAAGATAATAGAAATCAAAATACTACGAAGAAAATATAACGTATCTACCTACTTATACAGGATTTAGAGGACAGATTGGGAAAAATCTTAAGCTCTGAGTGCAGATCAAGCTTCTTAGTTGAAATCCAATTTCCTCTTGGAGACGTCTCTCTAAATTTAATAAAAATGTTTAGCGAAACTGTGTAAGCTCTATTTGCATTTAAATGTGTCGATTTTTTAAAACTTGTAGCATGGTCCAGTGCAGGTTTCCGCGAAAGCCACGTGGAAAATTTAAAGTAAGTTAAAATTTAATTTATAAATGAAACAAGTTCATTGTTCCAGTCATGTGTCATTTACGAAGTAAATTTGACAGCTCGTAATTACAGCACGTTTCGTAAAGCTTCATGTAAAGCTACATTAATACAAAAACGTATTACCACAGAATAATAATAAGTATGGTATTACCGTTTGCCTCCTGTCCCGTAAAATAGAATGGACAAAAATTTCTTTAACACAGAACCTATAACCTATAGAACACATTCTACTTACTTATAAGTATAACCTAACCACTTCTGTAAATTACTAAAGGTAACATAAACTTAAAGGTAGACTAAAATATATCTCAACTTAGTTAACTAAAACAAACTGGACGCCGATATTTTGTACGTAATTTAATTTAGATCGTTTCTAGTTTTCTAATATGATTCCCTAAATTAAGCTTTCTGGTATACATGTTCAGGAGCTTTAACTGAAACCAAAATACCCTTTTGACACGAATGTTCACTTCCATTCTGCTCTAACTCCGTTAAACTAAATTGGATATATTACTTCGCACGTCAGTAAACTTAAGTTTGGCATTTTCGTAATTTTGTGCTTAATCAACGTCAACCTTATTTAAAGTTCTTCTAGAACTTTAAGTAATAACTTTGGGTATTTTTCGCTTTTAATAAACACGTTGGTGTTGTAATGATATTGTTGCTAGTTAGGTAATGTATTAGCATACTTTAGAGCTTATCTAAATAACCACAGTTTGCTCATACCTCATAGGTACCTGTGAGAACTCATACGTACATAAAATAGGATCTAAATATGGGGATGTGGGTGTGAGAGCGTGTGGCCAACGTTTAAGCGTATATTTTATGAACCTAAACTTTTTGAAACTCACATCATTTTTATTTAAGTATATTAAATGTAGGTACAACTTTTGAAATAAGCTTGATAACATTCTGTAAAATGTATTGTAGGTATGAACTGAAGTATCGATTCAGTACCTGGGTAAAATTTTTAAAACACCTTAAAGGGAAAACAAACAAAGCCTCTCTTAGTGTTTCCGTTACCTAATAAATCTCTACTTTCTAGACCGAGTGATAAATTAGGTCGAAAATCAACCAAATTTAATAAATTGCTGAGACTTCGTAATTAGTGAGTTGTTTCTACCACCTCTTCTCACTACATCTAACATTATGAATATTCATATTATTAAGTGAAAATCGAGTAAACTAAACATTACATTCTCTTGCTTCAAAGCAAAATGATGGAATCACCTTATTTCATCCGAGCGATCTTAAGAACTAAATTACTAATGAAGATTAATAAAAAATGGGTACCATCAAAGGTTATAATTATAAACTCTAAATAGATACCGTGGCACCTCCTACATACCTATCACATAGCTCGAAACAAAATACAAAAAGGCCGGTGGTCCATACTTGCTCGTAAGCAGATATAGATAGAAATCAATCCGCCTGTATACACTCAATTTGTCATCGGGCTTATGATAATCCTCAACGTATACAAATAACAGATGCATGATATATGAGTATTCAATAGCTGTATATAGCTTCTATAGTGCACGTTTCAAACCTAGATCTATGCCCATTGCGTTCCATAAGCAAAAGGAATGGTTTGGATGCACAAAGCCTTTGAGCGGTACCTTAACCACAGTAAAACAAAGGACCAATTGTAGCCCGAGAATATGTCGATATTATGTTATGCCACGTCTTACAAGTAAGTATAAGTACGTCTTACAATAGGTACATAGTATAGATCAAGGCCCAATCATTCAAAAATATAATATAAAAACCTTCCAAAAACAATATCAGACTGATGAGTGATCAGGTTCGTTTAAACATTCCGCCACCAATTTTATTGGGAAAATTGAGTAGCACATGTTTTTGAAGTTTTGAGTAAGATATACTTAGGTATTATTACCTAATGAAAACAGAAGTAAAAACATTGAAGGCTAACATCAATGTAATAAATACATCAGCGCTTTTTCCCAATGCATGTTATTTCCATATGTATCATCATCAACATCATATGATAATATAATCCACATGGATAAAGACAGAAAATCTATTTTTTCTAATTTAAATTATACCTACTTAATCCACAAAGTTAACGTTGCAAGCAACACTAGGGTATAATAATTACTTGTTTCGCAGATATCATCTGCTTCCATCTAACACTAGAAAGTTGCGACGAAGCAAACGCGACTCGACAGACTCGACGACTTAATCCAATAAGCTTTGTGTTATACACCTATTTTAAAATGAGATGAATCCAAGTAGATATTAAAGTGCTGCTTTAGGTTCTTCTTACGTGATTTTGAAGTTATTAACATGAGAACGTTATCAATAAATGGGATATTTGAAACCTTCAGTGGGCTAGACTGGAATGCCCGAGGCTAAAAGTTCGAGTCTTATTGGAGATAATTCATGTTACCTGTGTGTTATCCGTGTAAAAGATATGTTTATAAAAAATAGATGGACCCAACGTAAATGGCAAAGAAACTGTAAATTATTGACTTACAATGCAATGAATGTGTAAAGTAATTATAGTAAAATGCTTACGTGTCAGAAAAAATATCACCAACGCAAACATTTTTAGTAAATTACACAAAATCCACGCGGCATAACTGAACCAAACGTGACGCTAATCAAAAATCTAAGATGACGAGAAAATTACACTCGACGAAAACTTCGAGCACGCAATACACCCACAAAGTAATACAAATGCAAAAACTAGTGTATCAAAACGCGATGGCAACTGGCGCACAGGGTAACATGCACGAAACGAGTGCAACAATCCATAGTCCTTTGTTAATTAAGTTCTCAAAATCTTTTTTAGTTTGCACGAAATATTTTACGAGAATTTGCCAAAAGTGATGCGCGGGCTTCCCTCGACAGTCAGGGGTGGCAAACGACTAAAAGTTTCAGCGCGAACAATATTACTTATCAATCGCGCATGCGTGCTTGACCCGCCTGTTGAGTGCCAGCTCTTAGCAACTTTCCTTAATTTAATAACACCTTGAAGACTCTTTGGCATATTTAAAGCATAAGTTTGAAAACGAGGATTTTCCAAATTTTGGCTTCCGCATAACCCTGGCTTTGAACCAGTGTATTAAGGTTAATGAAGTAAGTAGGTAAGTAGTTGTTTAAACCATAATAGAGGGATTTCTAACTTGTATAATTACTTATACAAGTTGTTATACACTTTATTTAAACTTCATTTGTATAATACATATGTATCGCGTCCATTACATTTGAAACTTAGAACAACAAGTCTCAAACGATATTTATATTCATAAATCCTTAGTACCTACCTAATTTCACTGTCTGTGTTGCTGATGAATCACCACCCCGTACCGCAGTTCCAGCTACCAGACCACCGCATTAATGAGAAAACAGTTGGTACAAGTGAAATGTAGCGCGGCTAAGCTTGGATAATTAATATTTATATACCTAATAGTCTCAGTTCGAGCCTGGAGTCTAGCAGTGCAGTGCTTGCACACATATTAGAGCTGTCTTTCTTATAAAAGGCGTATGGGAACAAGAGGCATCATCATTAAGTTGAATTAATTTGGTAGAAATGGCAAACATTTTAATTTCATTTTAGTTTTACCTGGCTCATTATAAATTAAAGTGACCTGATGAATTTAACTTTGTTTGTAATCTCTGAAAGAAAATACAGTTAAGGATTTTTATTCGTTTTTCATGTAGAAAAGGTAAGTATCTCGAAAGATTAACGATTAAATAAGTCAGAGAATATTACCCCACTGAGAGCCGTTATATCAATATTATGATCTTTATTAGTATTCTATGATTCCAGCCTATTCGGGGATTTCTCTTGAAGATAATATTTATCTGCTGGTCTCGTAACTTTATCAGAAACTTATTGAATTTATCCTAAATTGAGCGTTAAAAATAAACACTTCAGTTTACAGCCAAACAGGCTTTGAATGTAAATTAAGTTCAGTTATTAGCTCGGGCTAGGATACCCTCCACTGCCAGACTCAAAGGTTATCAAGTCTAGTGGCCTTAGCCAAGTGCCACTTAGCAATTGTCAAAAGCGTCTGTAGAGCGCAATATTGTCAACTGATAGACTAGGCAATAAATACATGCCAAGACAAATCAAAGAACATTAGCGTCAGTTGCCAACTTATCCAATATTGCTCAAAATGCCTAGACAAGGGTCATGAGACAGTTAAATATTGTATTGACTACGTGATAGATAACAACATACAGGTGAAGAACATGAGAGTTGATGTACAGTCAAATATTACACCTACTGAATACACTACAATTGAAAAAGAAATTGACTGTCTATATATTATGTATACAAGTATATGTAATATGACCAATATTATGGTGCACTATATTGCATTCTAGATTTGTCACTCATTTAATTCACAAAGTAAAACGGCTCACTCAAGTATCATCCACACGTGAAACACGCGCAAATTAGGTACAAAACATTTAAGGTCATGCCACTTAAACTTGAAATCCTATATTCAAATTGCTTTAATTTAATTAAGCTACCCTTTTCACATGAAACACTTGGGCTATTCACATGTGCGAACCGTCGTGGTGTGAAACGAGACACATTTCACGATACCAACTTTTGGATATGTAGTGTATCTGAAAAATGTAAGAATACTTATTGCGTAAGTTCTTCCTCGTTTTGTTTTTAAAATAAACTGTCTTTCCTGAGACGTATTACATAAATTTAGTTACTAAAGTCATAAATCAACCATTATCTAATGCAAATAATTTTAAGCAAATGCAATCCTAAACAAGTAGAAGGAGGCGATGGGTGTCGGGACTTCGGGAGTACGTCACTCTCAGACTCTGCAACTTCTGAAGATATTACGTAAACAATGGCTAAATCTGTAACACGACTAGNCTGATAGATTTAGCTGCTTCATATCCTTTTTGTTGATCGAAGTCTGTTTACTGACTATAATATTCTAAGATTACTCTCATTTGTGAAATACAATACCGACTTTCAAATGGTTAAACAACAAAGATTCCTTACTAAGTCAAGCGTACATATTAATTTAATTATAACAAAGTGCGCACAGAATCCTGTTTACCGTAATAATGTATCAATCTACGTCAAAGAGAGAGATATATTTGATTTAAGAGTGCCCAATAGGCATTGTAGAGATAAAATAAATCACAGCCCAGTATCGTAGGTTATCTTAAACAGACATGTAATACAAAGACTAGCATTATGGAGGATTGTTCAGTAGAATCTACTTTTAACGACATAAAAGGCACAATACAATAACTTGTGTGAAAGATGAATAAATGTAGTTTCGATGAATGGACGACCTAAATAAAAATATACAAATCTAATGGCCTTTGTATTTTATAGGTTTGAACTCTGAGTATGGACTGTAAGTCAATTGAGTCATACTCGTACATACAGACAATGATATGTCAACCTTAACACATGAATCTGCAAGTACCTAAAATGCGTCTACTACTAAACCCAAAGAAAATTATAATACTTGTATGATTTTAATACTAGTCGGCCGTTTGGCGTAGTGGTTCAGAACGGATTACTATGCCGAGAGGTCCCGGGTTCGATTCCCGGTAGGGTTTCTGCTCGAGCTTTCTCGAACTCGAGAAATTTGGCTTCATTCGAGACGAGAAAAAAATTACCGGGGCTCGAGAATTCTCGAGTTTCGATTTTGAAGCTTTAATATTCTTGAAAGCCTATTTTCTTAGACAAAAGTAAGTTTTTAATTATTTAATAGGTCAACGTTGCTTTAAGACTGGCCTAGTCTTTCCTTTTTTAACTGATTTGATTTGCAAGTAATGATCTTAATCGAAACTAAGTAATAATAATGTTCACCAACGAGTATGATATATTATTATGTATTTTTAACTCTGACTGATGTAAAGACTGAAAAACTTGTTAACTAGACAGTTACCTTACCTAACAGACGTTAGGTTAGGTACTCGTGCCTCCTCGTAAAGTTTATTCAAGTCGTTATCTGTAAGAAATTTAAAAATTTATTAAAAAGTTTTTTTTGTTCATAAAAAAAACTATTTATCGCAATTTTGCTATTTGGACTTGTGTTCTTTAGAAAACAAGTGATTCAATTGTAGCTCCAGATTTTTATTGTTATTTATCCTTAAAGTACACGAGACTTTATGACTTTTGTTATGATTATTAGTAAATATTAATTTATGAAAGAAGATTTTATTTTTTGTTTCATTCCTTACCAAATAAGTGGTACTAAATTCTAATATTGATTGTTGTGCATAAAAGTAGGTATATTAGATTAAAAAAAACCTGTTTTTATTAAATTTCAACCGATTTCAGCAGTTTTCATTAAAAGACTCGAGACCCGAGAAAACTCGAGACTTTGGCCTCGAGAATTCTCGAAACTCGAGAAAAAAAATAAGTCGAGAAATCAGAAACCCTAATTCCCGGCCGGGCAGAAATTGAAATGATGGATTTTAATTTCTGTGACGGGTCTGGGTGTTACTATGTATAATATGTATGTATTTACAAAAAAAGTATTTAAGTATGTTTATATCCGTTGTCTAGTACCCATAGTACAAGCTTTGCTTAGTTTGGGACTAGAGGCGCAGTGTAAAATGTCCAATGATTATATTATTTAACTATAACGTAGAAAATATTTCAATATCGTAAAGATTTATGCCTAAGTTCTGTTTGCTACTAAAAACTATTCTTAAAAAGTGTTATTTAAGGTTTGTCTGTAGTACCAATCATTTATTTTCTTGAGTAATAAAGTAAAAAATTATAAAAAAAATATCGAGTGAGGGTTCTCATATTTTATTGCTATTATCACTATTATTAAGAAAAAAAAAGTCAGTATTGCGAGAAGCGCGATAAAGGCCTTCTGTGATCTACAGAAATTGTGTAAAGCCAAAAAGCTAGTAAGCTATAAATAAATGGCAAAAGCGTCTACTAACTATCTAGAACAGTATTAGTTTATTAACAGACTAAAGACACACAAAAGCTTTTTCAAACTAAAATATTCTCTAACATACTCAAACAGAACAATAGCAGGTACCATAGTAGCGTATATAAAAATGAAATATAACGGCTAATCATATTCAGTCACTCACATTTGGCAAAGCCTACACAGAAAAATGCTGTAATCATCTCTCTGTCACATCCTTTTAAGATCCTCATACACATACGGGCGCGCAATTATTCTAAAATATTATAAGATCAATAATTCCTTCAGATGTTACGAGTATGATCAATTGCAAAATTTTAATTTATGTAATTGGGTAATTATTTGTTCAGATTCGAACGGCCATGGATCTCATTTCTCAGAAACAGTAATGTAGGTACTCGTAATAGCCTTAGCATAATTATTTGAATTCCCTGAAGTTAAATTAGAAACATTTTGTATGGGTTCTCAATTATCTTATTGAATATAAAATTATGTCTATTACAGTAATACAGCTTTAAAAGCATTCCATTGCTGCCTACCAATCGGCCAAACTGGAAATCATTGTAGGAGGTATATGTTCAGCAGTGGACGTCCTGTGGCTGATGATGATGATGAAAGCATTGCGGGAAGCGAAATTGAATTTAGTCAATCTATTTTTTAGCAGAAAAAGTAAAATAAACACACGAAAAGTTCTTGTAAAAGTTACAAGATCTCCGAGGATGTCAGGGTCAGCGGGAAACGTTCGTGCCCAGGATTTTCATCTAAATGGCACCGGAAATTAACTTTCGGAGGTTTGTACGATTAGCTATATTATTATACCTAAGAGATTTTAGGAAAATACTTGTCATATAAATCACTTCTTTATTTTTGATGTCCGGTGAAGTACCCAGCCGTTAATGTCTCATTGAATAAGTTCCTTTGATCATTGTACAAGAAGAATTTTTAGCTACGAATGAAAGAATATTCTAGATGCTAAATAATATTATTTAAGGAGCTTGTTTTTATAAAGTTACATAATGCTTAGACGGCTCTATGATTGTGTAAGTTGAGTTATATCAAGATAGTTTTTCTTTTGTAAATGTTTGAGAATCTAGACAACGTTTTTACTCAGTCACCAAAAATTTACTATCGTGACTTGAATCTTCTATTAAATTACGAATTGTAGGGTTTTACATTTTAATAAATGTACATAAAGCACTCGTATTAAAATGTGTCACAATGTGCGAGTGCCCTATGGCAACTTGGGCCTGACTAGACAGAACAAGCATTTTTTCTTGCCAATACAATTCAGTATATTTCCAGTTTTGGTATTCTGCCAACTCTAATACACCCTTGTATGCAGAAAATAAATTGCAATTATTGAAGGCGTATCATTCAAAAGGGACATTCAGGAAGTCCACTTAGCTATTGCTAGCTTGGTTTGCCGGAAAAAAGGCATTAATAGGAATTTATTGTTTTGAACTGAAAACTTCAGGTTCTACTTAGAATTGTTATTTCGTCTACAAACGTTGAGATGTTCTTGAGATTCTAATTTAGTTACAAACTAGTTTTCATTTGATTCTAAGATTTACAATAAGAATATCAGCATCCCTGACTGAATGGGTATTTTATTAATTAAGTTTGTTTAGTGATAATAAGTGTAATCTCATTCTTGTGACTTAAAGCTGACCTACTTAAACTTATCTCATTATAATCTCATTAGAATTTAATGTAATGTTAAAGTGAATTCCAGAGACCTTAATGACAACTGTTAATTAATAATGAGATGTTAAGACTGGATTTGGGACGGACCTTCACCAAATCGTTGGCCCATCTAACGGGAGGTCTGCCCTCACTACATCTTCCGGCCCGTGGTCGCCACTCGAGAACTTTTCTGCCCAACATTTATCTCTGAATATTAGCTATTTGCCATAATAATCACTATTTGCTGCCGGTACTGCCGCTGCATCAGCGGAATCCCTCAAGCGACGCAAATATGTAGGTCTTAGTAGTACCTACATGTTTGAGCCATTTGGGGTCGAGACGCTAGGTCCGTGGGGACCAAGTGCTCATCGCCTGTACAGGGAATTAGCCAAGCGGCTGATTGACTGTACAGGTGATAGAAGAGCTGGCGCATTTCTTGGCCAACGAATCAGTTTGGCCATTCAGCGCGGAAATGCAGCCAGCATTCTGGGCACCATGTCGCGTTGTTTGGACAGCGATTTGGGACATATTTTTTATTTGTAAATGTTTGTAAATATTTAATTTTAGTCTATGTAGGTTAATTATTTGTATTATTCTTAATCTCTTAATTCTATACTTTTAATCACTATACTAGAGGACGCTCATAGTCCAGCAGTGGACTCTCAAGGGCTGTTGATGATGATGATGAATAGCTATTTACCTACTATTCAATTTCCTAGTAGTTATTAATAAATTAAAAAAACAAATATGAAAAGGGTTTCAATTCACTCGTATTCCAAGCACGAACAATTTTCATGTACCTAACTTTGCGGCAAATTATAACATATTTAATCTAGAACCTATCAATCTATTATTTATTTACACAGCCATTAACGTTATGGACGTAATATTGAAATGTACGTAAGTAACTGTAAGTTAAAATTCGAGTCGATTCATGCTGTTTTAATATTTGACGATGTTCGATGGGCCGGACGGGCGCTGACCCGAGAGCCGCGAGTCGTGACCCAAGGAAGAGGGTTGTCTATTTATATTTATCAATTAACTATTAAATCCCGTCAAATATTATTTCTAACGTTAACCTTTGCCCGGTGGTCCCGTTTTCGGTGAATTGTTTTGTGGAGAAAAACAACACTGGGAATTATGGATCACTGAATTATGTTGCTAATTGAAAAAATAATGTTTATGATAATACAGATTTTCCATAAAACAGATAAGGTGTAAGAATACCTAAAGGATAGCTTAGTATTTATTTATTCCATGAACCTTTTTACACTTATCTAAGACTTCATATCTCCATTATTTTAAAGATTTAGTAGGTACCTACCTCAAATCAAGCAACTTCTATCTTGGTTGTTGGTACCAAGAACTAAAAGCTTTGTATCTGAAATATTGGTGTATTAAATAAGTGTTAGGTCAGCTTGATTGTAGTCGGAGGTAGGTAGGTCGTAGCTTTTGTAATGACTGAATTATTCACCTGATTTAATTATTCTACAATACAGTGACACAACTCTAATAGATCATATTATAAAATTCAGGCTTACCTACGCGTGGGAAAGGTAAAATCTGACAATTAATTAATGGTAGGCTAAAATAAATACATTTTCATTACGCTACGACACATTAAACAAAGTTCGTAAGTTACCATTAAGGTGTCGTTCCTACTTAAAATCATGAAACAGACATTGAGTCTCCACTGCAGAACGTAGAGCAGGAGCCAGGGCCGGATTAACCATCTCGGGGCCCCTAGGCACAGCTCGTTTCGGGCCCCCCTTTTTTTGTCACGGAGGAAATGCTTTGCGAACCGTCACCACTGCCGGGGGACAGGGTGGTATGTGGGACTCCCGGCTCCTGCAGGAGCCACTCTTACTTTAGTTTCTTACCAGAGGCAAATGGAGGATATGCTTTACACTGGGGCACGCTGATTACATGGATTAAAGAGGACACCATTGAATTGGTCATATCTTAAGTCCCAATTGAATCTTAATGCTACCCTGGTAGCCTTTAAAAAAAGACAACGCGTAGTCAGGGACTACTTTAGTTCTAAATGAGTTAATTATATTATTATCCTTGTGACGTGTTTGTCTTATTATTTGTAATAAATGAATGAACAATCTTAAACTACCCCTAATCGACAGCCCTAGCACCTGTACCGCCATCGCATACGTACTAAAGTTTACTTTTTAATAATAAAGTGCAATACGAATGGAAGTTCAATAAAACGAGTTGGCGGTCGCAATTGATGCCCGCATTAGAATGAGTGACGGTGGTCAATAACTACCGCGACGCTTGCATTTAGTCAGTCGGCCGTTTGGTGTAGTGGTTCGTAACGGACTACTATGCTAGAGGTTGCTGTTCGATTCCCGCACAGTACAAACGTTTGTGTGCATGAACATTTAGGTATTTAACATATTTGTTTCAGCCGAATGACATCCACTGCTGGGCCTCCTCCAAGGTTTTCCACAATGAACGGTCCTGCGCTGCCCGCATCCAGGCTCTTCCCGCGACCTTCACTAGATCGTCGGTCCACCTAGTAGGAGGCCTGCCCACGCCCCCATCTGTTTATAAATTTAAAAAAAAAAGGATCTAAGTAACTATAGTAACCGTTGTAAATACTATGCTTAGTTTGGGACTAAAATATCCCAACCTGGGAATAAAATGTAAAAAAAATTGTTGATTTACATGGATCGAACGTATACGCGACAAACACGAATATTTAGGATTGCGGCTGAAACTAGAGTAATTAAGTCGAAACTATTGTTCGATAGTTCACAATCACCATTTCCAGTGAGTAACATTAGTTTTCTAAATATCTACTCGATATTGACTCAACAATCTACATACGTATTGTTTTGTACGAATTATATGTAGGTTCTAGCAAAATATGACATTGTACCACTGGTTCTCTTTGTTAACACACCCTTTACAAGGTTTAGTTCACATTAGGTAATATCACTGATTCTATCTATTGATCTATATCTGATTACTAATGTTACATTGTTTCATTTGAGAAAAATACGGCGAACGAAAATAAAATACATGAATAAGCACTCCAATAATACACTCGTAATAATTATAACAGACAATACCTGAAAACGTAAGACAGAGTATGATTTGATTATGATTGTTCTAATCGTATTTATTGGCTCCTAAGAGTCCTAAGATAAAAAATAGATAGTTAAATAAGATAGCCTAGGTTCGTCACAAGATTTTTTCTTTTTTTCTAATTAGATCTGCCTCCATCCATAAACTTCAAATTCTTTCAATAAAGTCCTAAAATAGCAATAAAAGTTTTCGCACTATAAACTTCTCAGGTATCAATTTAAAGGGAAAATTTTAATAAATTTTAAGGCTTCGTTTGGCTTACACTAATAAAGTGAACTAAGTACAAAAATTTAACATTTGGCGTTTTGAATAACGCGAAATCGGAAACTGGATTGACAAACTAATTCAAAAGTACCGAAAACAATATTTTCTGTTGCAATTCATGAAAAAAATATTACACAAACTATTTGTAACTGTTATTTGTATTTGTTAACAGAAACAAAACAACATAAAAATGTTTTCTTGTTACACAGGGTGTTAGGTAAATGGGTATATGAGCCGACACTAGCCCATGTTAACATGGGCATATAAATGGTATGGTTTACATTTACCTAACACCCTGTATAAAATAGTTACAATACATGACTAATTTACATAACAATTGAAAGCAGCTTGAAAGTCAATAAACGACGGTGAGACAAAAGAGTTAATGAACAGCTGCTCCCATTATACCGATAACTCCTTACTTCTAATAACTGCTTCCGACAACTGACGCATTGACAGCGCTATGAATGGTTAACAAAACTCCGATAGCCCGTCCATGTTTAATGTCAAAAACATGGACAGTTAGTGGCCCGTAATTGACTGAACTTATACTTCGTTCCGGCTATTCCAACCCTGCACTTTGCCTCGCATAAATTATGAAACGCCAGTTCTAGGTTATAATTTCGCTGTCTATAATTAGAACTAGCTCGGACCATTTGATTGCACTGGCTGGACGCGGTTAGTTAAAGTACTTTAGAAATTCGTGATATTTGTATTGCAATTAAAAAGTATACGGATTATGCGTTGAATTTAATTTGCCTGATTCTATTTCTGGCTTGCTCCATTTCAAGTCAGTTATGAATGCGCTATTTATTTTCGGAGATGCTAAATAGTCGTTCGTTGTTACAAGTCTTTGTTACCCATCACGTTGGATTTCAATTTTCAGTAAGTAGCTCTAATTATTATAAATATACCTAGTAGATAAGTAGTGCATTTACGTTACACTTTCTCCCCTTTAAACTGAAACAGGTCATTTGAAACGAAGCCTGAAAAATATCTACTACTATAACAAGTCAATTTACAGTCATCAAAGTGAATTAAACCAATTCTGTATAGGATTTGATACATTTCTAATTTGGCTGGCGTCCCCGGGCCAAATGGGAGCAGTCCGCGGGCCGTATCGGTCCATTCGGCCCGCAAAAAGTTTGAAGGCTTTAATTTAGCCGCTGTTAATTCGTGCGCGACCGATTCAAAGGCTCCGACGGCCATTATTAAAAGCGTAAATTGTCAAACAGATGTAGCAAACGACTTTGGTTGCGTCCCGCCTGTTTTAAAACGCAATGAAAATTGCCGTAGGTTTGGCCGTCGCGCAATTTTGTAGGCATTAATTTTGATTGCGCGCCATGCCTGTTTCATATCGATTACTATTAATGACGGTTTCAGATCTTTTGATATGTCTTTAAATGTTGAAAATGCTGCTGAATAACTTTGATTGAGTGTCGTTCTCAATATACTTAATTAATTTGGGGCACGACTCGTTATTTTATTCTGTTCTACCTCTCTTATTTGTCATTCAAATGAAATCACTAAACAAAGGGGTGAAATGAGGCTGCAGTCGCTAAAGAGGGCGGCTAAAAGAAATTCAAATTAGAACAATTAGTCGAGTCGGTGCCGGCACACAATGGTTCTCATTATAGGACCTATGGTCTGGCGCAGAGCTTGTAAGTAGCGCGGTAGGAGGATGTTAGTTACACTTCACACATTAAAAATTCATGAAGCTAATGTGGAAGAGAGGATTTTGTTGAATAAGAATATAATTCTAGAGATAAAATAGAACAATCTAGAGTTATTTTAGTAGTATGTTGTTCCTACGTGCTTATCACAAAACTTACTTTTCAAGCGGAATTCAAGCCTGCGACCGCACTATGCTTGATAACGTCGTTGACGAATTTAAAATCGGAAAACAAATTTTGGCTACAATTTATAATGTCATATTAAATAACCAATTTTAATTACAATAGTCATTCAAGTATCAATATACAGAGAAGCGTTGTGTTGCCATATATGGCAGATGTAAAATTTCGTGGTCAGCGCCGACCATCCGACCAATTTCAGTGTTCGCTGCCAGTAGCAGCCGCTAAAAATTCCACGGGATCAAAGCGCAAGCAATTTCACGATTAAACGAATTTGTTCATAAAGCGTTCCATATTTGAAAAGTAATTTTTGTAAGGATAGAAGCGAATTCAAAAGAGTTTCATGGTATAGGTTCCCCTGGGCAGTCCGGAAAGGCCGCGTGTAGGCAGTGGGCAAACAAACACACGTCTGAGAGCGGTTTTGATGGAAAACTGGTCCCTGAGGCTATGCTGCATGCCAGAACTGGACATATGAAACATAACATAACAATTGCTGGAAGAAAAATTTCATACGATTACACAGAAAACTTGTTCAATAGTAGCAATTATTACTGAAGTAGGTTCGTTCGTTCGTTTCAGCCGAAAGACGTCCACTGCTGGACAAAGGCCTCCCCCAAGGATTTCCTTTTTACTGAATACCTGATTACTGAAGTAGGTAATTTTACTGAAATCTAGATTGGACGTTTTATGTAAACATCTTCATCATGTCTCTTTGACGTCGATCGATCAACCCTCCGGCGTATGTTTTCTGAAGTTCGGATTATTTTTTCCTATCGGATACTATGATCGATTCAAGACAGACAAATATCTATCTGTTGTTTGTGTCAGTCTTATAGGCACTCGAATTAGTCCAACCATCATTTGTGGATTATTCTTATTCTTATAATTCTTAATTGCGTAACATTTCGTCGATGAAAACTGTAGAGCTCATAGCCGACTTACAAATACTCACATGATGATAGTAAAGTTGAACTTCTAACCACTTTCGTCTTTAAGATACTTAATAGAAAACCGTTTTAGTTTTAATTTTTTAGCACTTCACGGGCACTAATGAAACAAAGAAATAAAAACAATCTTGAAACTGTAATTAATGGCAATTTAAAAAGCTTATTAAGCAAAATTAAGTAATAATAATCTTTTAAACATATTGTAATATACCTACCACTGTATTAAAGGTACAGTACCTCTAGTAGGAAAAACTTTCGAGTTCGTTTCGTTGCGTATTCAAAGTGTCATCGAAAAATTTTGTATGAAAAATTAAACAGCGCCCCCTATATTATAGCCGCCCTAGGGGGCGCTGTTTAATTTTTCATACAAAATTTTTCGATGACACTTTGAATACGCAACGAAACGAACTCGAAAGTTTTTCGTACTAGAGGTACTGAAAGCTGAACGAGTCGTGACAATTCAGCAGTTAATTGAATTCAGTGCGTACTTTCTATTAAATATACGTATACTTAGTTACGACACAATCTCGCAAAATTTTCCTGGCTATATTTATCATGAAGTTAATAGAGGATATTTATAAATACAAATTCCTTATAACATAAGTAAGTAGGCCGTCCTTGACTTAGCTACGGAGTCGTATTAAAATATTCGGATCCATTTGGCATCGAAGAAAAAAGCCATTTCACTCGGAGTGCTCTAATGATTGTTGAAAAAATTCCAGGTCCGGTGATTAACGTTCCAAATACCATGATTAATCGTTTTCATTAGCGGCCTCGGAATAACAACAAAATAATTATTCCACTGCTATTCATGAACAGGACCGGAGGATCAACAAATTGTGGAACACATCATTATTTGACTTTGCCACCCCCCGCACAATAAAACTTTCATTTCATGCTTTGGTGTATATTTGGCTACAAATCAATACGGTCCTAAAGTAAATGAATGAATTTATTTCGGAAAAATACAATTTCATAATTACCTAACTTAACTTAAAAATAACAGACTTAACAGTACTATTACTAATCCAGTTCATTGTAATACTAACATAAAGCTTAATACTTACCTTTGTAGGATAATTTGATTTGCCTACTAACCGATCAAAAGATTACATTACCTGAAGAACACTTTTAATGATTTTTAGATCTATCATTATCTACCTACAACTATTATCACATATCACAATCCTTGTTTCCCGAGACCGTATGGAGATTCTGCTGTTGTGATGAAGAAGTAGTCACCAGGAACCCTGCAGAGAACAGAAAACGAATTTAACTTCTTTCTACCTAACTCTAGCGTAGGTAGGTAATAATTTTGTTAAGGGCACTCGCGCGTCTTCTTTCTCTAAGTTATCTAGTTTCATACAAAGCAGAATTTTCATATAAGCGGATGCTGCTCATATGAAAATTCAAAAGGATTTTGAAAGTTTAAACTATCGTTTTTGGCTTTCAAGAAATTTGCCGTAGTGGAAATTTTGACTACATTAAGCACGTTTCATACAATCGCGACACAGCTTTTTATTACAAACCAGCGGCCGCCCGCGACTTCGTACGCGTGGATCCCGTTTTACCCCCTTCATCTATCTTACGCGGTTTAGATTTTTCATACAAAANCATACAAATGTTTTTTCCCGCTAACTCCCGTTCCCGTGGGAATTTTGCAATATCCTGTTGTAACTAAGCTTTAAGTTTACTAAGGTACCTGCATGCCAAATTTCAAGCGTCTAACTTAAGCGGTTTAGAATTTTCTTACAAAAGGATTTTTCCGCTAATTCCTGTTCCCGTGGGAATTCCTAAGTATACTATAACCTGCTTAGGAGTATGAAGAATAATTGTACCAAGTTTCGTTAAAATCCGTTGAGTAGTTTTTGTTTCTATAAGGAACATACAAACGGACAGTCGGACAGACAGACAGACAGACAAACATTTTACTGATTGCATTTTTGGCATCAGTATCGATCACTAATCACCCCCTGATAGTTATTTTGAAAATATATTTCATGACAGAATTGACCTCTCTACAGATGACTCTCTACAGAAGTATAGATAGATATAGATTTCATCCACACGCTAAAGCCGTGGGCAAGAATTAATTAATATATTTTTTTAATGTACTTACGGATCCTCTTTGTGGATTCCAATTTCTAGCACAGTGGCTTCTTTTTCTTCCTTTGACGAGTTTTTCCATTGCCTATAGTTTTTTGCGTAGCTCCCTAGAATAGTGCCTGGATACTTTATGGCATCTATGAGTAGTTCCCAACTTCGGTTGTGGTTACACAAATCTAAAACATGATAATTAACATTGTTAAATTATGAAAATTAAATAAGTTTTTTAGCCTTTTGAGTAAAAATAAATTGATGTTCATTCTGAATGTTCCAAAAATATGTATATTTTCAGAAAATATATTTTTTTATTCGGTTTATTAATACTTATTCAGGTGGGTAACTTTGAAAGCTAAGCCTTGTAACTACGAGTAAATAGAAACGGAGATAAAGTTGGAATTATCTGTAGCAATTTTCAGAGTATTATTCAAGTGGGATTACGGCTGAGTTGTTGCTTTTGTTATAAGTTAATTTAGCTCTGATAAGGGATTTTCTATTATTTTTCTCAGAAAAGCAAAGCCTAGTCGTCAACAACACTGAAGATACACTCTTACTAGTATTAGAACGAGCTAATTAGTTCTGAAAGTAACGCTGTAAAGTCGTCTACAAATATCTACTCAATGATACCTATTCATTTTTGTGAACTTAGGTAAGTACAGATTTGGCAGAATCGACAAAAAAATAATAATAAATAAAAATAAAAAATATTAAAATGACAAAGTTATTGTTTAGTTAAAAGATGTCTGACGATTGAAAAATATAAAATCTTATACATCGTTAACATTGAGATCCTAAATACTCGTAAATACAATCATGCTTACCTTCTTTGGAAAACATGGGATACGACTTGTTACTACAGCCAGGTTGCACCACGGTTCCAGGCCTAAAATTGGGCCAAAAGTCGACTGTGCCCAGTGGTTTCTTGCAAGCGTACTTGCTGGGGTCGGAGTGTATGACCGACACAAAGCCCGCGGACTCTGGGTTGAGCCGCATCATCTTTGGCCTATTTTCGAAACTCGCACTGGCTGGGTCTAAACCTGTAATCCTGAAAACATATGTAAAGGTTAGCCTGAATCTTAGAAATGTTATTCTAACATTCAGGCTCATTATACCCACGTAGTACAGATTTAGAGCACATTCCCTGTAAAAGCAATTATTTACTAATTGTGTGGTAGTTCTTATAACGTCTAATGAGCTAGGTACTTTTGCTAAAAATACAACTAAGTAGCTCATTTCAATCAAGAATGACGACGTAAATAAGGACACTTTTACTCGTAGTCTTTTATTCATCCAAAATTCGAAATAAGGTAGCGCTCAATGTTTTACATTTTCAATTTATCTCGCAAAAATCTTATTCTTCCAACTCTTTCAATTCAGTATTTATTGCTGATACGATCTCCGGAGTATAATAATCTTCGTTTTTTACGTACGCACAGAAAATATGCGACAAAAAGAGTGAAAGAACACACTCACCATGGCAACTGGATCCCTTTCGTCAATAAAGTATTGCCGGCAATCCCGAAGATATGAGCGCCGAGTGAATGGCCCACGAGGTGCGTCTTGTTCAACGCGAGCCCGGCGGCCGACATATTCTGTAGCGTCTCGGAGAAAATGTAACCCAGCTGCAAGATCAAAGCGATTTTTCCAATAATTGGGTAGCTGACACCGCTAACCAATACGTAGGTACTTTTTATGAGCTGTCATTCCTTTTGATTTTGTGTGACTATAGGAAACTTGAAGTAATTTTGGTAACATTGTTTTAAATCATATCATATAATAAATAATCATCAATTTTTTAACAGTAATGAACGAGTATTAATAACTAATTACTTAAGTTTTCAATTAATTAGTTCAAAATATAAATCTATATTTGGGAAGGCTCAAATAAGAGCGGGCATTGGACCAATTTCATCATAGGTACTTCAACTGCAGAGCAATGCAATATGCATTATCATATTAATTAAGCAAAAAATTTCGAATGTGCATTGTGCAATAAATACTTACTCGTATTATGCATATAATATTCCTCAGGAATTCAGTTTTTTACACAATAATGAAACTGAAAGTAGAACTAATGTAACTAAAGTCTCTAAGCTAATCTTTAAGTAACGCGAAATATTTAAAAACCTACACTTTGAATAAGTATAATAGATGAAAAAGGACTTTATTTTGCATTGCATTATAATAAAATTGGTGATCTGAACGACAAAGCACATAAACCATTTAGTTATAGGCAGATCTCGGGGGATGCGAGATCCGATAAATCGAATTGAATGTGAACTGTATTAACGTACAGTCGGCTACACATTTTTGTTGTAAAATAACACCTAAAGCTTTACTAATAAAAAAGCCCTTATAAGATACCGCAGTTTTCCATGATGTGGCATGTGGCGTCTCAACGGGTCATAAGTAATTAATTAACCGTTTTCTACTAAACTGAAAACCCTTAGGTATTTGCATAAAATACGTACCCTTTTCGCATTAGGCGCTGCCCAACTCAGATACGAACTGACCATGTTAGAATTCGAAGACGCCATTTTATCCCAATTGAAGAGCACGACGTTGCTTTTTCCTTGTTCCAAATATGAGTTTATTACCGCGGTTACCGCGGGCCCTTGGGGGTGACCTGAAATCACAGACAACTTGAACCCACAGAGGCTGCGATACGATCGCCTGATGGCTAAGGCATACTGTCCACGATTAGTTATTTTGACGTACTCGTATGCATGCAACCTACAAATAATGATAGGCGTATTTACCCGACTGTGCCAGGTTTATTTATTATTATTTTATTTAATAGGACAATCAACAAGTCTTACACTGAATCCACATTGGCAACATTTGTTAACTTAATTACATAATATAAGTGTTACACTAATTTGAAAATACATTGCCGCTTTACTTAAACTTGCCTTTAAACTGCAATCGTCAATTGACGATAGCATGCGCATAATGTGTGACTTATGTGGACAATAAGCCTTAGTCATCAAAGGATCAGGGTTATTCACGTAATGGAAAAAACCTGGTGTGTACTGTGCTCGAGGTATATATTTCGGTGTAGCGTGTATCAAATGTCAATCACAATCTCATCGCAGTTTATCCCTTTATAAAAAAGTCCCTTTGACTGTGCACGCTGCGTCTGTTTAGTTTACGGTTCTGTGTCTAAAATATATTATTCAAGGAACAATCTCACAACTACCCGAACTGCTGACCGCTTTGGGGATTTTGAGCATTTTGTACAAGAACATTTATGACAAGGGTTGCATTTGCAAAAATGGGGTGACATTCCATTGCCGCTATGTTTTCGCACGGGGCTTTAACCTCGTTATTGGATTATTTATAAAGTAATTCAGAGTTCCTAATAGTTTTAATTCACATAAAGAACTGTACTCGGAGGAGAAACACTGCCAACGTGGAGAGATATAGTAGAGAGAGAAATCAATATTTTAAAATAGGTATGTCATGTAATAAGATAATGTCAGATCTCATAAAATTCAAAAACACAAATTGTATAACGTAACGAATAATACCTAATTCTCACATTATACCTAAATGCTTAAATTTTCAGCTTAGGCGGAGCCAACCATAGCCATATAGAGCTTAGGCCTTGCCCAATTTACAATAACTAGCACGTGGCTTACTCCGCGTATTTTTCAGTCAGTCACAGGAAAGGCTTAGGTAGTTTCAACTTTTTCATACAAACCTTGAACTGACAATTATTAAAAAAAGAAATCAGCCAACAAGCCCGTCGTTATCAATTGTAACTCCGTCAATCATGTTGCAANCAATCATGTTAGTTTTTATTTATACACATAAGACCAGTTTAATTACAAACCTGTAAATCCATGAGCAAAAATAACTGTGGTTCGGCTAGCGTTGTACCACGATGTGCTGAAGATATCCTGTGCTCTTTCTAGGGGCAGCTCCGTATACTCTTCTATTGTACTACAAATAGGAAGATCATTAATATAGGCAGATTCATTTAAACTTATTTATAATCATAAACATCAAATGTAACGTACCTGTAAAAGTATCTCAGTTTTGCAGGTTCATCGCCTAAAACTGTAAATTGTGTTTCATTGAACAAAATGGACAAAATAAGTGTAAATTATTGTGATATCTCTCCAAGTATATTATCAAATATCGAAAAAAGAATGCGAGATTTGGAGAAGACCTCAGATCACAGGAGACACGTCTAGATAAGCAAAGCAAAAGTCTACTCTAAGAATGAGTGGCACCACCTAACCTTAACCGTAACTATGCTATGGCCATAACCAGTTTTTTTGTATGGAGTTTGACAGAATTTTGATTTTTGTTAATGTAAGATGGTGCAACCCATCCTAAGGGTAAACGTACGCTGAGATACAGCTTAGCAGACTACGCAATGTAGAGCAGATTTAGTCAAGTTCAATAAACTAAAGATGTTCCGAATGCGGTGGGTATGTGACAATGTCACATTCCATGTCTCTATCGGATTCGGATTAATTTGTTTGCTTTATACCTGAGTTGGTGAACTCTGCTCCATATAGGTGCGCAGGCAAGATTTGCGTTACAGTATTTAAAAGTATTTTTTTATAATAAAAGCGTTACGACATTTAATTTTGTTTTTTTGTGCAGTGAAAGCCTAAAAAACAAGTAGCAGTATGTTTAATGTTTTATGGACCAATCAACGCTAATGTACCTGCTACAATAAAATGCATTTATGGATTTATAACATTGGTTGCAGTGAGTGAATGTTTATGAATAAGTATTTATGTACCTACTTGTAGCATTGGGTCAGATTAATTTACGACACAAAATATTTGTGACTTTTCTAGTTAAACAAAATATACCTAAGTTGACAGTTAACATTGACTAATGGGTAGGTATCAGGTCTTCCTTCTTTCATTCATAAACTCGACTCACTGTAGAGTCACTTGTTCATTATCTTTTCAGCTTGACAATTTAAAATGAAAAAGGAAAATAGAAAGTGTTTCGCTGTAATAACCCGTATTACGAATAACTTAACGCGGAATTTCCAATGTCACAACATGCAAACTTACCGAGTCCGATAAGCACAAAAAAATTAAATACACCGGTGAACATTTTGCCGAATTTCCTCGATTTGTCCTTTGGCGAATCTTGGAGTGTTATATAGGGGCCGGTATCAACGTCCTCACGCGTTACCAATCGCCTTGGCATACACCTAGCTGATTACAAGTGTTATTAAATTAGGCTTGATATTTGTTAAAGACAATGTCGCCCATTTCAGATTATCAGCTGCCTTCGAAGTGTAAATATTTTCTTTTTTGATTCAGTCACTTCACTGCTCACTTTTTGGATTAGACTTGGCACGTTAACAAATATTGACCATTGCTTGTTTGCTTAGCCAATTTTGACAAGTAATTCTAGAATACACACTACGAATAGTCAATACAATTCCACACTGAACAAATCTAAGTATGTAAATAAATTGATACATTGGGGGTAAAAGCGTGAAACGAGACACATAATGCGTGACCGACACTCGTAATATCCATATAGAAACTTGCTAAATATTCAAATTGACTAGCTCTGTGTATTTAGGATTTGAAAACCACGGCCAGAAAATCCGATCTAATTGAATTCAGTAATTCTCTTCATTTCAGTTTCAGTTGTGGACTGTTTAAAAAATCTTGTATGGCTTAACTACAATAAAAAAAAACTTGGTTAAAAATACTGACCTGGTCGCATACAAAACAATGAACTACTCGTACTTAGGCCAGGAGTCGGCAATCTGCGAGGTTTAAAATGTAACATCCCTATTTTATACACTCAGAGCGAAACCCCTACAAATATGAATTTATAAGGCTTGGAGTTAATATAATTTATTAAACTTGGAGCCAAAATATAGACTGATAGAGATACCAGTGTCTTTTATCCGCTTCGTTATTTTAATAGCTACCACCAACCACCATCTTACCCAAGTATAGGTACGCCATAACAGAGCATTGATGTGTTCCAGCAGTTGAAAGCCAGTTCATAGGTGGTTGAGGATTCCGGGTGTAGCTTGCTTCCACCTTCGACCTGATTATAATTTCTATGAAGAGAATCAGGTGAAGTGCAGGCCAAGAGCTTCATCGTTGTGGATAAAAAAAACTCTAGATGATTAAGGAACCGGATCGTGAAAAGTTGCTTGAGCAAACTTATAAAAATAACGACTTTTCGTGTACTTGCTACGATTTTTATTTGATTTGAATCTTGCGGTCAGTTGACTTTGAATGGAACCTACCATTGACGTCAAATGCGGGTATTTCCACACTATGGAGAAACAGTATTTTGAGAAGTCATAAAAGTATCTCAATGTGGTGGTGTATCAAGATATTAAATTCAGAAAGAAGGTTCAACACCGATGAAATATAATTTAGGTACCCTATAACTAATTGAAGGGCGAAATACAGGTGTGACTGACGATTTATTTAGGTACTCTGAAAACTATGAAATTCACAATTATATCTATATTGTAAATGGCCTACTTTCATACTTCTCCAAAATTCTCCTTTATGCTGCAATAAAAATATTGACCGTTTACAAAATTCTGATTACTCAAATTATGATAAACCACGAATACTGTGTCGTCTGTACTAAGTAGGTAGATACATTATTCCAGGAAAACTATAACGGTTAAAATAGATCACTTAGTTTTAAAGTAATAGTCGTATAACTCATTAATTATTGTATTTTTTTTTACTTAATAAAAATTCTTCCGAAATAGATATATTGTGGTAACGGCGGACAACTACGGAACCCTACATTGCGCGTGGCACGACACGCACTGGCAATTTTTTTTTATTATAAAGCTAAAAGTTCTTCCTTTCGTGTATTCTGCTACGTTTCTATCAAGGAATGTGTTACGCCTAAACAACAATACCTAATTATGTACTTTTAGGTCTTATCTTCAAATCAGATAGTTTGTCAAAGAGTGATAAAATAATTGTAGTAACAAAACGCAAGGTTTTCGGGTCAATGTCATCTAAAATAAACATTAATTATTGTATAAAGGTAGGTAGGTAATGGGACTATTGTCTCGTTCTCACCACTTGTTTCCAATTAAAGACAGTTGCTGTATCTCTAGCAGTTCTTCAAAAATGTGCTAAAAGCTACTGAAAAATTGTGAGTATCCTTACTGCAGGAATCCACGTCCCTACCTGGACCGACGATCTGGTAAAGGTTGCGAGAAGAGCCTGGATGCGGGCAGCGCAGGACCGTTCATTGTGGAAAACCTTGGGGGCGGCCTTTGTCCAGCAGTGGTCGTCATTTGGCTGAGACAAACGAACTATTAATTTGCTTATTAGCCTTGACCTATTAATTTCTGAAACAGCTTAATGAACAATAATTTATCGGGGAACGCTTTTGCTCTACCAATTTTTGATTAAAAAAAGTATTTATGTACTAATATGTTGCCGTCAAGGCAGTGTTCACTACTTGTATTTAATTGTTATCCGCTAAAACCATTATTATAATACGTAGTAATGGATCCTTATTATAATAATTCCAAGGATATATTGAGGAAAGTTTATGTGCAAGCAAAATACGAGTTTCGTAATATGAATCTGTCTATAAGTGGAAACTTGTAATTGTCCTTATTATATTTTTAGCAACTCGCACATTCTATAGTTAGCTGTAACTTTCCTTAGAGGTGTAAATAAAAAAAAATTTCTTTAAAAATTAAAAAAAAAAACTAAACTGTCTGAAAACCAATAATACTTCTAGTTTTAAAAGGATCAACTGATTGAACTGATGGTTAATTTAACTAATTATTATCAATATAACCCAGCTTTGATGTGCAATGAATAGAAGTGAAATACTTAGGTCTTTTTCATCGCTGAAAAATATTTAGGTACCTACTTAGTTATGTATGTACTTACAACCGTCAAATTGAACTCATCATAATTATATCTTTATCAAAAACATTATATGCATTGACTATGGGAGGATATCACAGGGTTGACCAATAAAACCACATAATACTTTTAACATACTATTTTTATTTTTTATATTAATATTCTTCGTAATCACGTTATAATATTTTCGCTTACAATTCTTAATTTGGAATGGTATTATGTATATAGTTTAGCTTAAAAATAAATAAAAAACTCAATGTACAACTTCAACGAAGGCATGCAATTGTATGGTTTGCTTAGCAACACAAGGAACATGGCAAAGAGTTTAGACGAACGCGACTCTTTGGTTTGGTTGAGATGATTGACGACGGATTCTCTAAACAGCGTAAGCCATTTTACAAAATTAAAATTAAAAGTTAATTTGAAGAAATAATTATTATGCAGAAAAACATGTTAATTTAACATCACTGCAAAGCATTCATCAATCCTAAATATCAGCGTCAAACTAAACGCAGACGCAACGTTTCAACGCACAGACATGTATCACTTAAGACTACGTTAATTTTTCTCATTAAAATTGTTATTTGTACATAAAAATAATACAGTGCCAACAACCATGATAAACTATAATAATTAAGTTATAAATACTACAATGGATACAAAACAATATAAACATTTAAATCACTCTATGCTAAGTAATGCAGACAACAACCTGCTAGCCTGAACAGGATAACACTTTCAAATGTTTTTTCTTAATTAATAAACAATCAGAAACGAGGAACATTGCACCAATAAATAAAAGTACGAAAAAAAGAGGAAGAATAAAGTAGAATTATAAGAAAATGTTAGTACAGGACAAACAATATAAAATAAGAGATTAGAGAGAGAATGATGTACCCAAACAAAAAATAATTAAAAACTGAAATACAAAATTGTTTCTTAAAACAAAATGGATAAATCAGTAAGGGTACATCCTGAACACAGGCATGCAATCCGATACATTAGTAACAAACTTGCACATGAAGAAAACGACAGCGACATTTATTCATTGGCGCAATCAGCAGGTACATTAATCACTTTCCTTCAACACATAGCCTAATATTTTTATTCAAGTACAAATTTTCGAGGCCTGAATTTTGGGAGAAGCAGATACTTAAATATTATATAAGTGCGGAGCTACTGCCTCACCTTATTTCAGCTACTTTATCCACCGATATCAGAAATGTAGTCGATAAAATATCGAATAAGCTAATTGAGTAACTCCTATGAGCTATATTAATATCTACAAGGTATCTAAGGTATCATTTTGTAATATCATTTAGGAGCATAAAATATCACCTCCAGCTAAATCGGTCAAGAAAGAGCAAACACGCATTACAACTTATCAGTGAGTTTCGAAGCTCATATATAATTTTATTCGTAAGTCCATATCAACACGTGCATCGTGATCTTTCACAGCTGACAATCCTCGGTCGAGCTCGGTCCGACGCATCATTCGTACCATAAATATTCGTAACGACTAAGTAGACATTCCGGTTGGGTCCCACGTTTTCATCTAAAACTATGACTGTAACATGCAAAAGCTATCCGGCAAGAATATCAAATCGGGCCGCATCGTCGCTCGGGCGAGCTGATATTCCGCGTAGACGGTGGGTCTACGGCGCGAGTGTGGATCGTCTGCGAAACCTCGACCCGCTTCCACTTCACATTACCATTCTAAAATTAAAATAACTCAATCACGTTACATAACGTATCAGTAACCTACACGTAGTGTCACATAAGCTTAATATCGTTGTTACTTTTACCAATAGAATGACAGTAGATCTTTGTATGCAGAGATGCAGAGAAGGCAAGCCGTTCTCAGGCACGAATCAGTCAAACAAACCCGTCGCCGTACAAAGAGGTGAAACGGTGGGGCGAAAGAATTTCGAGGACGATCTACACGAGACTAGTATATCACGTTCACGAACCACATCACCGAGGCGTTCAGTACTGGCGGTCATCGTATATGTAGATGGCCTCGCCGGCGGATTCCTTGAGGGGGGGCGGCGGCGGTGGGAAGTCGAGGTCTCCGGGGCGGAAGAGCTTGGAGGCGTTGGGCGCGGGCGACGCCGGCGCCGGCGAGCCGCTGCCGGGCGAGCCGCCGCCGCGCCGCTTCACGCCGCTGGGGGACGCGCCGCCGGCCGTGCGGAACGAAGACCGCCGGGCCAGCCTGGAGAGACACTAGCGTTAGGTATTGCACCAATGGGAATTTAGCTTGAAACCAAAAATTAAAAAGCTATCGCCATCAGTAATGAAAAGTATTGACACCATTTACAAACAATTGCCTTTACAAGCAGGCCTTTGTCCAGTGGACGTCATTTGGCTGAAACGAACGAACAAGAAATTGCAAGAAAAAGTTATCGTATAACCACTTTATTTTAGCCCTTAAAATGGAATAATTATGCTATTAACTGTAAAGATAGATTTTAATTGTTTTAAAATCAATAGTTAATTAAGTTGGTGAACAAATGACATCACAGGCTCATTGCTATTTAAAATTCAGGTTAGCATACTGCTTCAATGAGTCCGAATGAAATGAACTAAGTAGTTTGACTTTCCCATTCTGTAACTTTCCAGCATTTTATTTATAAAGTCCACAACCTACTTTCTACAACAAAAAATAAATAACCTACTATGTATCATCCGACATACATATACCTTGAAGCCACCTCCTCGGGCGTCTCTTCAATCTCGAGCACCCAGCTGACGGAGTCGTGTTTCTCCACGACGCCCTTGACGGCGGGCAGGGGGGGCGTGTCGGGCGCGGGGGACGAGGCGGGCGACGGCGGCGAGTCCGGCGGCGGCGACGCCGACCGGGCCGAGTCGCCGGACGACGTGCGAGCGCGTAGCGGCGGCCGCTCGATGTACCCGCCACCGGCGAGTAAGGACACTACCTGCAATAAAAACTAGAAATTAATAAATGTGCTTGAACCAACACAGGGCCGAGCCGCCTGGAGACGCAAGATGCGGAGGGCCAACCCCAAATAAAATGGGAATGGGCCAGGCAAAGAAGAAGAAATGTGCTTGAATATTTTACACGGGCTCCAAAACTAAGTAAAGCTTGTGTTTTATATCAGGCAGCGGGTAGAACTAGTGTGGACAGCCTACGGCTATGTCGCCAATTCGTAGGGCAGTGCCAGTTACTCATTTACGTTTTTTCTCTCGCTCTCATCAAATGGTGATTCTTTGCAATAGAATGAGACAACATGACCAGAAATGGATAGCTAGAACTGAGTCCCTAGGACCAACTCACAGTTAAGTAAACCAGTCCAATGTCATTATTTAATCACTAACATAATGCTAACGTTACGGAAAGAGCAAAATGTGCTGACTGATTTTTATCAGCATGTTTTTCGACACGGTCAGACAGCGTCTTGACGTGATCCTCAATTGTTAGATTATCCGATAAATGGAATCGTTATTAGAGTTTTGCTAGTCTCACAACCTATTTTTAAGAAACAGCTTTTTTTCCGCAAGGAAATCATGAGTGCAGTAGGTACAAACCTGAGACTTCTGGCGAAGCTTGTATCTCAACTCCTCGTTGAGAGCTGCCAGTCTCGCAGCATGGTCGCGGTCGCGCGCAGCCGCGTCGCGCAGACGGCGGTTGTCGTCGCGCAGCCGGTCCACGTCGCGCTGTCTCGCGGCCGCGCGCTCGCGCAGTTCCTCGGCCACGTGGCGAGCGGCGAGCGCGTCGCGTTCGGCGGCCGCTCGCCGCTCGCGCTCGGCTGACAGCTCGGATCGAGCGTCGCGTAGGGACGCCATCTCCGCTTGCTTCAGCTCGATTACTGCTCTGAGAGATCGCACCTGGAAGTAACGAAATAATTTTGATTGTGCTGTTCCTTGAAAGACATCTGCCCATTTCTTTCTTCTTTCTTATATCAATTGACTCTTGAAATCCTAATGTATGAAATCGTCTGGCATAATCAAAGCAAACTTAAAATATTTCAGAGCATTAAACAGTGCAACCTTGTTTTCAACTACCATTTCCAGCCCCGGGTCGGGCAGCGTGCACTCAAGCTTCGCCCGCACTGCTCATGTTTACAGTTCAACTACCTGACTCTCGATTTCGACGTCGAAACTAACCTCAGCCGCCAACTCCGTGGCGTCAGTGCTCAGCTCCTCATTGGCCGACAGCCGGAGCTCGCAGTCTTCCACCTCGCACAGCACGGGGTCGCAGGCGGCGTCGCACGTGGTGCACTTGTCGCGCCGCTCGCTCGGGGCCGGGTCGGGCGCGCGCAGCGATCGCTCGAACTTCGCCCGCGCTGCCCATGTATTCAGTTCAACCACCCTTAGAATCTGACTCTCGATTTCGACATTGAAACTAACCTCAGCCGCCAACTCCGTGGCGTCAGTGCTCAGCTCCTCATTGGCCGACAGCCGGAGCTCGCAGTCCTCCACCTCGCACAGCACGGGGTCGCAGGCGGCGTCGCACGTGGTGCACTTGTCGCGCCGCTCGCTCGGGGCCGGGTCGGGCGCGCGCGGCGACCGCTCGAGCTCCGCCCGCGCCGCTTCAAGCTGCGCGCGCAGGGTGCGCTCTATTTCGCTATGCGCGTGTAAACGCGCTCTACTTTCGGCTACTTCGTGTTTTAGGGACTCTATTGTATTCTGAAACAAATGAATTTACACATTTCTATAAATAAAATGTTAATATGTTATCAGATCACACAGTAGGCAATAAGATACACTACATTTTATCAGTATTCATTAGATTAGACATTTATACTATTCTGAACACGGTTAGATCTATGGTTCCTTACTTTGAGCCCCTTGATATCGTTCGCAAGAGATGCCACCTCTTCGATGTGTGTTGCTTGGAGACGGGCGTTCGCCTCTTCTTTGGACGACACCTCCATCTCCAGTTCTGAGATCTTGCTCAAGCATTCTGCAACTGTAAAATACATTTTGATTAAGTCTAGATATTTCAAATTGTATTTTATATCTTTTAAATCCATTATTCAATTGCACTGTTTTGTGAGGACAACTTGGACGGAACCATCTTTTCGTACTCTATGATTCCAATTCGAAATAATGCTATATTAGAGTCTCTTTTTTACGCAGTCGATTTTATAAAGTCTCAAACACAGCCGGTCGTCTACAATAATGGATGCTCACTTGTATCAAGATCCTTCTGCGCGCGCTGCTGCCGGTCCCGGTCGGCGCGCTCGGCGCTGCTGCGCTCGGCCGCCGCCACGCCGCGCCACCGCTCCGCCTCCAGCCGCCATGACCCGCCGTTTAACGCGTCTAACTGTAACACAAAATAATTCAAATGAAAAACCACAACCATAGACAATTCAATATACTTACCTAGTATTCTTTCTCAAACCCAAATACCGCGATTGCGAATTGATGTCACTGTTTCACCCTTCTTTTTTTTTCTACCACGAAATATTGACCTAGTACATAATCGTTTGTATTATTGCCAAAATTGTTATGTACCTATCCAAAACCACTAACTGCAATTTTGATGGCTCCGTGGTTTTATTTGTCAATTTCATCTTAGCAGAAGTGGTACTTGATAAAGTTATATGAGACTAGGTATTTTTCCGTGGGCTGCCTTGTATATTGGACATACTGCTTCTTTATCGGAGCAAGCAAGATTAGATTTTGAACTACTTTTGCTATATTACACGTTGGTGCCCCCTCCTGACGAACATAAACTGTTTAGCTAGGATGCTTTAAACATGCGGTCATAAAATCACAAATAAATACTCACGCGAAACACCAAGTACTGCACCAGCACGCCCAGCGCCTCTACGCCTTTGGCGGCGTGCGCGAGCGCGGCGGCTTGCTCGCGCGGCGGCGCGGGCGGCGGGCACGCGGGCGCGCTCGGCGTGCGCGCCGGCTGCGGCGTCTGCACGCGCTTGCCGCGCGGCCCGACCGCTGTCGCCACTCGAGGCGGCTCTGTGGACAAAATATGAGTGTTACAACTAGTGTAGATGCACATAACTAAACAATACTCGTCACACTATGTGGCTCTAAGGACAAACATGAGTGTTACAACTAGTGTAGATGCACATAACTAAACAATACTCGCCACACTATGTGGCTCTATGGATAAAACATTAGTCTTACAACTAGTGTAGATGCACGCCAAGCTATGTGCCTCTGTGGAAACAAATGAGTGTTACAACTGGTGTAGAGAAGATTACATAAGTAATTAGATACAATGTAGCGTTACTCAGCCACTGGCAGCCTAGAAGCGGCTCTATGAGAAATACAAGTGCTACTACCAGTGTAGAAGAGAGAGCACAAATAACAGAGGTATAGTACCTAAGATTTAATGACACTCGCCACTCGAGGCGACTCTATTATGGGAAACATACGAGTGTTACAACAGCCAAGTAACTAATAAAATCCACAAGTAAACAATAGGTAGATATGACACGAGATAACGTTACTCAGCTACTAGAGAGGCTTAGAGGCATCTCGTATTAAAACAAGAGTGTTTCTACCAGTGTAGAAGATCTGGGAATTAACCCGATCCAGGTCTCGTGAGTAAACTCTCTAACCACCGGACTAGGTGTTACAAATAACGGAGCAAGCAATAGCCACAACTGTAAAGTGTTTTTGTTGTTGTATTTTTTATTGGATCGTGCACTAGTGTCATCACTTTGTTACTGTGGAAATCTACGTAGAGCACAGATGTCACAAAAACTTGGGCCTTATTGCAATATATTACAAGTAAGAAGGGGATGAAACAACCGTTTCTGCGAAGGTTATGAATTCACTAGTATACGGGACTATTTCCACCTCTCGTTCCCACCACTGCAACTCCTGTGTAGCCAGGATCTATAGCTTGACCGCCACAAAAACCCAACCAATGAAGGTCAAGTTTGTCCCGGGGGAAAGTTTAACTGTCATTGGACCCGCAACGAAATTAATCAGAAGAACATAGGAGGAGTTCGAAATTAAGGTTCGACTTCCCTCCATTGCAAAGCGGATGACAGGTGACAAAAAAAATTATAAAACCTATTTCACTAGTACATATGTCTATNGGACAAAACATGAGTGTTACAAATAGTGTAGATGCACACAAGTAAAATATACACATAAGTATTACAACTAGTGTAGAGCCTTCTCTAAGGATACGTTAGTACGTACGATGTAGCATTACTCGGCCAGTAGCAACGCCAACCTAGCAGCGGCTCTATGAGAAATACAAGTGCTACTAAAGCCTGGTCCGTGAGCACGTAGAATTTTGTCCAATGACCCCAAGCTACCCATCCTTATCGCTCGCGCGTAATTATATTGCTGTCGCGCTCGCACACTCACTGCGGGCGCCAGTCGCACAGTCGTGCGTCTACAAATTCTACGTGCTCACGGACCAGGCTTTACCAGTGTAGAAGAGTGAGCACAAATAACATAAGTATAGTATCTAAGATATAACGATACTCGCCACTCGAGGCGACTCTATAGGAAACATAGCACGAGTGTTACAGCCAGAGTAATAGAATCCACAAGTAAACAATAGATAGATACGACGCGAGATAACGATACTCAGCCACTAGAGTGGCCTAGAGGCATCTCTATTAGTACAAGAGTGTTACTACTACCAATGTAGAAGATCTGGGAATTGGCCCAGGAGATCCAAGTCGCGTGACTAAACTCTCTAACCACTGGACTAGGTGTTACAAATAACGGAGCAAGCAATAGCCACAACTGTAAAGTGTTTTTGTTGTTGTATTTTTTATTGGATCGTGCACTAGTGTCATCACTTTTGTTGCTGTAAAAATCTACGTAGAGCAGAGATCCACAAAAAATTATACCTACCTATTGCAATATATTACAAGTAAGAAGGAGATGAAATAATCGTTGCTGCGAAGGCTGTGAATTTACTAGTATGTCTATATCTATTATGTTCTCGAATATTGTTTTATCTACCTATGAAAAACACAATCCATTCCGCGTTCTTATTATTTCTTTCGGAACGACACGATTGTTCATATCCTAGACTAGAAAGACAATGGCTAAACAGATGTACCCGCCCAGAACAGGAAGCCATAGAGATAAGATTGTCTTTATTTCGCATTATCTGGAGAACACATCCATTTTATGCATAATATACGTAGACTAGATATTTGAATCGGATATGATCCGTAACTTATGGTCATGTGAAGGGATATAATGTGTGTATAGTATCTGAAGGATAAGATTTATCTACATTCAAAACTGATGTTATATTGGAGGTAAATAATTTAAACTACCACTATTATTTCAGAAACTCAGGCTATCAACATCTTTACTACCCTGCGAAAGCAGACATGAATCGTGAGAAGCGAAGTAATCCTGATTCTTGCAAAGTGATAGATTCCCACAGTTCTTACCCAACGACTTAAACAAACAAACCTAGTGGTTCACAGTGGTTCACACACGTGAATGACTGTTATGTCAAACTTTCTAGATTTCGTCAACAGACTGGCAGACCCTTTGGTCCCAAAGTGAAATCGTTTGGTATTTCATTCACGTTGTGCATGCCATTTTCACGCGACGCTACTTCCAAAATGGAGAAGGTTCTATGATCCACTGTAATAATTCTTTTTATCAAGACAATATTGATTATTAAGACGTTATAAGCAGATGTTTTTGNTGTTTTTATGCCGTTATGCAGAAGTTGAAAGGCGTTAAAATAATATTGAAATAATTGCATAAAATATAAAAGCAGTGTTTCCCACGCGGCCCATTGATAGATCTCTTTCCGCATCATTAGACCAACGAGCAGCGCCCACTTCCGCTGATGATAAAGCATTAGAAATTTAATCTGCCGACCACTGAAAGCATTTAAATTAAATTTATTACTGAACTACTCATTTCCCGCGGCTCTATTCGCGTAGGTTTCTGTTTCACAATGACAGATTATTGCCAATCTCTTAAATTAAAAGTACATCATCATCATTCAGCCATAGGACGTCGACTGCTGTAATTTTTATGTTAAGACACTTAAACCATTACTCGGGAGTCCGGGACGCATACTATAATATACTTCAAGTAGCCCAGTTCACAGTTCTATGAGCTCTCAAGTGAGAAGTCACGTAAGTGTTCATAAGATGCGTGTAATTATTGCGGATGATGTCTCAATAGTAATTTTGTGAATGGCCGGTTGCGGAGGGTCAGGCAAGCGGCGGCGCGTGGGCACCAATTGGGAGCGTTGTTGAAACGTCAAATTAACATAGCGCTAGGGCTGGCAGGAGCTCAACTAAATCACTATCAATGATGTCATAGACGTAACTGGGGTTTGGACAGAAATAAAAGTTCTTAGAAGCCGAAGCCCAGCTATATCGTCTATTTGAGCTACTTATAAAGTGGCAAAAAAAATCATTAATTATTCGGCAATAGTAGCTCAAAAAGTACTTTAAGAGCGATTGGATGAAGATTTAAAAAAAAATCTGACAGCCCTACAGAAGAACTATAGAAGTACCAAACAACGATGCGCCTACGTCGCGGGGTATAGTGTGTTAACTCATTATTGCTGTCAGTTTCAAATTTGTATATGATTGATATTGTTTTTATAAACTGCTCTATTATGCTTTTTAAGATTCACTACGTTTATTAGTTAACTGAGCATATCAATCTTTATGCACTGTTTGATAAACTTATTAGAATTTACCGCTCTTTGGCAAGTCTTTCTCCGTGTATTGTTATCTGACTCTACCCACTTTTCTTAGGTCTGTTCTATGAAACCACACAGTATGTAAGAATGAATCTCCACTCACGAATAGGTTCAAGACTATTATTGGTCTTCTTAACATTTAAATTCAATTTACGTATCAAGCTGGAATCAATTAATTGTTCAGTTTGAATCTAGTTTGTTTCAAAATATCCATGTATAATGAGAAACAGATAGAGTCGATATATCGATATCGTTATAAATATCCGGATCACTTGAACACTAACTGAACTCTTAACCCAGTAACATACATCATTTAGAACCAGGCTTCTCTCGTTCATGATCGTGATGTATACCAATCACATATACAGTAAGTGTAGAAATGACATCGGCACAAAGGCAGTCTTTACTATGATCGCCATCATCGCCTTTGTATCAGTATTCCACGAGGAGAGCCGGGTAACGGGACCAGTCCGTGGCGTGAAATTGAATGCTCCACCGCATTTTATTAGGTGACTTAACTGAGTAGATTAAGCACATTTGCAGTTCCGCTTTTGTTCTACACGTGTCTTAAATCCAGCCCTAAAATATTCGTATTCAAAACGTACTCCAAGTTACAGCTCCTACATAAATTGACTGCAAATTGATGTTATTGTTAAAACCGGCACTTGTATTCTAATTGCTGTATCCGTACTATTAAAGGTCACTCTGCTACGGGCACGGTAAGACGATATTAATCAGAGCCCAATTCACGAGTTCATTGGCAATATTGAAGGTGAAACGTACCGCTCGTTTCCTAATTTTGTCTTAGTTGATGCAATTGTTTTTTTACATTCAGCATGAATACTATACGAACGTTTTTCGTATGTAGAGTCATTATTAGTTGATTACAGAAGCCGCAAATTGCTTATTATGTGGTGTATGTTATTGTAATGATTTATAAAAATACAGTTTTACGATTATTAGCGTACAAGACCTCATACAGACAGGTCGTCGACCTCTGCATCGCATCACGCTAGCTTTCGTGTGGTAGTTTGTATGAACGACTCTAATATGCCAGTGAATGAATGTTGTCCGCAGTATGCATGCCGACTGGTGCATTATACACTTATTGCATTATCAACATAACAATAACGATATCATTGTGTCGAAATACATGTTACTGGATAAAATAGTTTTAATTAAAACTCGGCTAATATCACGACTATGCTAATTATGATTTGATAGCCTGATTTTCTAATTACTTATTAGGTATTTAGGTAATCGCAAATTTTGATAATATTTATCGGTGAAATTAGTAATTTCAACATCGTTGAGCTCCGTAAAATACTTTCTTGTCCACAGTGATTTAGGAGCGCTTATAATCTATCGTATTTTGAAAGTCAGTAAATAACCTAGACAGGAGTAGGTACCTATCCCATCCGTGCCTAAAAACCTTAAACTGTGGAATTATTACAAATCAATAGCAATGTAAAGTAATATATTAACGCTTAAGTGGAAAATATTTTTATGGCCCAGATATTTCCCAACCCGCCTCGGCCCATCAAAGCGGTCTCAGTCGCCCGATTGGAAATATTTATATGTTGCATTATTTGGCTCAAGTATTGACACACGCCGCTTCCTGTTCTGGGAAAATTCTGAAATCGCCTCGTTTACTTCGGAAAATAGCCAAAATAATTCTATTTCTAAAGCTTTGTAGAATATTTATAATCTGTTCATGTTTTCCCGCAATCGTGATAATAAATCACTTTACACAATATCTGTTATGTAATGTACTTTTATTAGAACAAATATCATTTTCAATATAACTCAATTATAAAGGATTTACTGTAATTGTAATGCCTACATGATTTAAACATAGGTCGACCATTTTCTTCACGCTCTTTGCATCTTTCTCTATATTTATGCCAATAGGTTACGATCGTGTGTACTTAAGAGCTGTAATTACCACCTGGTATACCGTTTGTATGCAATTATTAACAAGAATATGATAATTATTATGTATGTGCAGCGTTATATTTCTACTTGTTAGTGTTATACACTTGTTAGTATTACTCGTATTGCCGTTTATGTATAAATCATTCTTGACACCTATAAACCACAGGTTTATGGAGAAAGCCGCAGTAGTCTCTACTCTATGCGATATTTTTTTACAAATATTGTATGAAAACTTTACAAAGTAATCGATTACGTGGTTTAGTAATTAGGTACTTCATAATAACAACATAGAAGATCCTTTTATTACTTCAGTTGTAGGTCGGCTACAGTATTGACTAACAGCATTAGGCATTGCGTCAACAACCACATGTCCGAGTCCGAGTATCGCCCTAAACAAACGCACATAAAGTAACGTTTTACTACAAAGTAATCCTAGACAATAATAGCTGTTCGAAGTGGACAGTTTGAGGTCGTTGCACACAGCAACAAATTTCGCTTGCAATAGTTTATGCTGAGTGTTATTTCTAACTCGCCCAGCGCTAATAATACTATAATCCATTCGTTCGCGTCTAGCGTGTACTAGTGAGAATCACAGTTCTAAATTTAGTTGTGTTTGTATGTATGTCAGGGGGCCGCTGCGACGCCCGCCCTACGGGTCAACGGAGCCGCCCTAAGACAATGCCGCCGTAACTCTACGCTTTCGCAAAACCGCGCTAGTGATAACATATTTTTTCTTGTTTTACGTTCTCCACAGACCATTTTCCCATGAAATATAATAATAAAGTTATTATGAATAATGACTGATAATTACCTACCTAGTCTATCACAATGCGTATAGTTCACATGAGTGAGAATTCCGTTTTGTTTTTTATACTCGGCCTAATGCAGTTTAAAGGAAATTTATTTAAGAATTATATTTTTGTGACAATACTCAGTGCATTGGTGGAATTTCACGCTGTTATTTTTAATAACAATATTTTTCTTTGCTTGCCAAACACACAACAGTGCGCTAGTTAAATAATCATTTATTTTCCAGTTACCACGCATCCTATTTTCATAAGCACCGACAGTTATTTTAATTATATAGGATGTCCCGTTTACGCCATTTCATAAAGGTTAACGTTAACATTAAATGCTAAAATACGAGTATCTTTGTATTTTGCCGTTTAGAATTGAGAAATAACGCGATATTAAAACATTACCGATATTACTAAATATCACAATTAATAAAACAACAGTTCTTGACTGAACGCACGCATATTACCTGGCTTGCGTCAATAAAATATGATCCAGCGAAAGTTGGTGAAAAAATTATTAGAAAATTACATATTTATAATGATTGAAAACAAATGAATGCGCACGAGTTGATTTCACCGAGCAAATCGGTCAGTGCACGACACGCGACTAGTAACAATTGGAATTTGTTTAACCTCGTAACACCGCGATCTAAAGTTGTGCTGGATGTCACATTCGGCAGCATATTAATGAGCCTGTGAAATAGTAACTGCGCACTATAATTCCCGTCATTTATGTTATTAATATTATAACATTCTTTGATAAAACTATATTTTCTTAAGTAAGAGTTAAAATATCCTAGTTATACAAATCAAAATAGTAGACGAAATAGACACTCAGTGTCCATCTACGTTAGAAAACACTGCTATTTCTGTCAAGTGCTTTGCGTGCATAGAGTTAATTGTAGCTATCGCTTTGTGTTGAAAACTGTATTGATTATTATTACAATACTTCATTAAAATACTTGTAAATACTCGGATGTGTTGATAGTCACACAATTGCATCGCATTACTGAATAATGTAGAGTCAAGACAACATTTTTAGTTGTGATTTATGGTAGTTTCGTACGTCTCTTAAAACCACCCCTTTTTCAAAATATAAGTCAGTGAACTTTGTACAAAAAATATTTATTACTAATGTAGCATTCAGCAAACGTAATGTTTTAAATTTTCTTTGTTTTTCGCGTAAATCCGTCGTCATATTTTAACGATTCACCGTAAAGTTATCGCGTCCGCACATTTGGTCGTCTCCAAAGAACAAGCACAAAGAAGTCAGCATGGAAAGGATGCCAGCCAGTGACTTCCTTATTTTTATTTAGTCACGCAACTGGATGTAGTACGTATTTTGTTCAATGAACTTTGTTGTGTGTTCTTGAATTTTGTATTAGGCACTTAATTCCATTACTATATTGTTATTCGAAGTGCCACTCAATAATGGTAGGAAATGGAGTTCGAACTATTTTGTAGTCGCATGTGAAATAACAATGATACAAACTGCGTGTGCTGTCTGTCAGGAAATCTGGAAGTAATCGAGTATAGCATAATGTAGAGCTGCATCAATCAATGACTATATTCAATGACTAGCCATTCAAAACAATTGCCACCTTATTTTTAACAGGAGACAATACATTATTCATTGTTTTAAAGTGACTGGCAATATTGTAATAAATATTGTATGTGTTTGTATTTAAAACTGTTTCGTTTAAAATACTAGGTATCTACTTTTATGTAAGTTTAGATATGCAAAAACGCTAAAGTAAATTACTTATGCTGCTTTTCTCAGTAGCACTAGCTCACTTATTTATATTGAGACCCTTTTCCTTTACGAAGGTTTTGTTTATTTACATCTTATGCACTCTCTCCGTAGTACTTGGTAAAGACATCATTACCCGCTGCAATGTAAAGTAAGTGCATCTTTTATGAGCATAACGACGTCTACGTCATAAAAACGTGATGACAAAATGTCTAATAAAATAATTTAATCACCCAGTACAGTCTTCAGTCGGCATGACCAAGACTTCTTATGACCGCACACGCAACGCATAAAAGGAAATGTATAAAAGTACGGAATTAAATTTATAATAAAGCTTAGTCTAATTACAAAGTTAACCCTCCGAAAAACATTGGCAATGTGGTACCTACTTGCAGCATTAGTTTGATCTTTGTTGCCTTGTCTTAAAATTTTACCATGGAAGTCAAAGGCTTAATAGTAAAAGTTATAGTCTCTGTATGAAAAAACATTAACACGTACGCTGACAATAGCAACATTAATTATTTTAGGGCTTATCGATAAATGCTTTCATAAACACAATAGCAGTGTTGCACGAATTTCGCAATATCCGCGGAGGCAACAATGAATTGCTGAAATAATGCACAATGGATTCACGTGGCAACTGAGACAATCGTATCTTCACTCCGCATGCAGACAAAGAAATAATTAGGTCAATTTTAAGCCAAGTGTCATAATTACAGAACTATGATATAGTATTGTTTCTATTACAAACATAACGTTGAACAATAAAAAATATTTTACAAATTATAACACCATTTGACGTGAGAACTCGTCGTATAATCGTTTACTTGTTAAACGTGTCTTTTGCTCATTGCATGCAATGGTTAAGAATTATTAAAAATTTAAATTACTAAAGAGATAACAGCTCTGATATTATGCAAGAAAAAGCAGTGCATTTTCTTGAAAATAACATCTTGTCTAAAATAACATTATTCTTGAATCATTTGAATTTTAAATCATAAATGAATGTACCTATCTACCTAATTTTGTAAGTATACTGGAGTTTGAATGTTCCAAAAATATGGCCCGAGGTAATATGTAGCAAGAAAACTTTGGTAAGTAGTAAAAATGTATTTTTATTTAATTTTTTCTTAAATCTTCCGTCGAAAACTGTCGTTTTCCAGTGATGACTTAAGAATATTCTACGTCGAAGAATCATCATACAATCCCCCATCGGTACTTCATTACACGACTAATGAAGTGGCAGCACACAACGACCTTGCAACCTGTGACGATTATACAGGTATTGTGTATGGTCTTGGCATGTCTCCAATGTTAATGTAAAAATACAGCCGGCCAAACTGTTTTTATTGTATAGGCAGCTCGCAAAGGTGAGGCCAGCTACTTTTAGTTTAGAAAATTTTGCAACTAACACGAATGCAGAAGAAATCGATTCGTTTCGACCCTCAAGGTTGTAGACGGGGGTTTCTACGAGCCATGTTCAAGTTGCCTTGGATTTAACATGCGATAGCTGAATAACAGCGGTCACTGACCAGATTATTAAGTTAGTCCTAGAATACAATAAGAATTATGACGCACTCGTGCTCGCGTCAGGATTAATTAATGATAGAGCTAATTATGTACCTATTTTATGTATATGACATACATAAAATAGGTACATAATTTTATTTTAATCAGTCATTAGTAATGAAATTACGCGATGAACTTGAAAGTCTTAAAATAACCATATTCTCGTTGCTAAACATCCAATCCATCAGATAATAATGTTGCGATTTGTATATTATGTGATCAAGCATTACTCTGAGATCATCATTTTATTTTCATGAAAAAAGTCAATAAATTTGAGCCGCATTGCACAGTCAAAACTAAATAATTTATCATGTTAAAGAACTACGAGTAATACATGTTGCCGACACTTTACTGTGCTGTTAAAACCGAGATGTAACTTAGTACAACATCCGTAAAGTGTTAAACAAGCAAAGGAAACTTATTAGTCGCGCTCGAACTGGTGAAACAATGGTACCTGGTAAAGCATTACAGATTGTCCGCTGCGGCAAAAAGCAAGGAAACCGGCGGCCTTGGCGGGGACAAGGTCATGCGGAAACTTTCAAGTTCGCTAAGGGCTAAGCCCTATAATGACCTTCCCAGTACAATTACTCAGCACTTGTGAAGGGAATGATTTGTTTTTTGTTCCTTTGCAGTCCTACCTATATCAGAGCAAAGAGCTCTATCAATTTTTTGACTGTCCGAATTTCAACTGAATTTTTTTTTATTCATCAATATGAATGAAACTGTCATGTCTTTATGAACGTCCAATGTTAACTTTATATACTCATATTTTTTAATAGTAAGATACCTACCTATGATTTTAGTTTAAACCACCATTAATATATCCTATAGTATGCCCCTGACCCTAGTTAATTACTATTATTGTGTATTGGTTTAACAAAACAACTTAAGTTTATGCGCATACCTAGTGATATGTTAAGAAGATCTTGACAATAGGTATACCTACGTTTAACTCAGGTATGAAACATGAGTTCATTTCTCTTACAATTTAACAATAACACTTAAGTCATACAAGAGAAGTTCATTACTCAGAATAGAGTACACATGCTTGTAGTTGACTTAACTCTTATTAAACGTTAACCAAAGACCAACCTCTTCCGTCCACAAACATTTGCGAAGTTCGTAGCACACACTAGCTCATAATGCGCCGTAAGGTTAATCCACCACACTCGACCATCACTTCACCAGTACCAACACCCATCGCACAGTGCAAATATTGGGCCAACGTACACCGCACAAACGTACTCACACGTAGCAAGGGACGGTCGGAACGTGCGTTCCGAGTCACGCTATATGTCGGACTGACGTTTCGCTTTGCGGTAACAAGCGATCTTCTTCATTGACTACAAACGAGAAGCAGAAAACAGATCGCCGTTAAAAGGACGCTTAAGTATAGCACATTTACAAACAATTCAAATTCTCGAAGTAACTAAAACGTAACAATAATCATATTTCACAAATAATCACATCAAAACTATGTACTGAAAAGTTGTAGCGTGGCCGCGATCAGTCGTTGCTGTGAATAATTAACGTGTCTATAAATTTTAATGAGATTACTGTAGAGCTATATAACTTGAAAAGAAAACTCGCTAACATGTGTATAGAAGGTGTCGTGCGTAACTTTTCCCCTTACATTGCAGTTCAATGTACGTACGCGTGGAAAGTTGAGTGGCGAGATGAAGCTGACAGCTTCGCCTGTTGGACTGATGCCGGAAAATCGCTGATATGTTTCCGACTTACGTAATTATGATATCATGATGTCGTCAACATAAATCTACAGTTTGCACCTATTGCTTTCGCTTGATACTTACGCTCGTTTACGTACAAAAATGATGGTCACATTTTCCAATTTTTTTTATAAAAAATGTAGAGTGCATATTAAATAAATTATCAATCAATTAAATTGGAAACACCTTCGAAAAAAAATTGTGCATTTAATGAATAGCCTTTCCCAGATATTACAGTGGTCGGTAATCACCGCAACGTCATGCTCAATCTAAGATCTGGAGCATCTTGTACCGCTTTCCCGAGCTCTAAAGAAGCTCTAGTCGATAGGAGCCAGTGCCTTGGGTTATTCAAATTGTACAAACGTTATTGCGTGTTACTAATAAGGCGTCGTAAAAACCGAACGACAATTAACGCATAGTCTTAACAATCGTACCGGAACCCATTTGTGACGTGTGCAGAATACGTCGGCCGGTGCATCCGTTAGTTCCGTATGGACAAACAAAAGTCATAAGCCATTACGCAGACAATTACAGACCTAAGGGTGCAGAAGATAAAGAACATGACCGGCGACTAACTTGAAAAGACGTTGACATTGTTCTTGAAAATGCAAGCAAGTTTTCTCGAGCATTTCACAATCACGTTTCAGAAATAAACAAATAACAAGCGACCGCTTGCAAAAAGTGTAGACGAATAAAATAAATGGAGGCAAATGAAATGAAGAGAGCTTAGGCAGTGTCGTCTTAAAGCATCCAGTCTGTTTAGTTCTTGATCCGCCAGCTAAGGTCAGAAGTTCGAATCTCGGGGAGGGTAAATGTTAGTAGTATAATCAAGCATTTCTGCTCAAAGTTTTAGACAAATATGACTATGTTTATCTAGTCTCCATCTTTTAGCTTTGTTTAGTTTGCGACTTGATTATTAGTTTTGGAATTGGACAATTCCTCATTATTATTATTATTTGCTCTTAAATAATTCATATAAACGTGATTTAAGAAAGAAATTACGGGCTAAATTCAATTACTATGATAATTTTATTATACCTAATGGTACCATCGCCCGCTGTATTCACCCCCTAAATAAAATACGGGTGTTTGCAAGCAATATCAAGATTGGCTGGCTCAGCGCTGTAGCCAGTCGCGCTCGGCTGCGGCCGTCTACGACTACGCCATACATATGCATGGCTTGAAAAACCTGACTTTCTTTACACTTAGAATGTTCATTATAATTTCGCAGATTGAATCTGCAGACGGCCTAGCACCGTGCGTGTGAAACTCTTGTACATCGCATTGCTGTGCGTGACGAGACACGAGTGCGTATGCGACAATTTCTAGCACTGCCTGAAAAACCTTTCTTAAACTAGCTTAACTAACTAAAAAACTTTCATATACTATAAAACTAGCTACTGCCTGCGGCTTCACTATCTCTAGGCCGAATATGTCAAAACAATTATTGATATTATGCGTGAACTATGTATGTAAAGGTATTGCGTTTGAAAGGACGTACAAAGTATATTTTGCTTTTAGAATATTAGTAAGTATAGGTAAATTAACACAACCTAAGTTTCCCGCTTGTTCGCCACTCTTATTTATTGCTTGATGCTGTTTCTACTTTTAGACTAACTTTTACTTATTTTACGGAGAGTTAACATAAGCATGCAAATTAGAAACTAATCTAGCAAATGACCTATTGTATGTTAATATCACGCTACTGATGCTGTTCCCATGCTAGATAGAGCAATCTAGACCAACTTAAATTGTCTTTTTCTCTCATTTTGTGATGCAAGATTACTATTTTGCCGACAGTAATCAACAGTTTTACTTACATGTTGACAATTAACATAGCTACAAAAAGCTTTACGACGTATTTCATTAATTTAATTGCTACCACTTTCTCAATCGTCGTTCAATTCTAATGAACTGTTGCATTTTTTTCGAAACTGAAATATGCACACTAATACAATTGCATTCATTTTCAGCCATCCATCATGAAATCAACACCGAGTTCAACAGACGGAACACACTTCACGTTCGCCTTGTTTTTATTGAAGTGTAATTTATCAAGATTTATGTAATTACTGGTGGAGCAGTGACATCATAAAGGCAGTTTCCTAGACGTGCCTGTAATATTTTTGTTGTGGCTCACGTCAATGTGGAGTTTATTCGATGCGTATATTTACGACTGTAGCCTCTAGTATCTGTTTAGTATTCAGCACTGGCCGAAGGTATGTGGCGTGTTATCAATATGTATTTCCAACTTGCACTACACTGATACGCCGCTTCAAGAATTAGAATTCCGATCAGTTTTTGTAATGGCTAATTCTGTTTGCACCTGCGACTTTCATGTATACCATTCATTTCCATTACAAACATTCGTACAAAGACGTATCAGTCTCAGAAGTCAATAACTTTCTGTGTATTTTTTTGGAAATATTGAAATAGTAATAAATATCATGTGTTAATTAATTTCTCGAATTTGCAATAAACAGACAAAAAATCTGTTTGTTATTCAAGCACTAATGAATTTTCTCGTAAAATAGAATAATGAATTTTCTCAATTAGGTTTTTCCATGCAAAAAAGGAATTCTTTATTGAACACGACAATATTCAATCTGGCTGATTGGTTTTTTGAAGGCGTAAAATACTCGTAGAATGTAGCTCTCACCAATAGATGTGTATAGACGGATTCTATTTAGCAAAGAACTTCGCAACAGGCGTGGGACGACCCGGTAATCTTAGAATTGGGGTTAAAAATAAAATAGTGAGTAATAAATTGGCAAAGACAGTTTACGTTAGCTTAAATTAGCTACGTGGGCAAACGTAAATTTACCTGTCTGTTCTTACTCATTTTTATTAGCCAAACTCTAGGTTATCCGTTTGAAGTTTAAATGATTTTCATACGCTGGATATTATTAACGTACGTGGTATAAAGTACCTAGTCACAATTTAAACTTGAAAAAGGTGACATTGGCTAAATGAAAATCGGCTACTCGAATATTTTATTGCAGTTTTTTCAATTGCAACTGCGAACAAAACATGTTTACGCAAATAAAACTCTCGACTTTCGTTTGTTGTTCGGCTTTTAGGCCCACAATTATTTTTATCTATCGCAGATTAATGCGTTGCGAGTGTGGTAGAAAGAAGCGGTAACCGTAAATCGTTTATTTTTAACAAAAGTTTCGTCACAAGGCTTAACGAACTAACTGTGTTTATTTATTGCGTCTATTGGCATCATTCTTACTTTACGGCTTTAAACAGTTGCTAATGTTGTCCATTAAATCACGATTCCGGTATATTAAGGGCGTAATAAACGTTTTGAGTTTCCATTTCCTATTGAAACTCTTTCGTTAACTAAAGTTACTAACAAACGTTAACAAAATAAACATATTTTATGGGCTTTAATTAACTGGCTATTTGTGTTTGAGGAAAGTTTTATTTCAAATCGATAGACTGAATTCAACTGAATTATCGATTTGTGCCAATGTTTTGCGTACTTTCAATTAATTAAATATTACAATAGCAGCAAAACAGCGGCAAACTTTATCTCTGTATTCTTCATCTCATACAAGTACACTTTATAAGTGCCAACTTTGCGTATTTTTATGTTAAATAGCTCATGATCACAATCTAACCCGTAGGGTGCAGATGCGATCTATGATGGAGCGAACTTGCCCAGAAGATGGCTTTAAACTTGTGTCATAACGGCCTTGGGGTGGTATGAATTCGGGAACATCGTCGTTGTTCTAAAAAGAGAATCTTTTACAAAATTAAATTACATTTATGTTGCCAAAATAGTACACAATACAACTAAATTACGAGTAAGATGCCACAGTGTCATCTACTTTTATGTGCGTCGCGTCGTCCGTCCATAATAATATTATCCTTTGACAATGCGTAGGTGTACACGTGAATTAGTATAGTGCCAAATTCTGCATCTGTTTTAGATTTATATTAAATCTTGGATGCAAAAGTCATATAAATAACAGCTACCAAATAATTTCAGTTTACTAAAAAAGATCTAGGTGAAAATGCACCATTAATAAATGGAGAGTGAATCAATTTGGCGTTCGAGTAAATGCTATACAGGGTGTTTCTTGTAAGGTGTCAAGCCGAAGGCAGGTGATAGGTGAGGACTAGACCTATCGATTTCACCCCCATGTATGTTCTACGATTTTTCATAGTTTAGAAGTTATCGTCAATTTTGTGATTTTTTCAAATTGTATGACCCAGTAGGCTTTAAATTTTTTTATCTTTTTTTTGGGTCGACTTTTCTCAGATTTCTTTTTTTTTTTTTTTTNTTCTCAGCTTCTCTTCACAAATGTTTGTTTGTACACAGATATAATTTAAACTAAGCTCATACGTGAATATCTGTTATTGGTTTTCCATAGTGCTAAGTGTTTAATGTTACATTGAAATCTGTAAGCTGTTGATATCCCTAATAAATAAATAAATAAATTTCCAATTTTTCCTATTTAATAGCCTAATATCGAATTTAAACGTAGGGTATTTTTCGAGCCTTCCAAGTTTATGGTAGGGTAATATCTGCCTTAAAAGTTGTTTCAAAGAGGTTCAGTTTACTGTTTTCAAGGAAGACAAACAGTTTAATAACAAAACATAGTCAAATTTACGATCAAGCTCGTGTTTTCTGGGTCATCGGCATTAGATCCATGTTTATCAAGAGCAAGCAAGTATTTACGACATAATTATATAATCATGGCGCGACACGATCGCCGCAGGCTTTCTTGCTTGAAGCATCATATGACACACATTATGACTCCAAACATGTAAGACCAGTTCTAATATTAGTGGCTAATTACACAGCAAGATACTTCCTGTCTAATATAAAAAAGGCAGCAGAAATGATTTACGAGTTAGGTATTGATCATTGACACATGCCTTTCCTTTTCTATAACAAAACTGATACTTACCTACATAACTATAAAGTGGTAATTATGACTTATCTAGATTAAATGTTAAAAATCAAAAAATCATAATCAAAAATATTTATTCAGTTTAGACCACAAGTGGCACTTATGAACGTCAATAGAAAATAATAAAAAAAGAAAAGGTAGCCCTTATGGGGCACTTTACATGTCTCCTTATCTTTTGGGCCCTACCAGCGCTTCGAGACAAACATATGGCAAGTGCTGAGAAGAAACGCCGGAACAAACTCAGTTAAAGATACAGTTATAGAGTACTTTTAATCGTCTACAAGAACAGCCTTAATTAACTACAGTTTTGTTTTGCCGACATTTACAAGTGACTGAACCACAATTGATTTTCACTCTCCGCTTTTCCAAAATTAATAGTGAATGAATGGGTAGTTAGCACTTCCTAGTAAGTTTATTCTGATCGTATACCCCGCAAAATATGTTCTCACACAGTTTACATAGCGAGAACAATATTTTAGAATGGACGCACGTTCCCCGACGGATGTGTACGAATGCCTTGCAGAATTTGCCTCCCTTGTATCGTAACTCAGAGCCATTCTGCCTGAAACTGAATAAAGGTTCAGAAACAGTAAACAATATTGCATTACGATACTGTTTTAGCGGGTGTGCCGATATCAAACTTAGATGCGGTTTAGGTTTGTTAAAATTCAATAACACGTACGAGTTGTGTGGAAATCAATTCCAGTTAATCGTTAGTAGGTGTTCAGTAAATGTGCTATTCCATTTTGGATACTCGTGAAAAATCACATCCTTGGTCACTGTTTTGAAACCAGACACACGTAATGTCAGTGCCGGTGAAAATTCTATTAGAAATATTATGATGCGCTATACTTACGCCCACAAATACTGAATTAAGGATATTTTCGCAGTTTGTTCTTAAATGTAAGGTAGAGCTAACAGGACCAATTATTATGCCTTAGTTATTGCTTGAAATTATTATAAGAAAGATGTAAAAAACAGTAATTTAATACACTTGGGTTCTTTTCCGGTAGCTCTGGTGAAGTAAAAATATTACGAGTAATGAAATGGTGATATAACTTTTTATTTATTACTAGCGGCCGCCCGCGACTTCGTACGCGTGGATCCCGTTTACCCCCTTCATCTATCTTACGCGTTTAGATTTTTTCATACAAATGTTTTTTCCCGCTAACTCCCGTTCCCGTGGGAATTTTGCAATATCCTGTTGTAACTAAGCCTTAAGTTTACTAAGATATCTGCATGCCAAATTTCAAGCGTCTAATTTAAGCGGTTTAGATTTTTTCATACAAATGTTTTTTCCCGCTAGCTCCCGTTCCCGTTGGTATTTTGCAATATTCTGTTGTAACTAAGCTTTAAGTTTACTAAGATACCTGCATGCCAAATTTCAAGCGTCTCACTTAAGCGGTTTAGATTTTTCATACAAAAGGATTTTCCCGCTAACTCCCGTTCCCGTGGGAACTCCTAAGTATTCTATAACCTGCCCAGGAGTATGAAGAACAATTGTACCAAGTTTCGTTAAAATCCGTCGAGTAGTTTTTGTTTCTATAAGGAATACAGACGGACAGACAGACAGACAAAAAATTTTCTGATTGCATTTTTGGCATCAGTATCGATCACTAATCACCCCCTGATAGTTATTTTGAAGATATATTTCATGTACAGAATTGACCTCTCTACAGATTTATTATAAGTATAGATTTTAATATATTCAGTCAATAGTCTTTCCTATAATAGGTATAATTCTTTTTTCAGTTCTGAAATCATTAGTTTAATTCATGATAGGTATAATGAAAAAATCAAGTAATTAGACAAATCCTTGTTCACATTTGACAGGAAGTGACGACATTCAGTACATATTATTATTCTGTGATACTAATCTAGTATGTTTTCGTTTACTGGGTATCGTAAATCGAAAAACTGCTGACTCTTTGACACGAAAACCTCAAATGCTTATTTAAATTTAAAACGCAATTTAGTAATACTAGCATAAAATTATGACTTTATACCTTTTTATTTTGTGATATCTCTTTTGCTTTACTCACATTTTATAGACATACCATATTTAATTTTCTCTACCAGCCGACTCTACTAATGTTATTGGCTCTACGTGCGAGATCAAACGCGTTTCGATTGCATTCCTTAGCACAGGCATAAAAGCTGTTCTTAACCACATTAGACGCTCTAAATCATAGGCCGGTGGCGCATTTGACTGGCGCTTCGTAAATACGCCGGTAAAGGAACAAACACAAACCCTACCTATGTTTACACCTATGATGTAGTATACTCAGATGTAGACTAGCGGCTAAACTAATAAAGTACGACCGCTAACCCAACAGGATCAAAGAGAAAAAACACAAGGTATAATTTACTAGAAATAACTATTGGCCGAAACTGAACTGATCTGCAGTTTTCGAGATACTCTATTACTACTTAAAGGGAAACAATGTATTCAGTATTCACCCTAATATGATATTTAGTAAACAATGTAACTGGCATACTCTACTCTATAATTAATGAGTAAATAATTATGTAATTCTCCCATGGAAGAAATTCTAAAGAACTTAACTGATTATTTTACTCTTTTTCCAAACAGTTTTGATTGCTTTTCCTCTGAACTAAGCACACGTGCCTTGATTTCGCGAATTTCACAAAATCCTTTTACGGCCGCCCGTTAATGTTACAAAGAACAACCGTTCAATGTGTTGTTTGTGTAAAAAAGGGAAAAATCGTCTGTTTCCGATACAAAAACGGGAACTTCCCTCGACTTCGGGGAACTAATGAAAGGTCTGCAAATAGGACGCGACGTGGACGGAACCGCGCGTCTGCGCCTGACGGACTCCTGATTGATTGGGGTGACATTGAAAGAGTAAAGGACATCCGTTTGTTTCTTTGAACAATCACCTTATGCCTGAAGACTGTACTCGTTTATGTTAATGAAATTGTTTCTATATTCTATACGATCTGTGCCAAACACATGCATTAATCAGCACCAGTAAGTAGACTGACAATGACACCGAACTTTGTATTACATGCTTAATTATAAAACCTACAAAATCTCACTAAAACACCACTGTTATAGAAATTAATATAGTGCTGTGTACTATCCTCAAATTAATAAAAACAATGTTTCATCCCTATATGTCGGCCGTTTGGTGTAGTGGTTCGAAACGGACTACTATTCCGGAGGTAGCGGGTTTGATTCCCGCACAGTACAAACATTTGTGTGCATGAACATATTTGTTTGTATTGGACTGGGTGTTTTCTATGTATAATAAGTATGTTTTTACAAAAAAAAAAAGTATTCAAGTATGTTTATATCTGTTGTGTAGTACAAGCTTTGCTTAGTTTGGGACTAGAAGCGCAGTGTAAAATGTCCAAGGATATTTACTATAAGAGTCTATTTATTTATTTTACTACACCTATACCTATTATGAAATTGTCAATGTTTATTGGTAATGGCCAATACTTACCTACATTTGATTTTCACTGAAAGAATCATTTATATATGAGATATAGATGAAGAGACTTAGGTATAGATAGAATAACGTCTTATTAATTTCCACCTGTAGTTTGTCTAAAACCCAAATTAACTAACTTAACTGACAACAAACGTGATTAGATGCTGTGTTAATTGCTAACTAGCACTTTATTAAACAAACAAATTCATAATTAATTGAGAAGAAAGATTTCACATAAATATTAATTCAAATTATCGTAATCAGAATAAGTAAATAAAATACGAATAAAAAGTTGACGGTCGTTAGTGAGATTGAAGTGATGACAGACAGTTATGACAAGTGTTTGTTTTTCATGACAATTAAAATAAGAGCTCTCTCTTGAGCAAGGAATACACTGCTTTATAAGCGGTGCATATTGAATGCATTATTCAATATTCCGATCTAATAAAGTAATAATAGAGTCGAGTTGTAAAGTTAAACGGTGGCAATTGAAAATGGAAGAAATGCGCGAACGGCTCGTAACTCTATTCTTGGCCAATTTGTCATATCGAGGTGCAGGGCCGCGCCGGCGCACCGCCGTAAAATTAATAATGCGAGTGCGCGCGCATGCGGTAAACAAATTTATTTTTATACATTTACGCTTCGGCACACTATAACATCTAGCTCCTTATTACCAGTATTCAATGTTAACGACTTAGGAAATAAAACCGGATTCCGATAGCCTGAAAGTTAAGTTATATTTATCACTTCAGTGAAAGAATACTTTTTTAAAGTTATTTCTTACTTTTGACAGGATGGTAATCATATTTTGGAACTTGCAACTTTAATTAAAATTAGTAACTACATATTTAACACATTACATTTGAGATTTTTGAATGACGTTAAATCTGATCACAATTTAATTTTGCGCGCCATTGTTTTTGTCTTCTCTCATGTGTGTCAAAATTTTTCGAATTTGGAACTGTTTCATAAACAAAAAAGAATCAATACCTATGCTTCAATGTGGCCAGTATTTGCATGTCGTGAAAAGCTTTACATGTCGCTCGATCCGATAAGCCGCGCCCTCATGTCGTGTTTTTAAAAGGGATAAAACAAATGAGCCGGCTGACAGAAAGTGTGACGATGTAATCCCTAGCGCGCTGCGGGTCGCTGATAACATGTGTTTCACTACTTTTCTCTTTGGCATAGACTAGCGACGCAACCCAGCAATAAGGATATTANAACGCAGTGTAATATTTTTTCGTGAATTTATGAAAATATCAAATTAGCCCGTAATCCTGAATCCTGATACCTATAATGATAGTTAGCCTATTAATTTAACACAGGTACGACTGTACTCAGTGTTGCACTATCAAATGCAATTGACGCGCCTCTATGCCAGGGTTTTTATGTTCCTGGTCAGGCATAATAAAATTTATCTTTAACTGAAAAAAAGACTGGTTTTTTTTTTCACAATTTTGATTAGGGCGAAAAAAGTTCTGTTCAAAATAGGAAAACTAACGGACAACACATAACTAATTCGATTTCTATTGTCTAAAGGTGTTTTCTTTAAACTAGCGTGTCTTTCACGGTCAATTACTGATGATCAATCTATTGTTTATCCTCAATTTGCTCATAAATTTCAAATTATTGCTATCATTCATCAATAACATAAACTTCCTGGTAATAAAACCGAACTCAGTAGGTAATACATGTGTAGTACATAATATCTAAGTAATCTTTGTCACAACACGCACATCACGAGAATGCTACAATTCCATGGAAGTATGATAAAGATCTTGTATTCGTGTCACACTATTTTCCCTCTGTTACCTCATGTTAAGGTAAATTGTATATGTTAGCTTATTTGTTATGTATATCGAAATGAGCGATGCATACCATCATCATGACGGCACCCTGACTAAAAATATTTCCGATTAATTTCCTATTTCAATTTTCTTTAGTTTCTATAGCTAATTTGACCATTTTTCTTGGAAACTATATTTTATTGCCCTGGTAAGGTAGGTCATTAATAACTACAAAGGGTAAAAAACAGTCTGTCGTTATGACAGCATCCCTTCTGTAAATACAATCAGTGAGTTTTCATCAAATGCTCACTACCATCTGTCTACGTCAATTAGCATTAAAGATACACGACTATTCGTGACTAAATTAATTCCTTGCGCTAAGAAACCCGGGAAAACAATAAAAAGTCCTGGATTACTCAACCAATGTTTACATATGAGTGACTCAAAATGGCTAAACTTAGAAACACTTTATGTTCTCCTTTTACTAGATGTTACCATCTAAAACCTACGTAAGCACTTAACACTTAGTATAATACCCAGAAGCACGCAAGCAAGTTCATTAATTATCTCTAACTTTCCATGAATATATAGAAATGTTGCATAAAATATTATTGGCCATACAAATGTCATAAACACCACTACAAGCTGTAATTCTGCGCTTAGGTGTAGCCCTTAAGTTACCTGCACAGCACAGCTTACACTAAATCAAATATCAATAAATAAGTTACCGTGTAAACACAAGCAATAACCAACTTCATAATGCATTGCTAAGACGATGTTAATCATTACCAACCTAGGCCTATTTGTGTATCAGTACTTAGGCTCAGCACGACTTGGCTCTAAATAAGTGCAAATGATTTCTCTTTCTAGCTAGAGTTATGTGTAATTTACAAGTCAGTCCAGTTCGTATGCAAATGGGGCGAGCGCAGCACGAGTGCTTATGCATGCGAAATAAAACACTGCATGTTACATAATGGTCATTTCGTTTTTCAGCCCAAGGCGGGTGAATGGCAAATCCAACGTTTATAAGCTTTAGAATTCCGTGGTATTGAAAAGTTATAAAACCATTTACAATGAATTTGACTGTCAATTAACACGTTGCCGAAACTTATTTCGCTCTTAGATTTTGTATAGCAGGAATAATTGTCACTTGTTTGCAAAGTCAATTCTTCCCTTCAAAATTAAAACTAGGGCTTGGCATGTTTTTACATGTAACAGCTTTATTTTAACTGTATTGCGAGAATGATTACTCGGTCGGTAAAACTGAATAAATTGCATACCTACTACACAATGAATATGCAATCCTATGTAGTAGAGAGTATTGCACGAGTAATGTAGGTTGAAAAGTTGCTAATTTACAACAGTTTTATGCGTTATAATGTTATAGCCAATATTTATTTTACTTAACTGTTCAAAGTAAATAAATGTGTACGAAAATAATTGAGATCTCAAACTAATAAGGGTATACTTATTTCAAAATCATATAAAACCTCTCTTGTTGATGTGTAAGAGCAAGCTACTTACCCAAAGCGAACATTTAAGGTTAGTGGGTAACAAACAATATTACATAACTTAATTAATTTAAACGAGTAGCCGGTTCTCGCAGACAGATTATAAATGCTAAAAGTCTTTAATTTGTCAGTTTGTATCTTTCGCATTAGTAGACCCGACAGTTAGAGTGGTCGCTGCATTAAAATATGCATACAAAAATAGAAGTTGCTATTAAATAAGCAACTTCCTGATCAAACTGGCACTATCAGTTAATATTTTTAACGACTTAAACATCAGCAGGAAAAAGGATAAATATTAGGGATATTAGTTAGACAGACAATAGTTTGCTAAATACTCTATGCTGCATACCATTGTTGTTATAAGATATAAGATGTTTAGTACAAATATGATATGCGTAAATTTTTCTCGTAATCGTCTAAATTGTTCTTTTTGCTAGNCTAAATTGTTCTTTTAATTTGTGGTATCAAAGATTTAAATCAGAAAAGATTTTAGTGCTCCACAAACAAAGTAAATGACCTTAAATCATGAACCCTAAATATTCCAAGATCGTTGAAAGCCTTTCTTCAGACGAAATAAATCAGTGTTGTATCGTACAAAAATACACATTACCGGTTCATCCCATCGCAAAATATTCCTCTAATGGCTTTTCGGCACTTGAAAACTAGCCAAAACCGATAAACTGAGCGTCTGGCCACTCTACATCGTTCAAATTGTGGTATTAATACACTTTAATGCTGCAAGGCAGACGTCAATATAAAGGAACCTTACTTTTGGGGTTTCTGTTCACATACCGCATCGCATCGCATAATAATTAATTAGAATCCTTGAAACACAATGTCATTTAGTCAGGCAAAGCTTTTTGCCATGGGCAATATAGGCATGGGAGAGCATACATGAAAACACCTTGCACAGGGAACGAATCCGCGATCTCTCTGGCATAGTAATTTAGTACGCAAACTACTAGGCATCTCTACACGGCCTATTGTTCAAATATTGTGATAAAAACCACCTTCTTTTTTTGAAGTCGGTTGAAAACCAAATCTTCTTTGCTTTCTCAAAGCTTTAGGTATCGACCTTCATACCAAAAGTTCCGCTGTATGCAGTGCCAACATTTGCTAAATACTTCCGAGGTGATCACAACTTTGTCCAAGGCCTTTGACCTGACTGTGCTGTATTAAATATGAAAACGTATTTCAAAATCGCTGCTTGTTATTAACTTACCGGAGGGTAATGTCAGTAATAAACTCACGTTAATATAAACACTCGGTAACTTTTATAGCGGTATTTAATTATTAAGGACAGGATATAGCATAATTTTGATATTTCGGTTCACGGTCAGTTCGTCAACGTAATTTACAGATGGCAAGTCCAGGCATAAATTACGTTCTACTCTAAACACAATTTGAATTCATTTATAGCACTAGTATGCCAAGTATTCTAAGTTCTATCACAGCCATAGAAGTAATGATCTTATGAAATGCAAGCCTGAAATATTAATTTTAGGTAAAGAACTCTTTAGGGTTACTAAAGCCTATAAGAAAAACCAACCAAGTTATTTATACAAAATGTACTTACCGCCATAGGTGATCGTCGACTAAAGATTAAACAAGTACTAATATAGTACGGATGATGATTTATCGTAACATTTACCTGAAACAAACAAAACAATACATAAAACTATATTCAATTACTCGTGCGATATGAAACTAATGTACCTATCATAAATGTAGGTAAGAGAAATAAATGCAATCATCATCTTTTAATGGTCAGAAATCCATCATTCTCTATCTATCGATTTCACTTCGGTGAATAATTACCTTAGACAATAAAATACCAAGACAAAGAAACAATGGTATATAAAGATTTATGAGCTTTTTAGTAGCGGCCTTTCCAAACAATTGCTAGGCGTTTATTGGTCAGTGTATTGTGCAAGCTCGCACTTACTGCACTAGTTGACCTGCCTTACCTAACACGCCTTTTAGATCTTTAGTACCTGTTGCAGCATTGTAAATGACATTTCCGTTGACTTAAGACAACTATGTATAAAAATAGCCGCAAGCTTCCGTGTCAAGTGTACTTAGCATGCTACGTACACATATAATGAAGAAACACGCAACTAGTGCTCATAACATCGTCAATTATTATTATCTTCTATAATTATCAATACAAATAAAAACTCAAGTATCTATTTATATCGTCAAAGTAACAGTTTTATTATAATGAAAATAGGCTCTTGTTTGCTACGACTGATTTTGATATATTTTCACCACGCGATTGGTGTTTCAGACAGTAGCTACTTTTATTTTAGTTATACCGTTAAAAATCCCATGAAATTGTAAACTAAATCCGTAACAGATGGAAATCAATGCGGGCGAAACTGGTGAATTTCACATTTTCATAGAGACAATTAATTGTGGAGAACTGGAGACCAAGCCTTATTAGATTCGTAATTGCTCTTAATATGATCTTCATTAACGAAGTATTTGAGCCAAATGGATAGAAAGTAAGATTAAGATTAATGACAATAATTATTTTGTCATTTGTTCTATGATGAGACAAAAACTAGAACCTGAAAGTTCTGAAATAATAATAAAACAACGAAATCCATACAAAACTATTTTCTATAGGCCGATCGCTAAGCAAGCACTCAAACGTTGCGTAACAATAAACGTTATGCCATAAAACAATGATTCACAAATTGTTTGTGATTTGAACCAAATGGTTTTTATTGATCCAAAATCACGATTTCACGAGAACTGAGGGATAAAGAAAACTGCGTATTGAAGAAGTCGTGATAGTTGCGAATATCTGAGCATGAATAGGGGCGTCTCGCTCGCGTGAACTTCCGTTTGTTTCTTTTTTACCGTTCTGCGAACGTAACTGTTCTATCGGTCATTGTTTAATATGGTTTTCTACTTCCAATATCGCAATGGATGCTCCGCTAATTATGCAATTATAACAGAATGATAATTTGCTAGACTGGAATTGTAATTGATTCCTTTTCTTTGGTTGTATAACGCAATACAAGAACGTTAACTAGGTACAGCTGGTTATTAATAGCCATTTGAGGCACAAAACAAAGCTTAGCAACAATTTCTGACATAATAAGTCTTGAATAAACTACCTTTTTAACCCGACAAACTCACGCTGACAAGATCAATCTATTTTTAATTTTCGGAAGTCATCACGGCATGAACACCGATCTTTCCTTCTCAATTAAAATCAAATTTCATCCGAGCCGTGGTATTTAAAGGATCGAAGAGAAAAACAATCAAGAGTGAAAAAATGCATATAATTGGCCGCGGCCAAAATAGGCGGGAATGTATCTTTGGATGTCTAGCAGTTCAAAGCGGGCGTTAATGGGTGAACCGGAATTCGAGGAAGTACGCTTTTAGTAATGCAATTTGATAATGCACCTGCATGTTACACGCAAATAGAATCTATTTATGCTAGGTTTAAAACCGTCAGTGAAGTTCTAACAGTGCATAGTCATTTTTTGACGGTTTTAAAATTTTGATGCCATAGAATGAAGAAATACCTACCGCGTGCCTTTTTCCGACCATTCTCCTGAAAATGTACATTTTTTACTTAAGCACTGTTAGAACTTCACTGACGAAATGCTACTTGGAATACAACGTCTCATATTCAGATAAAGATCGGATAAATAATTAAAAACTTTCCCTGTAGTGTTGAATAACATAGCACCATTAATAAAAATGAGTGTTCTCCAAAAGTTACGAGTAGTGCGAATATTGTAGACGCTACATGACGAAACCGTCTAAGTAAACAAGTAATGAGTAGATTCGTTCGACCAAACCAAAATTGGTTGTGTCTAATCAATTAACAAACACAAAAAGGTACTTCCAAGAACAATGTAGAGAGCGAGGAAGCGATAAATAAGCGTGTGAGGTAGACGTAGCGACAGACTCCCGGACGCTTTGAAACCAGAGTACAGCAATTGACAACTTGATGATAGCTACGGAACTTAGAAGAACCATAATGCTAAAAAAACACGGGATTTTCTAACTAAATGGCTTCCACGCGCCATTGTTAAAATCACCATATAAGAAATCTCAGCGTAAATTTCTAAGCCACGCACGCGCATTTAGTATAATATAAGGGAGAGTCCGCTAATTTGGACCTGTTTTTTTCAATCCCATTTTACACATAGTTTTCTTTTGTTTTTGCTAATGTCCATTGTATATAATAAAAGAGAAATTATTCAACTTACTATTTCATAAGTATTAATTAGCATGATTGTTGTATATTTAGCTCAAATCAACAAAATACGAGCTCAGAGCTTCGGTCCAATTTAGCCAACCGGTTCGATAATTTGTACCACAGGGTTACTAAATTAGATTTCAATAAATTTCAAGCCTATAAAAAAACTATGGCAAAATATTATACTACACATTCTTAACAAATTAGGAAACGAAAAGGAACAGTAGTTAATAACATAGACAATCGATATTGTTTTACACGTTATCACGATTTTGAGTACAAGTTTTGTAATTCCAATTATCGTAACGCACACTTGTACCTAATCTACTTTGCCAGTCTTTTGCTTTCATTTATTGTTAGTCAAACATAACTACACTATTGTAACTTCAAAATATGATTTACTAAAAAAAAATTCAAAATCCTTTTGTAAAGTTCCATACAACTTGATGTGGTACAATTTAGCCGACTAGGTGATAGTGCTTTTAAAAAATCGGTAAAAATTATCCTGCTTTCGCCTNAATATTCCATTCCCGATACTTTTAGTGCAGCCCTCGTAAATAATATATTAGAAGCACCCTGTGATTAAATTTAACAAAATTACAAACTAAACATGCATTGTCAAAAGTTACTTGAAAACAATGAAAAAATACTTTTCAAAATAAAACACACGTGTTTGTTGTCACAGCCAAAACCACATGGCCGATATTAATTGAAGTTAGTTGTGTATCGTTGAGTGTTGCAATTACAGACATTCAATAAATACTTTACGAAATATGAGGGTGGTACAATTTACCCGGCGGTACAATATACCGAACTCTCCCCTAATCAAGTAATAAAACTAACTTTAATATGTAGGCTAACTTTTTCGCATACCCAATTACAGTTATAATTATCAGTAATTTATGATACGAGGAAATGTTTTTTAATTATTCCAAAATAATAAATGTCTATCAATATAATATAATGCTGCAAATCATTACAGTTATCACTCAAAATAAATGCTAGCAGTTACCGCCATGATTTTCTGAGAAGGATAGAAATTTATAGTTTTCACTCTCATTTAATTTTAACGATTGGGCAAATGCAATTAAAATGGATGTGGTTTAGAGAAATCCGTTTTGTTACTCATTGTGAGCAAACAAATTAAGGATTCAGTTTCCTAATTCGGGTCGCAGCCATCCTCCCACAGTCAAACACTTTCTTTCATTGAAAAACCCACACGGTATCGACGATACATGACCGGTTACAAAATATAAAACGGAAACTTTGCAGTTTGCATTATGCAACACAATTATCACCCGGTTCGAACGTTAGGTACTGTACACGTAGATGCTTGTATGCTCATTATTTATGATTATGTCGTGACAATAGTTTAATGTCTATTACATAAAGAAAGGAATAGGAAAGACTACCAGATATCCGGCGATGCAATGGATACATTTTAATTTGACAAACAAATATAACATGTACATTGGTTTAAAGTTTAATTAACTTACCTTACTAGTTAGTAAGTATAGGTACTGAAAATAATATTGTCAGATCTACATAAAAGATAAGATTCTGACAAAAACTCTTAAAGTACAGTCGACAGCACGTTGATCTGCTGTTATCCGTACGTAAAAAAATATATAAGACAAACCACCAAAATTAATTATGAATTTATTATTTTTCCGTCAATTAAAAACGTAACAACTCATGCTATCTAATATGAATAGTTCATAATAAGCAGGTAGTTTTATTTGCCCCGTTATTACCGCGGTTTCAAAGACAAGAAAGTTTCCATAAAGTATCCGACTGACCGACAACGCTTTCACAATGTGTTTTACTCAGAAATTCATTTGGCAACTGCTAGAAAACGTGAAATTACCTCCACAGACTTAAACTGACTCTCGATAAAGTTTAATAGTAACTTATTCGAGGCTTTGTACAATTAATCCGCTACTTCATATCTTATAAGAAACTTAAAACGATTAGAAAAGTACTAACATTACTCACAAGCTTATTAATAGAGGTGTTAAAAGAATTACTGCGGCCTAAATTAACTTGATATTTTTTGTTTAAAACCCGTAGGCAAAGGTACGGGGAAAGTGCATGAGTAAAAGTGCATGTCTAAAAATAATAGGTAATATTTCCGGAACCGAAACCGTATAAAGTAGCAAATATTACTGTTTACTTTAAAAATATTTTAATTCCTTCATGATTAATACTTATTTTTATCATTATTACTTAGTAAGCACTTATAAGCTTTGGCAACGTAATTTTCATACATTAGGTATCATGATTACAGCCACCATCCATAAAGGTATTATTAATTTCAAAGTATTAACCACATTTCCATATCTAGATATAATAATATGAATGAGCTAGTTTCAGATTACTTTAGCAAAATTCTGACGTGAATCGAAATCGATTGCGATGAGGTGCCACCCACGTCGATGGGTTAACGAGTGACAGAGCATCCGCTTTATGACATGCACTTTAATGCATTAACGTCTTGCCGGCCGATTGTTTGCTGCATAAGGCCTAAACTACATTAGGGCGAGTGCAATTCGCTAAACACGTTTCACTTTAAATGGCTGTTGGCTGGTTAACATCACGTCTTACTGCAGGTTTACTTCACTAACATACTTGAAATAAGGCTGTGTGAAGGTGAAAATAATCAGGTAATTTAATTAATAATGCATGCAAATTCCACTCGCAATCTATTGTTTTGCATATTAATTCTGTAAATGTGCTGTTACGAACAGGCATTTTGGTTTTATTGAAACTAAACGTTATCATAATGTTTTATCTTTACTTGACTGCCGAATTTTACATAAAGAAGTACAAGGACGTTATTAAGATGTACTAGATAACTTATTACTAGTGAGGAAAAACAACAATTTTGATGTTTTGAGGCTTAGCAACCAACTTCAAGCGGTTACGACTATATCTACGGTCATAAAGTCGCAGTCACCTTTATTGTTATTGAGATCGGAACAATGCCCCATATCGGTTTGTCGTTTAGAACGAATGACATAAAACTGTCGGCGATGCGACGCGGCGTCGGCGCATCCTGCGGAACTACGCGAGCGTGACAAACGCGGAGATCTCACTAATGAGAGCGCTGAACTAAGCTTTTTTAGGGTTCTGTACCCAAAGGGCAAAAATGGGACCCTATAGATATAATTCATTGTCCATCTGTTTGTCACCAGGCTGTATCTCATGGACCGTAGGTAGATGGTTAAAATTTTCACAAATGATGAATTTCTACTGCCGCTAATGTTGTTATAACAACAGATACTTACAAAAACAGAATAAAAGAAATATTTAAGTGGGGCTCCCATACATAAACGTAATTTATTTGCTGATTGTAGCTCGAAAACCTTAATTTCAGGAACAAACTTTACCTACCTATAAGTTTGTAAGGAACCCTAGTTGCGCGAGTGCGATTCGCACTTGTCTTTGCAACTACAATGTTAATTAGTCTCAGACAATCGATTAAATGGAATCAACATTCTTTTATTTTGACTCGAATATACAGAGCGATGACATGCATCGATTAACAGAAACTATTCAATGTGACAATTCCTGACATTGTCACGACATACTTATTTTAATGTTGCATGCAATGCTTTATTTTGTCCCCAAGTTTTTGTGATACAAGTATCGTTCATCCATTTTCATTTAAAATACATTTTCAGCTTCTGTTTTTATTTACGTAATTCCTACCTCTACATTTAATATTTTTCTGATATTAGTTAACCAATTCGTAAATATGTAGATATTATTAATTAGCGTTTTACTTAGGACTTTTTATAATTTTTTTCACACGAGGTTAGATAATATCCAGAAGTAAGTATTGGGAAAGTTAAAAGCCTATCTTTTTCCTAGCACGTTGATTACTTTATAGCAGACAAATTAGTACTTAGTATAGCTTGGATATTACAATTACTGGGTTAATACACTTTAAAATAAAATGCACGTAGTCAATATTGTAGCAAATTACAAAGGCTGATTATCGAATTCAGCTCAGTCCTACGTGGCATACTAATGAAGGAATTCGTTAACAAAAATTACGAAAAACGACTTGCATTATCCGATTATGAACCCGTTACGTTAATAAGACCATTTTTACATTTTAAATCAAAACTGTTAATTAACAAAAAGTAATGCGTAAGAAAAGAAGAGGTACCTACTTAATATTATTTATATTTATAAACCATGTCAAAAACATTAATTAATGTTTGGAAATAAGTACTACACAAATAAATTTACCTTTAGTCCGCCTATATCCATTGAGTGTCCCCCATTGATTCTTCTTGTATTCATCGAACTCATTGTACAAGTTTAATTCACTAGAAAATGTCTTTTGCTGTACAACAAGATTTTTTCTATTATTTTTCGAGTCCGATTGAAAGAATGACACAAACTTATGTATTGGGCTCATTATAAAAGAAACTATATTACAAGTTATAATTAATAAATTCAACTAATTAGAAAGAAATAAGTCACTGTTAAATCAACTTCCACTTTTTATTTTACGCACTTAAAATTCTTGTTGAATTACAAAACAATAACGATAAATTAGTAAAAAAACTTATAAATTAATGCACTGTGTAAAGGAGTTTGTAGAGTTGATGAAAAACCCACGGAAAAAAGCACTCGAAACTCGAAATACTCGTAGTATTTTTAACTGTATATTTTTTAAATGGCGGGTGCAGGCGGCAATGTCGCGCGCCGCTCTTTTACCTATTGCGCTGGCGCACTTTCTTCAGCCGAAACTTTCGTCACCGTTCACCCTGGATCCATATTTCATAGTTGGTGTTGCCCGCGGCTTTACACGCGCAGTGGCGTGTTTATGAAGAACTTTAAAAACCGTTATATTGTACAAAAAAATAAATTATTTAGTTCAGACTTTCATATTTCTATGTAGGTACGAGAATATTTAAATAAACAAATAGTTTCGTACGAAATTTCCCCTCCCTTTTCCCTTTCTTATTATGTAGTTGATACACTGGTATCAACTACATAGTAAGAAAGGGAAAAGGGCATACTGACGACATACTGATGTCCGATAATAATTATTTCTTATTATCGAAAGCTTATTTAAAAAATAAACTTAAAATTAAATGAAATTTTAAATAATCCAAACTGTTTATTTATTAATAAAGTAGTTTTGGTTGTGAATTGATAGTCACTCAGGCCAAAATTAGGTAAGGTACCTATACTTATAAGGAAATCATTTGCTTCATGTCTCGCACTACTTCGGTTTTTGGATTTTGGTAACATTACATAAATTAAGGCATGTGAAGGTTAAATCATTTTTGTTTGTAGATTGGTTAAACTTACGTAGGTACTTGTACGTTCTTTTAAAGTAATTAAGTGCCTATCGAAAAGGAAAAATGTAGTTTAAAACTTTTTGTTTTTAATAATAAGTGAAATTACTTTTTGTAGCCTACCATCTAATACGTGTTACACAAGTATTAATGATTTGATTTTGAATTGTTTTATTAGCGTGCATGTAAATGGAAAATTGTATATTGGTTGTAAACTTGGTATAAGACAAAAAAATACTAACTACTACTATCTTGTTGCATTAATAGAATTAGGACTTGTCTTTGTGAAGCATCGCCCATAATGAAATCTAATTAAGTTTAATAGTGAACATAGTGACCTGCGTACATGCATGGTGTGAACTAAATGTAATCACGAACAATTGTTTCAAAATTTAATTGCAAAGGACTTACGTAAACTCAACGGTTGAAACAATTTGTATACGAGTGCGTAACATGGTGGCTATTTAAAATTCATCTGCAATATTTATTCGCCTGCATTTTCTTTTATTTTAATTAGGAACAACATATTACCAACGTAACATCTCAATAAAATGACGTCGAGCTTTCTTCTGCATTTTGTAATCTGTTCCATGATCTTAACGACTGATCATCATCATTTTTGATAACTGCGAGTAGGCACATTTAGTGTAATAAAGTACGTTTCGTAATGTATTATGCCAGTTTAATCTGAAATGCAAATACCTACATTATGTACGCAGTGTATTTTATACACTTGCATGAAGAGAATAAAAAGCACCAGGAAACTTATAATAAGGTGTTATGAAAGGTAATGTGTTAAAGATAAATAGAAGTAGGAATTTCAGGTTGGTATTACTCATATTTATTTGAGTCAATACTACCAAGCTCGAGAAAAAAAAACAATACGACGCTCTACCAATTCATAGATGTAAGCTATTAGCCAAATCTTTACGAATTGTCGATTGAATTATATTATTATCAGAATTAATTATGCTGTATCGGCACAAGTGGCCTTAAAAACAACTTGACTGAACAGATTGCGATGTAGAGTGCAGACAACGGGTTTTGAACCAGTATGATCCAAAAATACGAATTCCAATGCAATTTGGGTTAGTAGTAGTTTCGCACGATTTTCCTTCGCACGTTTGTGCATTTTTTGGTATGCAAATTCAACTTTTATGCTTCAAAAATACGCCTACAGAAGTCAATGTCTAAACCGAGCTTTCAGATTTTTTTATGTGCCCCCGATTCGCTCCCATCGGGACTCGTACTAGCAAACGTGGAAAGCGCCGCTTCATGGATCACTCAGCCTTTACTATAAGAGGCATCCCCATACCCTTATATCAGACTATCACCTATTCTGTGGTTCATCCCTCAAGCTAGCTCCGATTGTTTCATGTAGAGTCGGCGTTCTCTACCCCATCAGCTTAAGACTTAACTCTTGGCTTTATTTTTCTTTATTTAGAGACTGACATAGTCATACATTGGTACATTATTTATTGTTTGAAAGCTTGCGTTTTCGAACGTATAGCTTTTTCTACCACGTTAAACACCGTTCCGAAGATGTAGCATACCTACTCTTGTCATCAACGCATAATTTTTTCATGGCATTAGAAAGGGGTAGACTAGATACTCGTACAGTAGTTCTTAATTAATGTAAGTTGGTATTTACTCGGAACGATGCTCAATGGTGATTACCACAAACCAAAACGACTAATTGGCTATCGCTTTCAAGATAAATAAAAAAACACGATACACGTTTCAACATTTGCAAGGCATGTGGTAAGTGTAACAGGATATAACGAGCGATCGAACGCCGGCCAGTCTGAAATATCGAAGCGATTTTTGCAGAAAGAAACTGTGGTTAGTTTAAGTAAAAATAACGAGAGCTAACAATCATTTAATTACGAAATCTTAATGACCGAATTGTTGAAACTAACGGCATCAGCACGGGTCTCAACGCGAACTGAAATGACTGACGTCCGTACTTACAAACGATGCTTGCTTTGAAGCAGCGTTGATTGGCGCACTGTGAGACCTCATAATATTTTTTGTAAATACGGTCATGAAACTTGAAATGGAACGCGAAAGTTTAAAATATTATATCTAAAACCACTGTTAGACAGCGGCACTACAAGCCACTATAATATCTTATGTAATTGTTACTGGAATATGGATACAAATAAATATAAGAAAGATACTAACCAATCCAATTAACTAATGCTAATGATCATCTGACCTGTCCGACGACGCGTGCCGCTAAATTTCGGCTATAAGTAAATAGAAGAGTCTGGAGGTTCGACTTCCGAAAACAAATATAGTACAATGAATATAAAATAGTGAACCTGCAGTGGTCCAACCAACTAGGTAGGATCAAATAAACAAAATATAAAGTGATTTCCCACTAGATGTACTTATAGGGAATTGAACCCAAAAGCTCTTTGTTTTTTTTCCGGAGGAAATGCTTTGCGCTACCGGGGGACAGGGTGATGTGTGGGACTCCCGGCGCCCTGGGCGTTACCCAAAAGCTCTGTATTATCAAGAAACTCCGTTCTCAACGTTTAATGAAAACTTGTAAATAGGTATGAATAAATAAGTTCCTTAGTAAGATGATAAAAAGTTAATTAGGAACGATATTGTCAACGCACCAATTTCTAATCGCTTTAGTAATTTAATTTCACTTAACTCATTGATCTAAATAAAAATTATAAATTGCGTTAAGCCATAATAATCAATTTATTATAAACTTGTTTATAATTGAACTTGTTTAATATTCAGGTAAACAACTAGCTAATCCATTTTATAAAAATAATTAGAGTGTAGATTATTCCCTACAAAAAATAAACATTTAAGCTTACTCTAAAGTCACGTTAAATAGGAAATTCTACTATACCTTTTTAATTTGGCGGAATAAAAATAAATTATGCTTAGACTGTACAGTGATGGACAAATAAAGCTTTCAAATAAAATATGCATAATGGACATGGCGCACAATTTTTGTTGAAGATGCCAAAAAAAACTACAAAAAATTAGAATGAATACTGTATTTTTACTTTTTTGATATCTTTAAAAATGACTGAAATATTCAAGCTCAAAGTGCGCTCTTCTGCTCGGAGCGATTTTCCGCGCGGATTTTGAAAATGTGACGTAGTAACATGAAAAGCTGCATGTAAGATATTATCTGTGTACAATGGTTAGAATGGTTAGTAGGGGAGCCGAAGCGGGGATTTCGGGACTTACTAAAGAGTGGCAGACTAACATACGAGGAAATACTTTGTACCTGGTTTATTACCTTTAAGTATGAATTTTTGATATAAAACGGCATTAGTTCTTATGTCTCTCACCCAAAAAATACCTCAATTAAGTCCAAATTTGAGACCGCAGCCAAACTTTGAGTGACGATGGAAACTAGCCTAGATGGAGGACACATGAAATTGAACTCCTGCTTCTTCATTGATAAAGACTTATCATTTACCATACCTTATCATTTTGTATTCCATTTTCAAGTCACTTTTTTTTCGCTTACTGTTTAAACAAAACGTGGGATTTTTTTAAATCTCAGGTCTTTTGATGTGCGATCAAAAGACCTGAGATTTAAAAAAATCCCACGTTTTGTTTAAACCATATATTATAAGAATAATATTTAAAAAAAAACCCTCCTTCTGTTAGGCAATAAACTAAATGTATCCAATTTCACTCCAACTTATTGTCAACTCAACGACGCGCTTTAAAATCAAAGATTGACTTTGAATTATGCCNGAGACACAGGAATCTTCCTAGTTCAGGTATCAACCCACCAACATTCTTACTTTTTGTTTTTCCTGATTGCTTGTTATCATAATATTATCTGTTGTGTTGGTGAGAAATAAACATTACTTTACTTTATTTTAAACTTCCAGACATCCAAACTTTCGCATTTATAATATTAGTAGGATACAATTATGTAATGTAGAAACAAACAAGACAAAAAAAATGTATACTTCAGCAACGAATTTTTTTATACTTCAGCATATTTAGGACACCCGGCAGCATGTCCTGCCATGACCAAAGAAAAAAGAATTCGCAATTTAGCACGTACATTAATTTGACTGTTTCACAACTCTAAATCTATTTAACTTCCATTACATGAAATTTATCACATTTATCAAAGCTTCTTAGCTTGTCTATGTCCCAAAAATTATAAAATGAAAAAGTAGTTGTCAAAAACCTTTTTAAGGCGGATTTTTTTCAATAAGGCGGGCGCGCGTGGCTATAAACGAGGTCATAAAATTCGGAAAGAACATAGCGAAATCTATTTATTCACCAATTTTCAAAAATTCCGGAAAACTTTCCAAGTAAAATTAACAAATAACTGGACAATTTACTCGTTATTGAGCACAGAGACACAAACTTGGTTATTTTTCCAGAAAAATTATATTTATGTGCATAAATGTAAAAATGGCTTCATAGTGCACAAAATTGGCAATAGGTGGCATATTAATGGTTACTTTTTTAGCGCCTAGTTTGAAATGTGATTGAACGATGACAACTAACAACAGTTGTCAGTTAGGTAAAATTTTATTTTAGTTGGAAAAAGACAAAAAGTGGTCAATAGGTTAACGCGCGGGGGCTGCAAAATCATGTTGTGACGTCACGCGCGAATATTGGAAATTTTTGAAAATTTTAAAAAGTCCGTAAACTTCTCGAGGCTCTATCTTCGGTAATACTGGATGGATTGAGGTGAAATAAAAACTAGTGTAATGTGTGTGATCTAAACTTTAAATTAAGTCATAATTTAACTTAATATTACAACTTATGCGTGTTGTCCATTATACAAGGACCATTTATTAAAGAGGCGACATCTACCCATACATCTCTGAAACTTGTAACAATCAATAGTTGTTGAACACGGATGCCTAGATGGCACCACAATAGATTGGATCCATAGCTGTTAGTAGATTGACTGTAACACACTAGATGGCGCTAGTATCAAAATAAATTGTGCGGAATTACACAGAGCGCAAGCATTCTGGTAGATTTTAGTGTAATTTGTTATTTTACTGATTGTTATTATTATTTTCATTTCATTACTAGCTGATCCGGCGAATTCTGTTCCGCCTTAAAGGCAATAAATTAGCAAATCTTTCCTTATTTTAACACCAAAATCAGCTCAATCGGCCCAGCCGGCCGTTCTCAAGTTTTAATCAGACTAACGAACATCAATTTATTTTTATTTAAACAGATAGATAACTTGCATTTACCCACAGTAAATGTCATGTAAAGGGAAACTGAATGTAGAGTTCTCAAACAATTTATCTGGTAGGATGAAACCGTAATAAACACAAACATTTTTGAGAAACTTGAATGAGAAAAAAATATTAATTGTACCTACTTAAAGAAGACTTTGACATTATAGTGTCATTGTCGACAATGCGTTAGGGGTGGTAAGCATTGTGATTGAAACTTGAACAGGTGGCCTGAAATCACGGCACCGCCTATTTTTAAGTTCCCCGCGAAAATATGGAGGTAATTTAAATAATTAATTTCTCAGCCATTTCATGATGGATTTCAAAAATAACTTCACCGGCTTTTTAGTTTTAGTCTATATTTTAATCCCATTCAGTGAAATTTAATGTCTTNTCTGCAATATTTATTCGCCTGCATTTTCTTTTATTTTAATTAGGAACAACATATTACCAACGTAACATCTAAATAAAATGACGTCGAGCTTTCTTCTGCATTTTGTAATCTGTTCCATGATCTTAACGACTGATCATCATCATTTTTGATAACTGCGAGTAGGCACATTTAGTGTAATAAAGTACGTTTCGTAATGTATTATGCCAGTTTAATCTGAAATGCAAATACCTACATTATGTACGCAGTGTATTTTATACACTTGCGTGAAGAGAATAAAAAGCACCAGGAAACTTATAATAAGGTGTTATGAAAGGTAATGTATTAAAGATAAATAGAAGTAGGAATTTCAGGTTGGTATTACTCATATTTATTTGAGTCAATACTACCAAGCTCGAGAAAAAAAACAATACGATGCTCTACCAATTCATAGATGTAAGCTATTAGCCAAATCTTTACGAATTGTCGATTGAATTATATTATTATCAGAATTAATTATGCTGTATCGGCACAAGTGGCCTTAAAAACAACTTCACTGAACAGATTGAGATGCAGAGTGCAGACAACGGGTTTTGAACCAGTATGATCCAAAAATACGAATTCCAATTCAATTTGTGCATTTTTGGTATGCAAATTCAACTTTTATGCTTTAAGAATACGCCTACAGAAGTCAATGCCTGAACCGAGCTTTCAGATTTTTTATGTGCCCCCGAATCGCTCCCATCGGGACTCGTACTAGCAAACGTGGAAAGCGCCGCTTCGTGGATCTTCACTCAGCCTTTACTAAAAGAGGCATCTCCATCCATAACCTTATATCAGACCAACTATCACCTATTCTGTGGTTCATCCCTCAAGCTAGCTGCGATTGTTTCATCTAGAGTCGGCGTTCTCTACCCCATCAGCTTAAGACTTAACTCTTGGCTTTATTTTTCTTTATTAGAGACTAACATAGTCATACATTGGTACATTATTTAGGCTGAGTTGCACCAACTTACTTTGACGGTAACTTTAACATTAACCGGTGTTTTTTGTATGGAGTTTGACAGATATTGGACGTTTGTCAAAGTTAAAGTAAGATGATGCAACTCAGCCTTATTGTTTGAAAGCTTGCGTTTGCGTTTTCGAACGTATAGCTTTTTCTACCACGTTAAGCACCGTTCCGAAGAAGTAGCATACCTACTCTTGTCATCAACGCATAATTTTTTCATGACATTAGAAAGGGGTATACTACATACTCGTATAGTAGTTCCTAATTAATGTATGTTGGTATTTACTCGGAACGATGCTCAATGGTGATTACCACAAACCAAAACCACTAATTGGCTATCGATTTCAAGATAAATAAAAAAACACGGTACACGTTTCAACATTTGCAAGGCATGTGGTAAGTGTAACAGGATATAACGAGCGATCGAGCGCCAGCCAGTCTGAAATATCGAGGCGATTATTGCAGAAAGAAACTGCGGTTAGTTTAAGTAAAATAACTAGAGCTAATAATCATTTAATTACGAAATCTTAATGACCGAATTGTTGATAATAACGGCATCTTAAACCACAAAAATAGAGAAACACGGGCCTCAACGCGAACTGAAATGACTGAAACTTGAAATGGAACGCGAAATCTTAAAATCTCATATCTACTTAAAACCACTGTTAGACAGCGGCACTACAAGCTAAACACTATGATATATTATGTAATTATTACTGGAATATGGACACAAATAAATAGTTTCAGTTTCATGTGATGGCTATTGTGCTTACTAACAAATCCAATTAACTAATGCTAATGATGATCTAACTAATCTGTCCGGCGACGCGTGCCACTAAATCTCGACTATAAGTGTACATAAAATAGAAGTGTCACGAGGTTCGACTCCCGAAAATAAATTTAGTAGGTACAGTGAATATAAAATAGTGAACCTGCAGTGGTCCAACCAAACTAGGATCAAATAAACAAAATATAAAGTGATTTCCCACTAGGTGTACTCAACCCAAACCCAAAAGCACATTTTTTTGTCACGGAGGAAATGCTTTGCGCTGCCGGGGGACAGGGTGGTGTGTGGGACTCCCGGCGCCCTGAAAAGGGCGCTACCTAAAAGCTCTGTACCTCTAGTAGGAAAAACTTTCGAGTTCGTTTCGTTGCGTATTCAAAGTGTCATCGAAAAATTTTGTATGAAAAATTAAACAGCGCCCCCTAGGGCGGCTATAATATAGAGGGCGCTGTTTAATTTTTCATACAAAATTTTTCGATGACACTTTGAATACGCAACGAAACGAACTCGAAAGTTTTTCCTACTAGAGGTACTGTATAATCAAGAGACTCCAACTCTCTAATCACTGGACCACGGAAACTAACGTTAACGTTTAATGAAAACTTGTAAATTGGTATGAATAAATAAGTTCCTTAGTAAGATGATAAAAAGTTAATTAGGAACGATGTATCAACGCACCAATTTCTAATCGCTTTAGGGCAGATTTTTCAATCGTCTGATATCTTTTATCTGAATAATAAACTTGTTATTTTGAAAGCTTTTCCATACTGAAAATGTCAATGTGCCAAACTCATTCTTCGGTTAAAAGTTATCAGACGATTGAAAAATCGGCCCTTAGTAATTTAATTTCACTTAACTCATTGATCTAAATAAAAATTATAAATTGTGTTAAGCCATAATAAACGATTTATAAACTTGTTTATAATTAAACTTGTTTAATATTCAGGTAAACTAGTAGCTAATCCATTTTATAAAAGTTTATAAAAATAATTAGTGTAGTTTATTCCCTACAAAAAGTAACTAAGCATTTAAGCCTAACTCTTAAAGTCACATTAAATAGGAAATTCTACTATACTTTTTTGATTTGGCGGAATAAAAATAAATTATTATGCTTAGACTGTACAGTGATGGACAAATAAAGCTTTCAAATAAAATATGATTTATTAAAGAGGCGACATCTACCCATACATCTCTGAAACTTGTAACAATCAATAGTTGTTGAACACGGATGCCTAGATGGCACCACAATAGATTGGATCCATAGCTGTTAGTAGATTGACTGTAACACACTAGATGGCGCTAGTATCAAAATAAATTGTGCGGAATTACATAGAGCGCGAGCATTCTGGTAGATTTTAGTGTACTTTGTTATTTCAAAAATATGTACTGATTGTTATTATTATTTTCATTTCATTATAACGTGCATTTATTTACCTACAGTAAATGTCATGTAAAGGGAAACCGAATGTAGAGTTCTCAAACAATTTATCTGATAAGATGAACCGTAATAAACACAAACATTTTTGAGAAACTAGAATGAGAGTAAATTATTAATTGTACTTACTTAAAAAATATTGCTTCAACAAATTCGCTGTTCTTTCTCACTAAACTCAGAAACAGCACAATCGAAGAAACTTTCTTGCGTTATTGCAAAGCTACGAGTAAGTATGGTTCAAATATTTTTTTGTAAAGAACCTTAAGAGTTCTATTATTAATTGCGAAAATTCCGTTTTATGTAGGCATTTAAATTAAATATTATCAACCAGCTCAATTAAATCAATCAATTAGTTGTAAGTCTAACTACCTGTACCTGTCTAATGGTTCGAAGGCAATAAATACATTTTTTTTTTTTTAAATACGTAGGTATTAAATTAGATTTACGTACTAAATTATCATTTTCTGTATTATTGCATAATGGCATTAATACGACTTTGTGGTAGTTGTAATGGATTTATAATAGCTCAATTCAATAACGACTATTTTTTGTCGAAGCAATCGTTAATGGTTTAATATTATCTTAAAAAGGCAATGGACAAGTTTCATTTTTTTTCTTTTAATAAAACTTAAAAATATAAGTACAGTACAACTAATAATAATTGTGAAAGAATCATGAAAATCTCTACAAATACAAAAGTTAGGGCCAGGGCCCTAAAGTTGCGCAAAACAAAATTCGCGCCATTTTAATTCGAAGTAGTCACGACAGTCATTCGAAGTAAAGATGACCTACGCTGAACTGTCCCATCAAACTCAATGACAGGGGGGCGCTACCATCGTTCAACTATATGGTTTCCAACATTGCAAAAATCGGAACTAGCGATCCGGTATTGACGGTGGCGCCCCACTGTCAATGTCATGCATAGGACAGTTCAGTATTTTGGAACTATACAAACAGTAAATCACCCCTGTGGGTCTAGACAAAGTGCAAATTCTAATCGCAAACCACTCGAAAAGTGGTCGAAAAGTTTTTTTATGGAGTTTTGACGGATTCGATTTTCGATTCGATCAAAAAGTGCGTTTTGTCTAGGAGGGCTGTGCTGTTGACAGATCCAATGTTTTTTTTTTTCTAGTAGTTTTTAATTTTTCAGCCAGGGTCACTCAAGATTCTTAGTAAAATTGTGTAACCTTTTTTGACATATCCAAGACCTGACCATCCCCCCTAGACAAAACGCACTTTTTGATCGAATCGAAAATCGAATCTGTCAAAACTCCATACAAAAAAGGGGCTTTTCGACCACTTTTCGACTGGTTTGCGATTATAATTTGCACTTTGTCTAGACCCACATATTTAAGAAGAAAAAGAAGACTGACATTATAGTGTCATTCTCGACAATGCGTTAGCAAGCATTGTGATTGAAACTTGAACGTGGCCTGACATCACGGCACCGCCTATTTTTAAGTTCCCCGCGAAAATATGGAGGTAATTTAAATAATTAATTTCTCAGCCATTTCATGATGGATTTCAAAAATAACTTCACCGGCTTTTTAGTTTTGGTCTATATTTTAATCCCGTTCAGTGAAATCTAATGTTTTNTTAGTTTTAGTCTATATTTTAATCCCATTCAGTGAAATTTAATGTCTTCAACATCACGAAACTTGTCCATTAGATATTTTTTACCGCAACAAAGTAATTCTTATTCTTACCTTTAGTAGTTGGCAAGGTGGTAGGCCTCTGCGCGGGCACCCTATGCGGCGGAGGCTTCCGCGGGGAGGGGGGCGGGGCGAGGGATGTGCGCGCGCGCACTGTGACTGGCGACGAGGATAGCTTTTGGACAACGCCATTTTTCTTAGCTGCAAAAAAATAAAATAGATTTTATTTATATTGTATACTTATTTCTCCTTTATTTTAATGTTTCTTTATAACACAAAACACCATTCCGTTATTTTCAGTACGTTTAAAAGTTTTGTGAAGATAATAAAACACTATTTTGTTGAGACTAATGTAACACAATAATATTATTGTAGTTAAAGAAAACGGCACAACAAATTAATCACTGTCGCACATTTTGCAACAAATCTGTCTATTTATGTAATATCACTCAGATCGTATTGTTTGTATACATGCTTACTAACTATAAACAAATTCTTGCTACGAACCCGATTGTAGAGCTTAGAGCTTAGGCGTTAAAATACGTAATATCTCACCAATGCCAAACAAACATGGCAGTAAGCGTAAATATTAATTGTGTTTGCCATTGAAACTTCGCACTTATCCATAGATAGAGAACGTAGTATTCAAATTTCATTGAGCACTATGGCACGCTGTGATCGGACCAGTTGCGTTGACACACTTTTCAAAGGACAACTTTGCGCAGGCGCTATTGTCTATATGTTAGACTAGACTTGCGCAATAACATTATGAAATAGTAAACGCTTGAGGCTAGTTTTTATTGGGCTCCTTCATAATGATGTGCTCAGCTGGATACCCAAATAGTAAGGTTCAATTTGACTACGTAACTAATTTGATTGTAATTGTATGCCTATTTATAACAGTAATCACTTCCTTCTTACTTTTATGCCATTAAATGAAGGAGTTAGTCGTGAAAAGTAGTAAATTAATTGAAAGATCGAAAAAACAGTTGCAGTCTCACTTTTAAGAACAAAGTTCGTGAATAATTTTTATGTTGTTTTAACACATATTAAGCTGAGATACATCTTAATATTCTCGTTATGAATCAAAATTTAGTAAGTATAGTTATTCGTATGTCTAATAATTAAGTAAAGGACATCAACGAACCAGAATATTATTAATTTAAAGATAAAAAAATAAATTCTCATCATAATGTCGACTTTACCAAAATAAATTACCTACTTATTTGTAATTTTGCATTGACATGATAAGTAGATAATATACGACCAGTTTTCTATAGAACATTGTTTAAGAAAAGTTAAACAACACTCTATTACGATTAATTTGTTTTTAAACATGACAATAAGAAAACAAAGTCAGCTCCCAGCGAAATCTGTCGCTTTTTACACGGAAATTATAACTTTAAACCTCAAAGTTCTTGTTATCTCTGTAATAGCACATATCGTGCTCATTGAACTGAAACTGAATCGCTAATTAGGAAGCATTAAGTGCTAATAACTTTTTAGTTAAGTCTAATTATTTTCTTTGCTTAACATCGTAACAGCACCGACATATCGTGTTTTTATTAATGGCAAACAGAACGGAGGTAAGTAATTGCATAAGAGCTCGACAGCGAATCAATCAAAACGCTATTAGATAGGCACAGTCGGCAGCACATCAGTCAGACTATACAATTTTACGGCAAAATATAATCTATTACAACTACATAAAGTTAAGCTCGATGCCGTTGTGTGTAACCACTTATTCGCTCCACCGCGTAGGCTGTGTGCGTCTAATCTGTGGTCTAATGGCCATTTAACTATGTAACCTCCATTCAAGCGCCAATTTCCTTCCTCTTTGACAATTCGAATTCTCACCAGCCCCCCTAGACAAAGTTACACGTGACAGTTGTAATTTCGAAATCGCTTCGATCTGTGAAACTTTTTACTGTTTTTAATTTTAAAACTGGAGCTCTACTTAACATAAGTTATCCATGAGTGTTATGTATTGTAATTTACTTAAATTATGATAAAATACCTACATTATATCTTATAATAATTAGTTTTATCTAAAGAGCCTGTCTTACTCGTAGTCGTAACCATTTTATTTTTAGTTTTCACTTAAATCAGTTTTATTTATTTTACAATGCGTATATTATAGTTAAATAGGTACATACATAACAGTTGTATCTTACGATATAATTAAATATTTATTATAATGCCAGTGTTCACGTCCAATAGCTAACGCTAATGATTGATCGAAAAAAGTTTCGTAATATTCTAAAGATACCTATACTTGATAATAATAATAATAATAATAATAAAACCTTTATTACCAAAGATTACAATATACAGCTTACTAGTAGTCCCCAAATATAATAAATGATGAGATATTATATTGTAAATATTCGATTGAAAAACCTAACTTATCTTAAAAGTAATTAATACCTAAGTACTGTTATTTGTGATATACACCATTACCCACACCACCCATACGAACTACTCACTTCAAAGTCATTCCGTGAAAATGAGTAATATTACGTCATACATGGAACTTAAGGAACCTGAACCAAACCGGAGTTTCCCGACTAAGGTAACCTTGCAAAACATATTTACAGTCGACAACACTTACGCCAGTATACTTGCTTAAGTGAAGCAGCAAATAGAACGCACAGCGTTGAATAGAGCTCTGTGATTCGTGTGTGACCCTGTACGTCCACGAACACTGTGAGACCTCATAGTAATGTTTGTGAATATTTTTGTTACAAAACAGCACTTATCACAGCCCCATAAGGTGCCACAATGATTAGCTTGATGTGCTTTCATATGTAAATATACCAAGTGTATGACTCACCCTGTACAGGCGGGGGTTGCGGCGGGGTGGCGGGGGGGCGCGCAGGGGTCGTCGGCGTCGGGACAGCGTCCCGCTTTTTGCCGTTCCCTGGAAAAACAGAAAGGACTAAGGTAAGTGAATGAAGAATGGAAAACACTCATTTAAGGACTCTACACACCAGCCCGCCGACAGCAAGTCTTGGTGTCTTGGCGAATTTATTTTAAAAGAATTGTGTCTACAACTAATACTTTTGATGACATTTGAACATATCAAACAAAAGTCGACGACTCTTGTCGGTGGGTCGGTGTTTTTGGTGTGTATGTAGACTGCATAGGATGAAAATAACTTAAAACTAAGTGGGTATTTTGTAGATAAAGTAAACTTTAGATTCTTTCACAATCCACACTTTGATGACTTCTTTTATTTATTTCTTTCGTGCCACTTATAGATCGTCCATGAAATCTGGTCCCTCCCCTTCACTATATCGCTTGTGAGTAAACTTGTTCCACAAAACATTATAATATGTTAATGGTTTTTGTTTTAAACAAGCTGTGAGAATGACACGAATTAAACTGAAGTTGAAAATGATTTTGGCAAATCGTCAGGCCATTTATTCTATCTCTATCGTTACCCTTGCTTTAAACTTTATATGTATAATTCTTTAGCTATCTCGTTCGTTTCTCGTCAAGATAATTTACCTGTACAGTCAACAAGACATGATGCTTAATTTTTCAAAATCGCTCCTTTTACTTACTCATAGTAAGTAGATAAATGCTTGTAGTATTTTGTCTACGTAACCAAAAAAGAAGAGATAAATACATACAGCAAAAATAATGTATCTCTACTAAAATAATGTGCCTAAGTGGTAAATTATTTTCATACTCCATCGGGTGATGAACACGTGAAGAATAGGATTTGCATTTGTAAGTTTTCCAACCAGAAGGTAAGTGATGAGGTTTATAATCACACGTCTACGTCACTTCACACTTACTGGCGGTTTTTGAGTTCTGTTAAAATGTTATAGCAGCCGTATTTTTTTTACTAATTGAACAAAATGAGAATGTAGAGTCCCAAACTTACAGGCGAAATGGAAAGTTTAAAAAATTAAAACCAACCGCGCAAAATAGCAAGTTTTACAAACTGCAAAAATATGCAACAAACAAAACTTTTATTATTTGACATTAATCTTTTGTTGCTCTAGATTATTTAATCGATACGCTCCAATCTTTTTCTTGTTTTTCACATTCAGTGAGAAACACTTATTGTTATCGAATCTATCGAAAATTGACACTTTACCTACACTTAGTGACATAATCATCATCAACAGCCCTTTACAGTCCACTGCTGGACTATGAGCCTCCTCCACTATAGTGACTTAGTGACATAATGTTGGATCGTAAATTGCAAGGCTTTGTAAAATGGATTAGGATTGTGAAACTGTTTTAATATCGTAATCACTAAATTAACTTTTGCATTGTAATAATAACACTTTCAATTGTTTTCATTTTACTTTGGTCGTTCATATTTTCTACAACAAATTGACTTATGAATATTCTCTTACACGTGCTGAATCGCCACTTCACCAATTAGTTAGCTGTCATGCTGATGATTTGTTTCGTTTTTCTATTTATTGACGAAGTCTACGGTCATTGAACTACTTACTTACGCCGACAAAAGCCAAATATTTTACCAGCACTGAACTCAAGGTGACGCATTTCTTAAGGTTAGTGCTGAATCATTAAGTTATAGGAAACGGTCAATAGCCGGTTTGCCGGTACATGAACTTCAAACTCCATACATCTCAAAGGTCAAGCAACGCCAAAGTTTTCACATAAAATATTCAGTCGGTTTTATAACTTAACGCTATTTAGATATCACTCACCTCTGGCACCAAAAGACCCGAACCTTTCTCGATTTACCGCTATTTTATACTTTTTGTCGCTAGGAACCGGTAGCTTGGACGGATATTTCTCGGAGCTGCTCCTGTACAACTTTTCTTTTGACCCGTGAGCCCCCATATTCGGCTTCTTCATCAATATTCAAGGCATTATACTATGTTTCCGTATTCACGCTCACGAACAGGCACTCTTAGGAACTGCGTCATCTCATTAATGTCTATTAGAAATATCACTTGAATGTCACATCACTGAAACGGCAGATTTCATCTACATCTGGATGCTTGCATGCGTGCGCTAGTTAATAGAAATACAATTAATATTATAAATTGCCACTCATTTTGTCTCGCAATAAATTGTTAGTGATATTTGTGGTGTCATAATTTAAGATAACTTTCATTAATCACTGCTATAATATGATTAAAGAGTGTTCTTATTCAGTTGATATTGTAAATATTGTGTACTTAATATAATCATTTTAACTTATTACTTCTCTGATCTCAGTATAAAATTACACCCTACGTTACCCTATACGCTGGACAACAAAGCCCATTCGCTGATATAATTATTGCAATGCTTTAGTCTATTTCTGTAAGCGAGTCACTGCGGATCTTCCAGCATAAGAAGAACTCCCGTTTTAACCATTTCACCTCTCCCTAACATCAGTTCAAACTTTGACGGAGAAATCTCGGGGCTCCACACGAAATGGTAATTTCACACATTACTGTGTGTTTAAAAAGGATCTTTTCTGAGAGCTCCTTAACATTGTCATTTGTCATTCAACGTTACATTATTACACAAAGTATTTTGTATTCTAAAAGCATTTAGTCAGCGACAGATGTGAAAATGACTCTACGTCAAATTCTTTTAAGTGATGGTGTACTTTCAAACCACCGCCGATGTCAAAAATATGAGACCTGTCTGAAATTATTGTTTAGATGTCATTAACTTTCCAAAAATATTTTGATTTGCTCGCTATGTATTATTTCAGTATTTACGAACACAAATAAGTTTTAAAGTGATTCGACTCCGGCTGTTAGGCTTAGATAAAGCTAAATAGAGATAAAACTAGATAGACGGAGATAAAGCTGAGTAAAAATATAGACTTTAAAACACTGTCATAACGGAGAACCCACTAGTCTTAATTCAGACTCCACGGAAATGGAAAACCGCTCCGTTAATTTCCTACAGGAGATGAACATATTAAAGCGTCATAATATTTTCTAATTAAAAAGAAAAATAAAAATAATATAGTCTGTTAAGTTTTGCTGACGTATTTATTCGCAGGAAAAACTTATTTACTTCATCTTATGTAACTTATTTCCAATTCGTTACATTAAGTGCAATGAACCAACCTACATACTCTATTTTATTATTTAAGGATAAGTATTCCTAACACCTAACAACACTAATATTAGACAATTTCAAAATTAACTCCGAGCTAATTGAGCCCAATTTAGCCGTGTCAGTTCAAACATAATTTACCAAATTAACTAAAACGTCGCCGTGATTTCAAGTCATTACCCCGATGATTTTTTAACTGTGAGATATTTATAGCCGATACTACGAGACGTTTGGTCTGAAGCCGCTTACTTTTGGTGTTGTTTTCAGGATACTATTCGAGGAAGTGTCACACATTTTTTAAGATCAGCCATTTTCGTAAAAAGAGGGTTACAGGTAATAATACAATTCTAGAGAAGATTTAACTTTTATTCGCTTGTATTGTAAACAATCTAATAACTCGTTAGCTACGGAAAATAATAGTGGTTTCCAAAAACAATCCAAGTAAGTATTACGACTTTTGTTTGACTTGAAATTAATTAAGACAGATGTGTTCTAAGTTGAACGCGCGCGCATTATGCCCAGAAGTCTAACTTTAGCTCTAATAGTCCGTATTAGTCATTCGAAACGCAGCAAATGTTACCAGGTTTGTATCTATTTTTGCGGGCATTGCTTTCAGGGTTAAATAATTGAAAGACAGTAGTGTCCTTAAGGACTACTTTAGGCTATGCGCTAAATGGCACAGAGCTACAGTGTGCTGGGTATTTTTAGATTTAACCGTCTTTTTGTACATTTTCTCCTGGCCACGCGATAGTTTCACCGAGTGGAGACCGTATAATCACAGATTTATTAGAAGGTTACCTTGTCATGTTACATATATTGATTATCAACTGATAAAATCGCTTTAAGACAAGAGAAAACGTGTCTAGTTTTTTTTACTAACAGCGTAACGAAAGTGTACATTATTTAATACGCAATGGAGTATAAAATGACGTGATTTAAAAATGATAAATTGCATAGCATTTTTGTTATGAAAATTAGGTTTATTAGCACTCGCCACAGTGCATATAATTAGTGAATATAACGACATCGATTAATGTGCAAAATGAGGTACTGAAATATGTGTGGAAAACTGAATTACTAGACAGACACTGACTTTATTATTATTTTTACGTGTGTATAATGTTTATGTACACATACCAACATTAATTGGGTAAAGTATCTTTATTTACAGACTATCCCCCTTACTAATAAAAAGTTACACAGTTGTTGAACACTGTTTTAAAATGACATTTCCATACTAAACGTCACTTTAAACCACTGTTCAACGAGCGTGTAAGGTTTATTAGTAAGGGGGTAAGTGTGTACCTATGTATAATGCTCTATCTTCTAGCAAATAAAAGACATCTGCATAGAATTGTATTGTGTTATAGATACGAGTTTGTTACTGATATAATCAGAGGAAGTTATTTATTAGATTGCTAGCAGATGCCAAGTATGGAACAAAAATCTTGGCACGAGAGCTTTGGACAAATATTATGCGTGTTTTTTTAAACAAAGCGGCGAGACAAATGTATTTATTTAAGTATATAAATACTCAATTAGCTACCATATATGTGGTGACGAATCTACAGACCGTAAATGCTTGTTTTTTGATAAAACGAAATATAATGACTCTTTTTATCGCGGTCTGTTTATGACTTTAATGTGTGAATAAACAGTTGTTAAGTATTTGATGGTAATGACGGCGAAAGGGTCAGGGTAATAAGACATTGTGTTGAAACATTAGCCTCGCCGTGATGGCTGGCGAAGGCATTAGGAGTTTAGGAGCATCAATGCGGCAAACTTCGCAACTCGCGCTTTGGGACGCATGCGGGCGGAAAATATGGAGACGTGAGGGACGAATGTTATGACATGTTTTCGAAATTATACTCGAAAACAATCCTTTAATGACATATAAGGTTAAACTAATCTAAGCTTTATATCGAGCGAGTTCGATTCCCGTTTGAGAAATTAACTACTTATCGTTGAAGAATGGGACGAAGATCCTTATCGAAATTCAGTGACAAATCGTATCTTGTCTGGCACTAAATATCACCTTGAATGTTGACATGTGTATTGTGTATTGTGTAGGCACTAATTTATTGCCAATTGACATAATATATGAATAGTCATACTGTTCAATTGGCAAAATCTTCCTCAAATTACTTAACGTCAGTAAACTCCACATGTCCGCTAAAGCAATAATATGACGTGACGACTGCTTATAAATAAATATTAAAGGGTATTTCATTAGTGACGTACAATAAAACTATCTTTAACACCACACCGCACGCAAACGTGTTCATAGTAGGCAATCGTTATCACTATGCCGCGAACAGACACATTCGATTTGCATAAAATTTAATTTGTAGATGCACCAACATTTACGACGCACGTATCGTATAAATGCACTGTCGCAGAATAACACCGCTGCAACTATGTACCTACTCGTGTGTCACAGAGTAAGCGCGTTGCTAACTCGCGCCGGCAACCACGTAAACTGACAACGTTGCATGCAACTTGCTACCCCACCCAGACTGATCGGTGAAGTAACGCTAAATGATATGGACTGCTATCGCCTTAATGATTTTGTAATGGCTAAACGGAGACTTTCAACTAAGGAGCGGTTAGAACTACCGCAGCAGATCGCATACGTGTTATTATGATATAAAATAATATCGGAGTTCATTAAATCAAAATATCGAAATGGTGGTGATTATTTTTCTTATCAGCTCAAAATGTTATAGCCAACTAACCATATCAACTAACTAGTTATATGCTAAACACATACACATCACATTCTAGCCATGTAGCGAGCGAGAATAGGTCTATAAATCTCAGTACAACGCGGGATGTAGCCAATCATAGTCTCTATTTTATATGAAACAAACTCTACCTACTCACATACTGGGTATATTTTATCAATATCAACAAATTTATTCTGAAACGGGTAACTCGACGTAATTTATAACTAATTTACCTGATAAACATGCAAAAAAAAGCACTCCACGTATGTAATAATTCGAATGAAGCAATCATGTTCTATACAAACATGTAAAAAACGCAATAATATAGCTAGTATATGTATCTAAAGTGATGATCTAAGTAGATAAAACGAATAAAATATCGTAATCGAAATAACTGAACTGAACTCTTCACGAAAAACAAGTGATTGCATGACTCTATGTTAACACAACAGCTGTTTCTGTTAAAACAACTTTCTGTTCAGAGAACCCTTTGCGTGTGGCGACTACTTCTCACGTACTCGTGTTTCCCCAAAAATCAATACGGTTAAATAGACCGAAAGGAAAGTCTACCTCTAATTGGTTTCCTTATAAAACGAGTTCAAACAAATATCGTTAATCGAATGACATAAGCTGATTAGTTGATGTTGTTATTATTGTTTTATTGCTGCAATAATCGTTGTCACACGCTTCTGGTAATGCTTTATTATGACAATAACAATACACTGAGTATCATTCTATTGATAGTAATCAAAACATTTTGCGTTACACAATGACAGCAAATCAGAATTTATTCGGTTGCAAAATAGTTCTTATTAAAACTAATATGACACTACCAGGCTTAGCTTGATGTGGAGTTACTTGTCTGTACAATAAATTAGGCGCCTTATAATCCTAACGCGTTAACCTCAAACGCTCAAGGAATTTATTTGTTTTGTGCAGAAAATCACACGTCTACCTCACATGCACGTTAAAACTTCAAGTTACACAGAATACACAAGTTTCAAGGTCACATTGTCATATTATTATCTATTTACTCAGCATATACAATCGACAGAAATAGCCGGAGGATGATGCCATTAAACATAATAACCGCTTTGCGTTTTTTATTTTCAACCTGTTTACGATTAAGTATTTTGTCAAGCTAAAGACTAAAAGAAAATGTTCACGCTGACATACAATCAATCGTAAGCTAATTAAATAAATCGTAGTAAATACAAATCTAACAATTTATTTGAGTGAAAACGTACTTTATGCAGAGTATAGTAAAAATAAACATTGATTGGGAGACCAATGTTTATTTCTCAATCGCAATACGTACCATGGATGAAGAAACTGCAAAACAAGGACTGGTAATATAGCTTTCAACGTATGTTCCACGGTGGGAAACAACAATACACATACTTGATTTTGAAATTATAGCTTCACTTCCCATCCAACTACACCGTGTGACAGATATGATATGATACGAACGAACCAACTCACCCATAAAAGAAATACAACCGACGATCCTAAGCGGGCGCGGTTATTTCAGAGTCACGAATTGTGCCGCCGACAACCTGAATGGGTACAGATCTGTTCTGCGATCATATCCATCAATCCATGATTAGGTCGGATGGTTAATAGGCCAGAAAACCCAATCATGCGCATCTTCGCACAAACGCGAGATAAATTGGTACCCACTAATATCAGACTCTCAAAAGAAGTAAAGAATCGTTATACAAAAAATATAATCTCAGTATTAATGTTCTTAGCATTGGTATAACAACGTACATTTCTTATGATCACTAAAATCCTGAGCATAACTTACATTAAATTTCTCATTAAATTTTTTATTACATCAATGAAGTAGTAATCTTGCGTTTGTTTTACGCAAGACACAACTTCAGCTGTAATAAAACCCACGCCGCTAAACTTTACATCGTATTGTATGTTAAATAACTGTAACAATATTTTGTTGGCAGCTAATCCGAACAATTCAATCTCAAAAAGGGTTTCGAAATAAAAATGTCGACTGCCTCAAAAATAGCTGCAGCTGCGACCATGGAATGCAAAGTTCCAACGTTGGATTCGATTCCATGAATAGTTCGGTTATAGGTATAGGCAAGGTATTATTCGCGTGATCGTTCCTTTTACAGCCCTTATTTATGGACATCTTTGGTTTAAACTTGTAGAGTTTCAGCAAATAAATTTTCTGTTCTCATTTCAGTAATAGCATTCAAAGTCTATCAGGTTTCACGATAACGTGGGCTGGGATTTATCTGTGCCGAAGAGATTTATGCAACCAAACGCCATGAATGTCTATTGATTGAAGTAGATGCGGCTTCACTAGTTTATCTTTATTTCCTTTTAATTTCATCTATTTAAACTTTAGATTGCTACCGTTTATTAAGGTTTGTTCATGCTAACATTGACTTTCTAGAACCTGCTATGACGTTTTTAGAATCTGAGTTAATTTAAAACTAAACGTTTTAAAAGTTGAAGACGATTACCAACTTCGATATGGTTGAAGTTGAAGCTACTGAATAATAATTTTCCTAGAAAATACAAGTAAAAAGTACGTTTAAAAAAGGAAACTCTTGACTAATTAACACAAAAATTTTATACTACCTGTCATTTTGTTTTGTTTTAATGGTTGCCATGTTAGTATTAAGTATCCTAATCTTAATATTTTTATGGTGTGTGACCCAGTATGAAAGTAGGCTCATAGGCTCATAGGTTCTAGGGTTACATCGTATAAATCGCGAGCATAGTAGTTTCCTAACCGTGTGTCAATACGGTTATGTCTATTAATAGTAAAATACGGCGTGTGTCTCAAAAGCGTAAATGAGGTCGGACTAGTGCAACAGTTTTGGCGGAATTTCGTAATAAACAAAACATGTCTGACGTTGGCTCGTCGCCAGCTGCAGCGTCCGTTGATGGTTCTGTATTCTTCTGTTTGTTAATCCTGACTGATGGATCAGGATTACCGTCCAAAATAAGAAATAGAGTTTTCCAAATTAAGAAGGCTTTTTGAAAAATCCTCAAAAGGATCATGATTTTCATTATAAATAGCCAAAATGTGCCGCTAATACACAAATTATTATTAAACTAAGAAATTCATTCAGAGTAAAATCGCATTAAAATTTTAATTGAACTAGAAAATGATTTCACTGCACTGTTAAGTTATTGTACATTTAGTCAATTATTTCTTAAGATTGATATAAATTGTATTAAAGATATTTATTTCTCATTTCATCTTGTCGCTTGAATAAGAACAATAACAAAATATATAATACGTATTTTCTTTTCAATCGTTCTTTAGTTTAGTAGGGAGACAGCTAGCATTTGCTCATATTTTATTTTATTTATGTTACTACTATAACAGTAGTCTAGTAATAGTTCAATCAATTTAAACATTCTTACTAGGACAGCAGTGATTTTATGTCGCTTGTTAAGGAAATCAGCAACTTTGAAGTAAGTCAACGGTAACAAGCATACCTACCTACAAAATAGTCTTTTTATTCTACACTCGTCTACAAATGATACAATTTAAATTCACCATTTCCCTACACGCAATACCATTTCAATAGATAGGATGTACGCCAAACCATTTAGTAGTAGCTACATCAGCGTCGAAAGTTCTAGTAATCTCCTTAATGGTAAAGGAATACAGTTGAAAATTGAGTGGTATTTTGTAGAGCTGTGTAAGTAGAGGCGCAGGGTTTAGTGTGAGTGTGTGGAGTACCTTTGTCCGCGTCAGTAGATACTGGTAGTTTTTCAATTCAATGTAGCCCATTAGTATTAACACTGAACTGTCTAGTCTACATTTCTAATGATTTATGTAAGCCTACCTTTGACTGCAAAGTATAATAATGTTGAAAATACTAAAAAAGTTCAATCAAGGACTTAAGCGGATTTTATAGTTTGTTTACAAGATTGCCGTAGTCTATTGGCGCTGGCTATTGGTGAGGTCGGGACCATAGTAAGGACGCAGAATACATCCGGCACCCGAGCCAAGCGAGCCGTCACTGGAAATTGAAGTCCCATTTACTCATCGACTCTACTGGGATTTCTAAAGTGCGAAAAGCTATCAGTATTTTGACTCTACGACCTGTCGATTGAAATGACGCAAGAGCTTTATTAAAAATTATAAGGGAAATCCTTAATCCATTGAAACATGTTTAATTTTAGTTATTTTCTCAAATATTCAACGCAGGATACTTTGAGCAAAAGCTTTTATAAAAGGTTACAGAAGAGTTCCGTTTCAAACGGTCGAGTCTTTCCCATGCCTTATAGAGTCTGCAACAGTCTGAGAACGATCGAAAGTAAAATAATTATTAAAGTCACGTAACCTCGAATTATGAAGTCGTAACACGTTCCTATTAGTTACGCGAGCTTGTCGTGCGCGAGTACGGGTTTGATACCCACCGATGTATTTTGTGAAATAGTAACAAATCGTTTTGCCAAACTTGGATAAGTTAATATAAGATATACCTTACTATAAGAGCCTTAAGTAAGTACCTATCCGCAGAAAAACTTAACAAGAAATCATTAAACAGAAATATTATTATGAAGTTTTTACCTCATTTGCAAATCAATTTTGAAGAAAATTTTCATACTTTGGAGGTTTCATACTTTTACTCATACATGAGTAAAAGTTTCCATACATAATAAGAGTTAAATTATGTATGTTTTTAGTCACTCATTTATACATACTATAGTAATTTATGATATATGACTGTGGAATCTTTTAGAAATTTCATTAGCGCGTATCGTGATGTCGCGAATATGTCTCACGGTTTTTGTTGTGCAACGTATGAAAAACCGTGACAACTAAATTACTTGTACAGTCTACCCATCCTTTGAATAGCTGAAAGTTAATTCTATTTAGTATACATAAATCATATTTTCGCAGTCGCCATCTAAATACAGCAGATTTTTGTGTCAAGTGTATAGACGAAAATGCAGCTATGTAAAGTGCCTCACGCGTGATCGTGTCGTGTGGTTAGCAAAAACGGCATGAAGGTAGCAATTACTTTTCTTTGTGAGAAATACAAGTAATTTTATCCATCCAAACCATCATTGATCTGGTATTATGCATGATTGCTATGGGACGTAGTTTTAACTGTATAAAAATGTAGAGTCTAGAAAATCAATAAGGTGCTAAATTTATTATCCTGAAAGTTTAATAATAGCATGTCACGAAGTTGTTAACACTGTAAGTGCTAGATGGCCTTTCTAATGAGCACTAAATAACAGGCTTCGAGTCTGTTATTACCAAAGAATACGAAATTATCCAGTTAAGCTCCATATACCCTGCTNACGCTGCATGTCAGTCTTTTGTCAGCTGCATTAACCTTAATCTGCGTTCACTCAATACTGCAATGCAAAGTAAAAGTAGTCCTTATAGCAACAGCAACAAATAATATCGGTTCGTTCACCGCATACGAGTTGATTTTCAACAATACGAAAGAACCTGTTCTTTAGGAATCACCTGTAACTATCTCGCAGTGGAACCGGTTGGCTGCGGTCACAAACCACGAAAAGGCAGCCGTCACACTTTCAACGCGGGGGATAATCTGTACTATTATGCTAGTTAATATGCATGTTTGAACAATGACATTGTGCTTTCGCATCACAAGTATATATCGCAAACAATGCCATGAATGCTTTACATGTTGTCTTGCAAGTTATTGCCATACAAATGATCTAATTACGTAGATAAATAAGCGATGTTAACTAATATTACAGCTCTATTACTTTTATCTAAAGATAACAGCTAAGCTAATTATAGAGTCACCAAAAAAGAGTCATTAGATAACATATCACACTTCTAAGTGCAATTTTGTTTGTAAACAATTACTATCTTCTCTCTTGCGTGGATTCTCACAGAACGTCGTGACAATAACATCCTTCGCAACGAGACGCCGATTCACGTAAGAAGATAATAGAGGATGGGGTGGCTGCGTGCGTCTGCGGGAAAGCTTAGAGCGATCATTACCATAAATATCGCATTTCACAAACGGCATTCATCCATTTTACAAACGCCCACTGACAAGAAAGTTATTCAATAAGATATAGTTTATGTAACAAAGCAAGATATGACTAAACGAGAGCGCACGCATTCGGACTGCGCCAATTGGTCTTGATGGTCGACTTCAATACAGATTGTATATTTTAGGCATGTATTATAAAACGACACCTAAGTATGAATATCTTCCGTTTCAAGAATATAATTCAGACCCAAATATAGAAATTGGACCAATAATGAATTTTCGAACGGAGTTTTGAGAGTGATTTCGTAACTTTGGGCCTAAATTCTATTTATAGAAGAATAGCATTATCACTAAAACATTTCCCTAATTTATTTCCTCGTTGTTTTTGCGTTTTGAGCCTATTACAACTACGGAGAAGTTTAATGATTTACTGAAATATGATATTGACAATTATTGCGTCACGAAATTCCAGTGATCACGGATGTGCAACAGCGATCAATTGGATACAAAATATAATTGCGCAAAAAAACACGATGAAACTGTTAATCCGACGGCAAGAGAAATTTGATTTATTCGGTTATTTCGCAGTTTATTAAGATTTCACCCGACGGAACATATTATTGTGAACGGAGGCTGCTGGATTACCATTCGAAGCGTTACAAAGTGTAACGATATAAATAAATCTGGTGTCAGCAAAATATGCATCTAAGTTTCTTAGAAACGTTGGCGAGAGTTCACGAGTAAAACAAATACATCAGCCGTGGGAGGCAGGGACTGACTCGACACAAACAATCAACTACTGAGAAGTCTGAGAACAGTTGAGTAGCGAGCGGTATCCATTAAAACGGTTTACCTTTTTTATATCTGGACTAAATGTCTTAGTAACGTTTTACTCCTGCTGTATACAGAAATTATACGATCAGAACTTACAAACGGTTATAATATTTTAGTACTTAAACGATTTAGTAACACTTTATTGTTACGCCCTACAATACATTTCTACACTTAACCCAATTCAGTTTAAATCTGTATTTACGCACGCGTGGCACCAGCAATCAAACATTTTAACCCAAATACACCGACTGCCCTCAAAACTATCGAAATATCTCAAATATAGATCTATAACCGACATGTAATCACGAAACTGAAATTATGTAGGCTTACATTCGAAATATTTAACGACCAATAAATTCAGATCTAATTCCTGTAAATTACGAGGTGCATAAACATAGGTCCACGTATTTATGAGCCCTGCTTTAGGAGCAGCCACCAAGAATAATAATGTATCGCAAAACATGTCGCGTACATTTCAGGATTAAACTACCAACAGCTTGTGTAAAAATCTAATATTTCTAATGACGTTAAGCTTTCCTAAGGACAATTTGAGTTGCTTAATTAGACAACTTTAAAAGTTATAATAGGTAATCTTAAAGCTTATAATTTTAATTTATTGTCTATGTTACAGGAAATGTATGAAATCCGTCATTGTATACAATTCCTAGGATTTGTGTACAAGTCCTAAAATCACCCGGAAATGTGTGATGTAAATTATATTAGACACATTTCCTAGGAAATTTATACATTTCCTAAACAGCAATCGGAAATGTAATTAAGATTTCTTTTTTTCTCCGAAACTTAAATGGCGCTACCGCGCCGCGGCCGCTGTGTATGTGTAAGGTCGCAAGTCTAACCTAACCTAACCGAGACTTTGTTATCGAGCTACAGGAGTACTAAAACCTTCATGCCAATAATAGTTTAATAAAAGAGATGTTAAAATTAGGGTTTTCCAATACTTCAGCGTAATACCGAAAGAAAGGTATGCCAATAGGCAAATTTTTTTTTCAGCCAAAGTATAAAAGTGCGAAAACCACTTTCAGGCTAAACAATAATAATTGTGAGTTAAAAGTACCTATCGGCCAATGTGGTTTGGCTAAATGAAATTTTAGGCGTACTGAGGGGCACCCGATCACACGACCGCGCGTGTGCCGCTTAGTTTCATACATTTCCTAATACAATATTGGAATTCTATAAAATTCCTAGGAAAAGTATACATGTCCTAGGATATGTGCGTATTAAAAATTATCTGAAGCAATATTTTATACATTTCCTAAATAGCTTCGGAATTGTATACATTTCCTAGGAATAGTATACAATTCCTAGAATTCATACATTTTCTGTAACATCTATACCTACTTATGCTGCCTCTAGGCATAAAGTGTAGGCGAGTTACCAAATGGTAAAGCAATCCTTTAAAGTAATGATAATGCTATAATAATGCGTCGTCACGTAGGTTTTCAGGCCACGCTCTATAGTATCGCATTCGGGTCACAAGGTCTGGCATTAATTTGTTATGTCACCCACAACTGGGACGTTGTACTTTTTGTATGGGTTACGTTGTGCTTTTCAAATCTATAACGTCAATAGTTTCAGGTTAAACATGCACGATTCAAAAATTGTTTAATGCGTTACCAATTTAATGTAACCGTAATATCTAAGTTACTTCTTATTGAGTTATTCTAGGTAGAGTTAAGTTTTATTGTGAACTTAACAGGTGTTAATAGTCGTATGTTTAGTAATTAGTAGGTACGGAATGTAAAGATTGTATTGAAAAAGAAAACAAAAAATAGTTCTATGAAGTTGTGATTGTGAAAATACCATCTAGCCTTTGAAGATCAGTTTCTGAAAATTTTCAGAATTCTTTTAAGATTTTGTATGTTTGTCAACCCTGTTGTTATTGAACGTAATTCAATCTTTGATCTTAACTACTGACATATTTCTTTTCTTAACCTTAGAAGTGACATAATGTGGGAGTAGCTGGTGCAGCTAGCTGCGCANGCTGTGCGTGTTAGGTAAGTCAATAAATCTTATGAGGCGGTTTTTATTGTTAAGATAAATTGTAATAATAAAATTCAAGGAAAGTTTCATTAAAGTAATTGATTGATCATGGATTGATAATTAGACGCATAATAGAAGATGCTCGTCTTGGCATTGTTCATAGTTAGTGGGTTAAGTTACACGATTCTTGTTTTTAATCAAAACATCATGATTTTCCCGGATAAATAATACTGTTTTTAGCACTTAAAATATTAACTTAATTTAAAAAAGATTATAATAGGTAATAGAGATCCCACTAAACTTACATTAAAATTGTAAAATGTTGTCAATACGCAACCACAATGGCTCCAAATGTTAAAAGTTATCAAATCTCATGTTGGCTCTACAGCTTCTTACTCTATAAGCCTTTTAAACAAACCCTACACCTTAGTCAAGATGGAGACTCTTCAAAAACAATTTTGTTGTTTCCACTGTTTTGACTGATGAGGGCAACAGGTGACGTTACCTACATTACTTATTAACGATGATAACTCATGATGTCGTCTTAATTAATATGAATGTTTACAAATGCAACCAACAACATCTTTGAGGTTGAAAGATCAAAGGAAGGCCTACTCTTAAAAGCTCTCCCTTTTTGCGTCATCCGTCAGCTGACAGACCAGCAAGAAGTTGACAATCACAATCGCTCTATTATTTATTTGTAGAAACCACTTGTAAACTTACAGAGCAGGTCAAACTAGTCTCATATCATTAAACTAGGCTTAATACCCAACCCGTCTAACCAGGATGGGTGGTGTACCGTGTAGGCCAATTACTCTATGTGCGTCCAATAAAAATTTAGGGAGGGTCGTGCTCCTGTATTGAAAACCCAAAGAATTTGATAATGATAAAGCTCAAAACTCGATTCAATCTCAAACATAGATTTATTCAGGCCTACGATTGGTTGAATTTCAATATTGGGCTAATCACAGATTTAATTCAGAATGTAGAGCCATAATATATGAGTGTCATTTCACACGGGCCAAAGTGTACGTTTGGGGCGTGCTGCAGTTTAGCGGACAGTCTAGTTCGCAGTCGTTTCGCCTTCGCCTCGGGGTCAACGCTTCTCGGCCGTCAACAAATCCATCGACGAGAATAACCCGTTACACAGCATCGACTACGACTTCCATCGGGTTTCACCCGCCGGCATCGCCTAGACCATATCGGCGCTACCGACAAAAAAGGAAAATATGCGAAAATGCATTAAAAACTAAAAAGGCTCTACTGTCGAATTCGCCAGAATAGGACAAAACAATTTTCTCGATTCACGATCAAATAACGCCTTAAAGGTACAAACGAATGTTAGTTTTGAGCCATAACGGGATTCCACACATTTTGCAGACCCAAATGGCGCATTTTGACGCTTGAAAACTTTTTGTACGATTGCCATCAGAAAATTTTGCAGTTTTTATTTGAAACGAACGACTCTGAATAGTAAGTATCCATTGTTGATTTCCGTTACCAAACGGGTGTAGCAACGATTGTTTATTGTATCAGATCTTTAAGTTTATTTTTGTCCTATTTTTTAGAATCACCATGACATTTCGAATTCCGAAACTGTACACTGGTTATTGTATAACACGTATAAGTACAGTTTCTTATTTTACTGGTAACTCTATACCCTAGTATTGGTTTCAATACTTTCAACAAAATTCAATCGTTGCGTGATATGTAAGGTGAACGAAGAGCGGTGAAAGTGTATGTCGGATAAATCGCTGAACGAAACAATGTAGAGATAATAGATAGATATGGTAGAAGTTAGACAGATACGTGATAGTACAGATAGTTCATTCTTACCTCAGCAAGAAAGTCGACTTATTTCATCCAATTAATATTATCGAGTGAGAAATCTACAAATGTATTTAGCTCTCCAACAAATATGTTCGGGAAAACTGACACTTCAATATCACATTCATAACTCACGTGTCTAAGAGATAATTAATTTGAATACAGACTCGTTTCCTTATTCCGCAATAAAATGTAAAATTGATTAGTTATACGAATTTATTAAGTGTTGTCACGACACGATACTAGGCACTTACCTACTTAATAATTCATCGACAAAAGTTTATTTCTGTACCTACGTAGAGGTTGCGCTCACCTAATTACAAAAATATTTAAAAATTAATCAATTAATAACGCACATGCTTAATGAAAAAATAATTCTAAGTCGTTGATTTATTACTTTAAGTTGTCGGTTCCAGGTGTGTTACGTTGAGAAAATTTTATATCCGGAAACAAATCGATGTTCTAGAGTTAACGCGAAGCATTCACTAATTATTAATTAATGTAAGTCTCGCGAAGCAATTCAATGTCATAGTGAAAGGCAAACCCTTTATAATTTAAATCAGCTAAATGTCGCGGTCATCTGACTTCCATAAGAATATTGTACCTATACAGAAATAGAAATGCGAAGTTTTAGAAAACAACACGAGTAGTCAATTTAGAACTCTTATTAGAGAAACAACTTGGTTACACAGTGACAAGCTTTCTTTGCTTACTTAACATGGAAACTTGTAAAAGTAACCTGACATTCTCCAGTCCAAATGATCTTAGAACCTATTAAGTCCATTAACTAATCATTTATTTATGTAACACGCCGCCGATTGTACCAAAGCACCAAACATCACAATGACATGATTGATGTCATGGAAAGTCCAATTACATGCTATTTATTCACACTGGTAAACAATAATAACGAAATAATTTCCTGCTAGTCAATATTCAATTTTACCGTCATTAAATTCTGAATATTTACCGCGTTTAATTTTACAGATTATGCCAGAAGACAGGTAGCTCCTTACTAAAAACTTAGCTTAAAATAGCCAAGAATCTAGCAAGGTAAATGCTGTTTACTTTAAAAATATCAACTTGTAGGGTTAACGTAAGTTGTTTAACCAGTTGCCGGTTGACATACAAAAATGAAGGACAGTCCCATTAATTTCACTAACTGTAAGTATAAACGATCTTTATAGTCAACTGATTAAGAACCATCGAGAAACAATTATTATTTACAATATCTAAGATGCAGCAGTAATTACTAACGGCATGCAAAACACTGAAAAGACGTAATGACGTGTTTTGCTAAGGTTTTCACTCATTTTCTCTTCAGCGCTAACGTGAAAAATCTGAACAATTGCTATAATAGTCATTATGTTGACTTGCCGATAAGTGAACATTGCGAGAAAGCTGATTAAAGGTGAACTGAAATTATGACACCACACAAAACTATAAGAAAGTTAACCGTTCACACGACGCGCCGCATTTTACGTCGTCTAAATCATAACTGATCAATAAATCCATGTAGGGTCTGTCAACACTGCACTGGCATAGGGCACATTTTCGGCAGGAAAATGCGGTATGCGGTTAACCTTAGTGAGAGAGAGGTATCCATTGATTTTTCGCGTTGCAAGTTGACGTCACTATCGCGACAGAGCGGCGCGCGCCGACTCGCGTCTCACCGTCGACGGCGGCTGGCTGACTGAACCCGAGAGAGGAAGTGTCGTTGCCATGCGGTCCTGGCTCCCCGGGCCACTCGCACTCTTGACTTGACCTTCCGCATCGCGTCGCACTGTCACAGGTTCGGAGACCAGCTGATTTTTAATTAGCAAACTGCAGTCTGCACCGAGTTGCAGTTGAGTCGGGATTCGTTCCATCCATCCATTCCATCAGAAGGCACATCGTGTTTTATTTGTCAAACCCTTTTGACTATGAAAATTCAAACCCTTTTGACTTGAAATGACTATGCAAATTATGGGCATTTCTCCGTAAGTCCGTAACATACTAATAAGTAGACAATGTCTATCTCTCGAAAATACCTGAAATACTTCTCTAGATAGAGCGTGGCGCCGCGTTACGATAACTTAAGATTAAAATTTCTCAGTCAGTCTTTTTTTATCAAGATTTGAGGTCCTCATTTCGTCATCTTTAGATAGTGAATGAAACTCACAGTGAAGTACATAGCGACGTAATTATTTGTATAAAACTACGAGTAACTACTTACTAAAAATATATTTGAGACTGCATTAAGGAACGGCGACATTTAGTATTATGCTGAAAAACTTCCGAAAGTTATTCTAGTTACGATCAAATTATTTATTATTAATTTCATTTACTAATATCGTTTAGTTGAACAATTCTTTTTAAACGGCACATGCGAAATCGGCTTGTTATAAATAACAAACGCCAAGTCTTTCGCTAATGTTCATTCATGAGAAATATTTGTCGTGTTAGTTTGCTGCTCGTGTTTTTCAGGCGCTATTGTAAATTATGAAATGAAATGCGAAAATTATTTCTATTAAGTACAAAGGTATCGAAGTTTAAATTTTTCATACATTAGTTAGGTAAATTAGGGATATACCTTTATGCATGCATAACATCTACAGCAACCAATCTATTTACATATGAAATTAAGTAAGTAAATAGAAATGTTGGAGTGCTATAGCAATCAATATACTAGTATTAAGTAAATGAACCATCATAATATGATTAATTAGCACACCGAAATACTTTTCACGTCCTTACTCGCAAATGGCTTCAGTAACAGTCTCAAGCTCCTGTGTTGTTCGACTAGCAATATCGCATTACAGTACAACTCGCAACAAAATTGTTGGCGTGTGAATAAATGAAGAAAAGCGACCAATTCTAGTACGTATGAATCATAGACACTAGGTAGGTAATTGCTAGCATTAGTTGTAAAAGAAGAATCGAGAATGAGGTTGAGGTGAATACTTTTGTAAAGATAAAGCTGACAATGATTACAACAAAAAGTTTTAACTCATTTAACACACGAAAGCTGCAGTTTCTAATTCAGTGGTAAAATTACTTCATATTATACGTATTTATAAAGCTTTGATGCACTAGTTAACCGACTTCATTTTTAATATAGACATTAAGTAATTACAGGAAAGGGAGACAAGTCTTACCTATCTATAAAGTTGGGTCAAGATAGCAAAAGAATTTAACTATGTAAACAAAGCAAATGTCATTTTGTTACAAAGGTTCTTTCTCTTATTTATCACTACATATTTATCTAAGTAACTACTTACACATTGTATGAATTAAAAATTGTTTTAAAATACTAAACTTTCAAATGATACTTCTAGCTAGCTGGCTACTTATACTGGCATATTTATATTATGGATTCTTACTTAAAGGTAGTGTATAAATAATCATGTCGTGCATTGCTGGCAGTCACAAAGGTAAGTATTTATTATGATGAATTCTAATGATCCAAGTTCTGCAGATTAAATAAACCTACCTGCAATCCTGCATAGATTTCCTCGTTGTTATTCTCTGTGAACACTATTCTACGTCATGTAAAGACGTTTGTAACTCAAATCTTTTGATCTGATCTTGATGAACAAACATTATGCGAACAATGTTATCCTTATACTTCCTTATAATAAAGAACTGGCTAAAATTCATGCAGTTGAATTAAATTAATAAATCTTAGGTAATATATTGTTACCTTTGTCACGAATTTAGATGAGTTCACCACGAATCCCAAAAAAAGGAGCTTGAACACTTGTGGGGCAAAAAGCCCATATTGGTCACGTCAGTCAGGATTTTGTAGAATACGAAAACTGTACCTACCTTGTGACTGCGATAAACCCGTGATGATATCAGTGTGCCTACCATGAGTTTACGTTAGGTGAGCTCGCTAGCGAATACGTCAAAAAATTCTATGAAGATTTTATTTCTTGAAAGTAGCCACTAGGGGCGCTGCACAATATGTCATACATTTAAATGTCATTTTTTTACGCAGTCGCTAGCGAGCACACCTAACGTAAACTCATGGTAGGCACACTGGTCGGTGTGGTTAAGAACTTAAAATGAAAACCTGTTTGAATTTGTGTCAGAGACAAGTTGGAAAATCATTAATTTTCAGGATGATTTTCACAGATTTTCAAGTCTTTCAGCTTAGAACTATTTCTGAATTATATGGCTTAAGTTTAAACCAAATTCTCCCTTGCACCTTATAGTGAATAAATATTTTGAAAGACTTACTTAATAGTGGGAAGCGGCTGGTAGGGTGTTTGCCCAGAGGCGTGCTAGTAGCGCTGATGTCGCTCTGCGAGCTGTGTAGGCTGCTCTTGCCGCTGCCGTTCGCCGAACCAAGCTCCATGCGCATGCGCATGTGGCGGCTGGAAGGGGCAGACTTCATTAATTAGTTACCACGATTACCTTATAAACAAATAAGAATACTTTATAGCTTTCTCAGAAATGTCATAGAGTCAATAACAGTAGTTTTGGTACTAGATCTTACTAATATTATAAATGAGAAAGTTTGGATGTCTGGATGTTTGTTACTCTTTCACGCAATAACTACTGAACGGATTTTGATGAAACTTTACAGTATTATTGTTTATAACCCAGAATAATATATTAAAGGCTATAATTTATGACGACCTGTGAAAAGTAAATTTCACGCGGGTGAAGCCGCGGGCAAAAGCTAGTGATTTATAATAATTGTTCTTCTATAAATATTGACCGGTGCCGCGGTGGAATTGCAGCGGTGGGAATGAGAGGTGGGAATAGCTATGTCCCGTATAAATTATTGGCCCTGATTTGTAGAGTCCTTCTATCTGTAATATTATCTGATGTGTGCATGAACTTAATCTCAATGGTGGATCTTTCATCAAGTGGGATCGTCACGCGATAACAACGCCCGCTGTTTGACAAGGCCAAACCATACAGTTTACATAATTGTGTGTCAAAAGAAAATTAATTAATGAGAGTATTAATGAGGTACCTTTTAGGCTTCGGGTTGGTGTTTGTAGATTTAGAACTCAACATCCTGCTGACACTGCAAGAAGTTTGTGATCGTTGTAAAGAAAATGAACAATCCACTTTAGACTTTATGTCTTTAAAGGACTTTATCTTATAGTCGCTTTTGATGTCTAATGAGTTCTTCTTGGATAGATTTTCACGTCGATCAGGTTTTTTCACAGCTTTTGGACTGCTCTGAACACTAACGTCGGCATCAGTCTTTCTACTTGCCAGCATACTTTTCAGTTTGCTAGGCACGTCACGCTTGGGCATTTTGTATTTTTTCAATGTAAAACTCCTCTTTTCTTCTTTAACTTTTTCAGTGGTTCTTATATCTTTTTCGCTGTTTATTGAATTTCTTTTACTTGTATTTTTGGGTGTCTCATCGTCATTGACGATTTGAGAAATAACTTTACTCTCTTCCAATGTATCTTCGGATGTAAAAAAGGCATTTAAATTCCCTGTACTAGCATTCTTTTGACTGCATTCAGATCGAGTTGAAGGTGTGGAGCCTTCCGGAGACATGTCATCGATAACATTTAAAAACACTGGTGATGCTCGATGGTTTTCAAAATCTGTATACACTCCGCTGGATTCCATGCAAGAGTCATCATTCCTGTTAACTAAGAGTGGGGGATTACCATTTGCATTCTTGCCACCATAAAGAGCGCCATCAATAACTTGGGCTCTCCTATCGCCTCTTTGCATATGGTCATCTAAACCGTCGGCGTCGCTTTCTGTGAAAAAGTCTGAATCTGTCATAGGATCTGCTCTTCTAGTCACGGGCACATTTTGCCAGTCCATCTCTATCACATCTTCGCGCTGTTCTATGGAATGATCTGCACCTCTGCTCACGGGCCTTGACATTTCTCCATCGCCCTGGTATCCATCTAAGCTAGTAATACTGGTTATACTTGTTATAAAACTATTTGAAACTTTAGACGTTTCCATCGATTTAGGATAGTCATTCTTACTATCTGAATATGTGTTTGAGTCGTGTAAGGTAGATGCAGAAAATTGAGAATAAGTACTCATCTCACCATTAATATCCGAACTGTCTAGCGGCAGGTCTTCCGGTGATGGGGTTTGATCTATTCGATTTACAATTGAGCTTTTGTCGTGCTTGCAATCCAAAGGAATTTCCAAATTCACTGTAGTTTCAGCGATAGAACTTACTGGTTCTAAAATGCTACTGTGAATAGAAGGCAAAAATTCTTCTTCAATCAAATTGGGAATAGAGTCTTCTTTAGTAGCATCAAAATTTTCATTTTCTGCTATTAGGTCTTGAGAATATTTAGAAAGTACTCTTGACTCCTTAGGTACAGATAATGCATTGTGTTGCGATTTAGGTCCTACTGGAACATCATAACTTGCTGACTGATCTTCATTAGTTATCGCTTCTAAACTAACAATGGGAGCAAGTGGGCGTTCAAATAAATTGTACTTTTTAGATTCACCGTTTTCAAAACCATCGTTTTGTATTGTAGAAGCCGCCGAATTACTTTCAGTCTTATCAGTTGATGGTGTATCACCATTATCAGGTGAGATTTTACACTCATTGCTATCACAGAAAATTGGTAACCCCTCAACTGTAGGTGAAAATGCATTCTCCAGGTAACAAATGTCATCCATCTGATCAGGAGTTAGAATTCCTAAGCTGTCATCAAGAGAGTTTTCTTCATTTGTCCGACTTAAAGAATTATCATTCGGGCTCAGATTTGATTCGAATGTTCTGGAGTGTATTATATGAGATTTCAATTGCAAGCAGAGATCAGATCTAGAATGTGTATTAAACACTTTTTTCACTGGGAAATTGACCTCCTTTTCACATGAATATTCAAATTCTTTCATAGGTTTATCATCGAAATTCAAAACATTAGGTAATCTGTCCGCACTCTTTGTCACTGGATTGTTTGATTTGTCCATACTTTGAAAACTGAAATCGATAACGCCACCAGATTTAGGTCTATTCCAGACATTATTTTCCGTGGACTCTTGACATGATGTAGATGAATCTGGTTTTAAATCAAACAGAAGGCTATAAGGTCCTGATTCATCTTGTTCTTTATCATCAACAAGTTGTGTTATATCATTTATGAATCCTTTTGTTTTCTTATCCACATTTCGATCTTGCTTCTTCGTTATTGCATTTAGTTTTTCTCGTAAATCTAGAATTCTGGGATTTTGTTCCACAACCTTCTCTAAATTTAAGCTCATTTTTGGTATTAATGATGCATAGGATTTGCAAAAGATTTGCTCCTTGATGTCGTTTGCTGGTTTTATTTCGGCATTTTGAGAATGCCCTGCAGCTTCTGCCACTCTTTTGACATCGACGGAATCTAGTGATCCGAAGCTCTTTATCTTGGAATGATTACTGGAGTAGAGTCCTCGTAATTCTATTGCTCGTAACTTTCCATTGCGGTCGATTGGGATCTGAAAAGAAAAACAAGATCTAATTTAGCAAGTAGATCAAAGGTTCACCTAATTACACGGTAGGTACAGATAGTCACCTCAAAGAAGCCTTTTAAATTGTTACGCTATTTGCAAGACTAGACAGTATGAGTGCGCGAGTCAAACTTGAACCTACATTAACTAAATGTGCCAGCCGACAGTTGCTCGGCACGGTTCAGAGGACAGTCACGCATGGTGATCCCAATGCGCTCATACAGTACGCAGCTAAAGTTGCTGCACGCATTTGAATCTTATTTCCACATAAATAAGTCAACCTGCTAATCTTTTGTTGTATTCCAACGTAAAATGCGCACTGTGCGTAGTCGCCAAACCAATTGCCTTATAAGTAAGTCCTATAACAATTTATCCATGTACTACATGATTCGTACACAGAGAATTGCTACAAATATTTTAGTGTGAAATTAATGAGCCAGCGTATCCTGTCAGAAAAGATTCTGAAACAATTCAGAAATTGTAAACAACTTTTTTACAAATGAATATTTACCAAGTCGTTTTGACGTCCTTGATGTAGATAACACAATAACAAACAATTACGTTGGTATGTTACTTACTTAAATAACTGGAGAATTTAAATGATGAGTAAAATAAATTACTTATACCTACTGAAAACGTGGACAGACGTAATATAAAATGCGAAAATAATTAGGTATTCGGTAAATTTTAAAATTAATCGTTTCGATACTGCGTCATAATATTATTCCAGAACCGTTATACAGTAGGCTGAATGCCCATTACCGCCGCTTAATAAGCGAAAAGGATACCTAGGAGAATTCCGCGTGTAAGTGCGAGGTATCAGAGCGCAAAGTCACGAATGCGAATACAAAGAATTGCAGACGGACGCGGCGCGGCGGACAAATGAATTATGCCGACTGGGAGCGCTTCCACCCTGATTCAGACGAGTAGCGCATGGACTGCAAGGCCTATTGTGCTACGAAAACAAGTGCCTACGATTTCATATTAAATTTAATGGCGCAGTTACACTACGCAGGAAATTGATCGAACCCAATAATCAACACGCACATCGAAGTATGGGCGACGCACGGCGAAACTAACTGAAATGCTTGTTTACACCACACGTCTCGATTAATTTCCCGCATAGTGTAACTGCGCCATAACACTGCTGTTTTGCAACAAAAATTTAAAGTCTAAAGTGCTGTCGACCATACATAAATAATTCTCTAATGTAATGTTTTGACTAAACAATGGCAAGCACTGAAAAATTTACTTAGCTGACGTATGAAATGACGTTCAATTCAACAGAAAAAAAAACACCTTTGTTATTTAGGTATCCTGAGAAACACAACGTTTTTACATTTAGCACTCAGCACTTCAGCAGTTCGTATTAATTCAAAGTTAGCACTTAGTATTGTCACCTTATCAGTTAAAAGGTAATTTGCTGCATTCTTATCACTGACTGTTTGAACAAAGTTAACGTAACGCCCTAGGAGTAACTAAACATATTAGATTAGATAATGTGTTAGAGATGAAATCACTTGATCGACGAACAGGCAAAAGATAACTAAACACTTGCCACTTTGAAATTCTTGTTTTCACCTTAAGCGCCCCAAGAAGGTAAACGATTTGCTTTTTCATTGAACTTGAAACACGCGTACAATACCTACTCGTGAATACACGTCGACACCGCCTTATGCCAATGCCACAACAAGTATAACCGATTGAAATTACGCAGTTTTTAAATATTTCTAATTTTTTACTAGTTTACTTCATAAGTTATGAAATCAGTTGCCTATTACTGAAAGTGTTATAATATATGTATCACTGGTAGGGCCAGTGTTACGCAGACAATTAAAACTAATTACCTAAGTACTGTCCATTACTGATTTATAACTATCATCTTCTATCCTTATTAATAGAAAATGGATTGCCTTAATTTGCCTTATACGTAAGGTGTAAAAATAAAAATCCTTTCGAATAATCAATCATCTTTTCGTTATGCAGTTCTTGTTGATTAGTTGTCTGAAACTTATTTTTTTAAATAAATATGAAATATTACAACTTAAAATGTGCGTAATCGACTCAGGCCCCATACAAAATATGGGTTATCATCTGTTATGTCTGTCTCTAGTGTCGCTAGTGCATGTACAGACGACACAATGCTAAGCAATGTGGCATCTAAAACTGTCGTAATAGGGGCTATTTTGTAAAAAAAAGATGTGTATTTCTGATGTGCTATCGACAGTAGCTTATCTGCACCTTGGCTTTGAGTCAAGTACTTAGATATAGCCTTATCAACAATCTATAGTAGGTTTAAGCGCCGACAGACAGATTAAAAAGCAGTTTGGTGATAGAAACACTGCAACTTTCCCAAATCTTATTAATTTTATGTAATTAGCAAGATATTCTTAGATTTTAGAACTATAGCATTTTGTACTTCAACTTTTCAGTTATGTAGATCCTTCCACAATAGGTAACATAAAGTTGTATTAACCGGATTTATCATCAATACTAAATAAGGAAAAACATTTGCAAACTAACTATATAAGTTACTGATTGCAGATAACAAATCGACCAATTTTAATATTCAAATCATTTCATGGGTAAAAATAAATTATGATATTATCGAGATTTGTTTTAAATACATTTATTGGCTCTTAAGTAGTTTGCGAAAGAGCATATTGAAATACCAAACTTGTATTTTTAATAATGAAGCATTTTGCATATAAGTATTATCTTGCGATCAAAACAGGTCAGCACATAATTAACATTTAACAATTTATTAGTTTGCCGGTCAGCATCAAAGGTCAGTATAACAAAGTATATTTAAATACATTTATTTATAACCATTGATTTATATGTTAAGGTTAATTAAAAGGTAAACCACCATCTGATAAAATAAAAACCCTTATTAACCTTTAACCGACGACGTGCGGTCTCACAGACCGCTCCGGTTTTTGAAATTTCTGGATTGCAATGTTCTACTTACTCCCATGTCCCGAGCGTCTCAGTACCTTCGAGTTTAGTTGCCCAAACGCCATTACAGGTAGTGGTTACATCGATGAGGGCAGTTTTAATAAGATAATTCGATTTAAAGTTCAACAGCGGTCTGTGGGACCGCACGTCGCAGACTACGTGACATTTTTGTACCATTCTAAAATTTGCGTTTTTGTTTTAGACGATTCATTTTTCGTAAAAATGATGGATCCTGGGCCACCACAACCTAGGAAAAGACATTTCCTAATGATATATTGATATTTGGACATAATATTATGTAAAAGATGGTAGTCTGTAAAAAAATACCGCGACAAGGGTGGTAAAGCAAACAGAGACATGTATGTCTAGGTTCTCATGCCAAATCAGCCTGATGTCATTGCACCAGCTGCAAAAAGACGTATATTTTAGTCCACCTAAATAGAAAAGGAAATTATCTTAAAGGTGTTACCTATGTATACCGGAAATGCTTGGCATGCGGAAAAAAAATGTCCTGATTGTGCCTAATGTTTACCCTACGTCAAAATTTTTTTTGTGTGCATGTAATGTACGTGTCATTTATTTTTATTTTATTTATTTAGGAAGGAGTATAGTTTTTCTTGCTTTGATTAAAATTTACAAGTTATATAGGTATTATTGAGCTCTAGTGTTATTTCAATTAAATTAAGCGTCAAAAAACTTTTAGCCATATTTAAATAAATAATATATATTGATTCCTCACAAATTATACGTATGTTTATTTGTAATACTATAATGTTCTCAAAAAATATAAAATCAATATACTTTTATACAAAAAAAATTACTTTTTGAGTAAACAGTATAGCGGTCCCACAGACCGCACGTCGCAGACGGCGTGACAAAAAAATCACGTCGTCGGTTAAAGGTTAACAATGAGTCTGCTATTATGACGCATTGTGGACGATGATGGCGCTTTCCACTTTCCATGCTTTGGTCGATATTGAACGTATGGGGATGATTCATTATATGAAGGTTGAACTTGTACACAAACGGAGTACCTGCATAACAAGCTTAGCCCAATTCCAAGAATTAAACCCGACGGCTTTTATTTTACACTGGGCTATTAACGTCCCAAATTGAGCAATGATTAAATTGTAGAGCCAGATAACAAATAAAATAAAATTTCACCCTCTTTTAAAATGAAAGTCCTACAATACCTAGTTTATTATACTTACTAGAAAACACCCACAAACAATACAAAAAGATATGTTCATGCACGCAAATGACATATGTCTAGTACCTACTTAGAAGCTGAACAGGGATCGAACACGCAACCCTGTCCAATATTACGTGGACCATCACCAAGTTGGCGATCGTTCATCATTTGAGTACGTATCGTTTTTTGTTTACCATACCTTTTAAAGAATGACAAGCGATTCGCATTACCATAACCCGAGCTTGCACAATACTCGATCGATGAAGCGTTTCTAACCCGCATATCTATCATAACTTCCTATTTTTTATGAAATCGATTCGGTAGAGCGCGATACGCGTAAATGCGATTTAATTAATCGAACAAAAAATGTTTGTTACTAATTCATTTTCAACCAGATATTAATTTATTATAACGATAATTGTGTGTATAATAACATAAATGCATTTCTGAATAGTTTTCCTTTTTCGTTTTGTGTCGGTTGATTGTTTTATTTTAAAATCAGATAAGAAATCATCAGCACGGGTTATTTTTCTTAATGTTATTAAAAACAAGTGGAAGTGTAATAAATTTCAAAATTAGGAGACCAGAACAGCCTCTACATGAAATAAATCTCCATGATATAGGTATACCTACTTATTATCGAATAATTCAAAAGGCAAATTAAAGAATTTCTATAACATTGGTAGGCAATTTTCAGCAGGTTTTTTCAGGAATGAAGTTTAAGTATGATTCCCAAAGCTCTGACTTCTGTTGTTGCCTAACTCACTTAATTAGAAGTCTCCTGTTTTGAGACAAATACTATTTTAACTTCAATAATTCACACCTTCCAGCTTCTGAAACACTATAGATCTACTTATCTACCTACACACTTTCTTATGGTCTATTGGATAATCTTATGAATAAGTAAGCAATTATTCTGTAAATTAAATCTAAAATATAGAGCTAATTATACAATGACATCAATTGCTTATGAATACGAGATACTATGTAAGAAGTTGCTTATCTCAGTTTACTCACTATTACTAGCATAGGTACGATATGTCAGGTTGGAGTTTATTGATATCTTAAATCCTACGGTAATAATCACCAGTCGCACACTTAATGATTAGACTGTATAGATCAGTAATTCTGAAATAAATTTAGACTCCTTGTAATGCAATTAGTCTATCAATTCATTACCCAATACCAGTATTAATTCCGTCATTCCGCTATCCTGCACGCACGAATTCGACCTTTACTGAGTTGTAATAGTAAGTTTTGTATGTACTACGTTATTATAACATACACTGCCTGCCGGTCTATTCAGAATTCCAGTTAAATGTTTTATGAATAACAAACACAACACAAAACCTTTTCATGCTTACGTTGCGTGAAAAAAAATATGCGGAACGTTAAAAATTACACCAAACGCATCATTATGGTGTGAGGTCATTTACGATTTTCCGCTAAATTTACAAGAATCCAACACTATTGTTTGAAACTAAAGAATAATGTGAAAGATTTAGCTCCACTCATGTATTAGGTAGGTATATCGATTGTTATGATGATTTCAAGGCCTGTCGTTCGAGTAAAATTATAAGAATTTATTTTCACGCGAATTACCATTTTCACAGTAGGTAGATTAGGGTAGATTTTTAGGAATGTGAATAAGTGTAATGTGTTTTATATCGAACCAAAGAGTAACTGTATGTCCATAGTTTATGTTAATTTGACTGTGTCACTAATTTTATTACCATCACATATCGGTGAGAAGATGAATATTATCCAAATAAAAGCAACCATGTCTGCCGATTGTTTCATAATTATCAATTTTATTTCATACCTACTAGGTTTATTATTGCATAATAAGAAATGAATAACCCAAATTAATGTATTAATGTCTTATCATTCTCTATCAGCTAAGCATCACACAGTGGCTGAAGATAAGTAAACATTCCTAATTTAGAAGTTATGATTGAAATCACACACATTGATATTGCCAAGATTTAAATGTAAATACAATATTCCCTAGGTATAATGCTATGAAAACGTACAGACACCTTACATGATATAGGTACTACAGCTATCAACATCAAATGACGTTAAAAGCTTGACCTTATTCGCGATGATCTAATAAAAACGGATGATGTTAATGAATCTAATTCAATCTAACCCAAACCACTTGTGTAAACGCAAAATTATACCTACTTTAAAATTCACATGTTGAATCACGCCTGAATGTAACAGAGAAAATCTCCAGACAGTTACAAGATTAATTAGGTTTTAAACAAACTCGTGAGAGTATTCACTTAGCAATTACAAAAACTACCCATCCGTTTGTAAGCAACTGCTAGAATTTGGAATTTGAGATCGTGCGAAAGGTAATTATTCACCTGAATGGGATGTAGAAGGTTCCCAAGCACAAAAAGCTGATAATGTATCGGCGAGAACAACAGATGTTTTCTTCTTTGTTCGCCTAATCATAATAATGTAGTGACGAACGTGAGGGAAATGACTATCAACACTGTAAAAGCCTTACACAAAATTTTGCGTCAGACTGAAACTAATTGTCATGGTCTTGAAGAAAGGCACTACGTAAGGCTGCGGCTACACAATGCGTTGTCTGGCACGCCATCCATCATACACATTAAACAAATCAAAATTAATGCGGAAAACACGGCATGCCAAAATGCAAATCGAAACTTGCCTGCTAGCTCTACGTTTCATTTGGCAAAAGCCTTAATTTTTGGTCTAGACTCCTTGTAAACATTATTTCTGTTCCCTACTTATGTTCGTACTTAACCACTACACACTTAAGCTAATTTTTGTGATAATCAAATGTCGTTTTCTTAGAATATTTACTCTAAATTGTAAGAATATAGGTGCAATCAACGAAGGTCTATTGTATTTGTAGTCCATTATTTCAGTCGATTAACCCAATCAGGGCAAAGAGTTCAATCAATAGGTCAACTTAAGTATCGATACAAATCAAACTGTATTGTTTTATTGGAAGTTTAACAGGTCAATCATCGGTTCATACAATAAATAAGTCAATCATTTAGGTAATATCGTTTTCAGTTGGAAACATGGGAAAAGTTTTGGTAAGTACAAACCTACCTAAGCTATGACCTATTCTCCATTTGTGAATAACGCAGACTGCTATAATAAATCGATAGCATGACCTCTTGAGGGAATTGAACCTTTTTCATGGAAATACTTTATTTAGTATGGAACGACCTACCTTTTCCAATATTTTACGCCAAAATATCTCTTAGAGATATTGACCCACACGTTGACTTAGGTACCTATTGAAAACGAAAAAAACTGAAAAGACTTGAAACCTAATAAGTAAATAGATATTTGTCGATTACTTTGTATGGATATTTAACTACTTCACGTATGTTAAAATAAATAGAAAGTGGTTATCCTCTTGAGCCGTATGACAACGCAAATAATGCGAATTACCGAGCCGGTGCCAATGATTACCTAGCTTGCGGTAATTGGTAGGTCATCGTAATGTGATGTAATATTAGAAACCAATGATACTTGAACCTACTGCCGCATATATCTGAGAACACAGGATTGCATCTACACGAGTATATTTTTGATGTACCTACTTATTCACAAAATACTGATTCTGTGGTGATACGATCATCTACACACGCAAGGGATAAGTATCTTGAAATCTACCTGTTCGTCCCTGGCTGTGCTTGCAAGTGCTTTTCACAGGTTGTAGAAGGGTGGCGCTAACTCACTGATTCAGTCGGAACATGGTCGTAACCCCGCTTTATTTTCCAGGTCACTGCATATCCGATTCTTTCAACGTAAGCTAAGCTTTTCCTTCTGAAGCACACTGAGTGACTCTGAGCTCTCTTAATATGCAACACGTACTTACATAGTGAAACTGAGAGAAAATGCCATCTTATAACGTCACATACATTGAATAACCATGTTAAAAAGACTTGCTTTCGCCAATTATATGCACCGCATGTAACTAGGTATTATTCACTGAAACAAAGTTGTAATATAAAACTAAAGGTAGGTACACAGAAAGTATGGAGCTAAAACAAAGCGTAGAAAAAATTAATACCAAGGTGAAGGCTTACATAGGAATACATATTATGTGCGAAACAACTCAACTATGCATAAAACATGTAACGTAGCATGGGTAAAATGCTACGTAAGTTAACGTTTCCTTTTAAAGCGATACTTAGGTACTATTTCCACTTATGGTGTGAAACCTTGACCATCATGACATGACTGCTATAAAAATATTGTAATAGGATAGATGTCTCTATATCATTAGATAGATATTACTTTATACAATACCAATTTCTTGTCAGAGGAAATGATAAGTGGAAATATGTGTACCTATTTAGAATTAGCTTTCTAATAGATAATGTACCTAGTTACGGATCAAATAAGAAAATACTTGAGTGCTATATCATTATTCATTACACAGAGCAATTTATTTTTCTATATTAAATAACACTTATTATAAAAAGAGCTCTATATACTACAGAATTTCCATCAGGTCAAGGAGAAGAAATCTCTACTTTATAAATGCGTAGGGATATTAACATAATTCTATAGAATGTCTCTAAAGTTAATATCGAATAATAGTTTCAATTTCTTACTACTGTTTACTGCGTGTAGACATGGTAGAGTCATTTTACTAAAAAGTTATAAATGCAAATAAATTAATAAATCTTTGGAATATTAATCAATCCAATATTGGAAGAGAAAACAGCGGATTTATGTTATGTCAATCTCTTCTCTTTACGTAGATAAAATCACGAATTAATTGACTATCACTATCTTTCAGGAAGTTTTGCAGGAGGACTACTGAGATAAATATATAAATATTTACTTACCATTAATAAACTTTCAACCCAAGTTTCCAATGATTTTTAATAACTAGTCTGAGAGAGTTTCAAACTTTTCAGACGCTTCAAGGTCGATCACTGCAATTGATTCAATTAAATTCGTCGTTATCGTAACGTAAGCGTTTAACCGCAACACCTAACCAATAAAAACAATTTGCACCATGATAATATCATTGCTCGGGTTAACTTTGTTTCCTGGTGCATTAAGATTGTACCGATTGTACTCGCTACCTACAACAATAAACGCAATTTGAGGCTGAATACAAAACAAAACAATAATAATCCAAGTTTAAATTATATTGAAACCGGTCTAAAGTTACACGTTTAAATAATAATGTTAATTATGATTTGTTCTGCCATTACTTTTTATATAGTAAAATTAAATTATACGTTTTAACCAAGAAATGGGCAGTATTTTTCCGCAGTCCGGTTGTTCGACAATTCGACATCAATTCGAGTTACAATTTCATTTGAATGTCTTTATTGACTGTCTTACTCATTAATAAATACATTTAGACTCTTTTCCACACAAACAATAACAAAAACAGTTTATTTTAAAACTTAGTTCTCTTATCGTTATTATTCAGAAACGNTGACTGTCTTACTCATTAATAAATACATTTAGACTCTTTTCCACACAAACAATAACAAAAACAGTTTATTTTAAAACTTAGTTCTCTTATCGTCGCTTAATTAAATAAAACCTTAAATAGTGGATTTTCATCTTGCTTTGTAGGTACCTATCTAGTTTTTCGTTTCAGAATACGAGCACAAGGATGGCCCGTATATTTTGGCATCATGTTTTAAATTATGTGATCAATTTTATTTTAAATTGGTTAAAAATACTAATTTAATTAGTTTGGTTGAGCCTGCATTATTTAGACCTCTGACATTCCATTTTCATTTTCAAATCCGTACCCTCTACTAGGCTTACGCCCGTATTCACAAACGATGCTTGCTTAAGTGAAGCAGCAAATCGAACGCACAGTGTTGAATAGAGCTCTGTGATTGGTTCATGTGTCACCCTGTGCGTCCGCGTGCACTGTTAGACCTCATAGTAATGTTTGTGAATATGGGCGTTATTCCACTCAGCTCTACGAAATCCTATTCCACCCAGGCTGAATTTGTGTTAAATTAAATTCACATTATTATCAGTAGTTCATCGTGGTACTCATGTAGTGATACGATCTCATCCTTGTTCAATACACTGCATGACTAGAAACGTTCCGCGTGCACGCAAAAACGTGCGGAAGGTCAAACTGCCATCCGCGATTCTTGATTTAATTTGCTATTTAGTTAAATGATTTGATTTACATTTTTAAATAAGAGTTAACTAGAAGTCTGGTTCAAAACACTATTTTTAGCTGGTTATCTACTATATAAAAATAAGTCGGGTTTTCCTCCCTGACGCTATAACTCCAGAACGCACGAACCGATTTCCACGGTTTTGCATTCGTTGGAAAGGTCTCGGGCTCCGTGAGGTTTATAGCAAAGAAAATTCAGGAAAAATTTCAACAGAAAAGCGGGAAGGGGGTAAAACGGGATCCACGCGTACGAAGTCGCGGGCGGCCGCTAGTCATTTTAATATAAAATAGGGTCTATCTTGGCAACATAGACGCCTTCGTAAATTAAGTCTTCTTTTAGTATTTAATGCGAATGTTGCGACTGTCGTTTAGAAGTTTAGCATGATCATAATTCTTGCAGTTTTTGTAAGAGTAAAATGTGATCAAGTACGATTCTCTAACCTTCTTTTGTTTTCTTGTTGTTGCATTAAATTGACTAGCACAAACAAGGTTACTGGTGCCGAGGGGTAACGCGATATTACCTGTACCTCTGCACGAAAAACTTTCGACTTCGAATCGTGCAATGCATGCGTATTTGAATCGCCTGATTGGTGGTTGAAGAAGCTTTAGTATGAAAACATAAACAGCGCCCCTGTGAACATGACGTAAAGTGAACTTAGTATGAGAAATGATAGCACTAAACTAATTTTGACAATCGAGATCGTCACGTTATCGTTGAATTCGAAAGCTGAGTGTCGAATTTTGTCGAATACGCAAACGATTAGAAGACGAAAGTTTTTCGTGCTAGAGGTACTGGTGCCTATTACGTACCTACCTGTACGAATCGAAAGAATGCATCCGATACGGCGGCACGTATAAGTGCAATCAATACTACCTACTTCGTATCCCAACTAATATTATAAATGCGAAAGTAACTCTGTCTGTCTGTCTGTCTGTCTGTCTGTCTGTCTGTCTGTCTGTCTGTTAGTCTGTCTGTCTGTCTGTTACGCTTTCCCGCTTAAACCTCGCAACCGATTTTGATGAAATTTGGCATAGAGATAGTTTGAGTCCCGGGAAAGAACATAGGATAGTTTTTATCCCGGTTTTTGAAACAGGGACGCGCGCGATAAAGTTTTTCTGTGACAGACAAAATTCCACGCGGGCGAAGCCGCGGGCGGAAAGCTAGTAAATAATAAAAATCGAAAATTGCAGCGTGTGCGTTTTTGCGGTGCCGATAGAGGTAACGTGTGTGCTTTTAGGGTTGTACTTGTCGATTATAGAACTTGGGATTTTGGGAACCTCAACATAGTGACACAGGAATGAAGGAATCCCACTGTATACCTTGAATATCTTTTTTAAAACCGAATCATTTTTTTAAATGTTAATGACAAAATTAAATACCAACCTACATTAGAAGGTAAATAATGTTATATTTCCGCGGTGCGGCATTAAAAATCTACACAATAATGTGTATGCTTACAGACATGTTTCAATTTATTGACCAACCAGACAGGTGCGTCTAAAAAACCATATCATACCGGTTCCAGTCAGGTTTACCAAACATATTAATATTTATTTATCCAAGGTTTTTTTCACAGAATAACGATTGAACTAAAAAGCGCTTACAACATACTCGAGGCATCGATTGCGAACACGCCAAAATCAGCATTTCGTGAGTGCAATCGATATATACCTATAAAAGTAATGAAGTTGTTGTTGCAGTCATGATTTATTTGAGTAATAAATCTAATAAGACCTATCTTATTAAGGTTTTCCATTCACTTTCTTACATTTTGCTATGCGATCCACAAGCTCGTTTAAAAGAAGTGTTTGTTTAGGAAAGAGTCGTCATTTTTCTCAAACAGTTGTTATAAGCTCATATTATAAGAAACGAGGTAACTGCAAAACAAACTATTATAATATTCATCACTTTATTTCGATTCTTATGCTCAGAAGTGACATCATCAATTCCACCAATTGAACTTTTAATGAAAACAGCGATAACAAAGATTAAAAGCTGTTCACATACTACGAATACCTAGGTTGTATCGTAAATATACATGGTATAGTATACATACATATATATTTTGGTAAGTACATGCATGTCAGTGGCGAGCATTACTTTCAGACAGGCACTTTCAGGTAAGTAGATAGGATATATTTGCAATCTTTAATCCTTTAAGTTTCGTAAAGAAAAAATATAGTAAAAAACCATTTGTAAAAACAAGACCTCATCAAGACCAAAATAACGAGCCCAGACACAATATGGCTGCTGTAAGTCATTGAGGAGTTGGATGATCTGCAGATTGCACTGGTTGCAACATCAGGTCCATCTCAACATAATGCATTATCTTCAGGTTTTTGACAGAAAACTAGATGCTGCAAGTAATTGCTAAGTTCTTGATCTACAATGTAAGGACTAAAAACTTAAACGTGGTTTAATTACTACCTACTTAAGTACTTAGTTCCTTCAAAAGAACAATAGGCAGGTGGTGGGTACCACTATTTTACTGTGTTTGATGTAATGGCCGAAAAGTACATTAAATAACGCCTGCCTGAGGCTCTGCCTGAGATGTTACTTGTTACATTTAGTGCTTACGTCATCGCAAAAAATCAGGCATGGGTCACTGACTTGCTCCATGGGAACTTTTTGCTTCACGACGAGACCAGTTCATTGAGATTTGAAGATGGGCCAATCTCTTCTCTATTGCAATTACTGTTGTTCATGATTTGAATTTTTTGACTGCAGATTATTTACCGACCAAAAGAGTTTTATTTCGAGGAAACCCGTTAAGTTTTATAACAATACATACCAAAATAACTTAACACTTCGTAATACATTAACCCAGATACACCCGTTCTTAGCAGTGATCCAGTGGCAGTAGCATATTCACCTAGTTTAATTCGACTGATAAAACGAAGACATTAAAATTACGTTCATGAAAGACGTCATCATAATCAAGCACAACTGTACCTCGACATTCAATTTATTCAAATATTTTTATTCACCTACAACAAACAAAGCGATGATATCAATATCAAATACCTAGGTAATTAAAAGTCATATCTGTGTATAATTATCTGTACAACAACAAATTCAATATAGCTACCTACTTACTCAAAGTATAATACGTACGCAAGCAAGTGAAAATTTATTTTCAGCTGGACTGTCTAAGTATTAAGTAAGTAACGATTTTCATTTTCAGCGCTCGAATTGAAAATCCCATTTTCGCAACGTCCTTGGCAATGGTTTAGCGACTACCTCCAACCGCAACCACTACCCTAACACTCACCTTGGACATATCGTCAACTTGATGGTTCGCACTCTGAAACTGTATCTCACACTTCCATTTCATGCAGCTCCATTGTAATTAGGGCATTCGATTTTGTTTTAGCACTGATTTAGCGCGGTATTACTCGTGTCGCATTTTCAAGACGCGGTATCGCGGCGAAGGCCCGATCAATACTGTTGGTGTCGTTGCCGGTGGATAAGGAAAAAAATACAGTGTGCTCGTTGAATTACGCGTGCGCGCGCAAACTGTTGTTGACTGACACGGCGCATGTGTGGGGCTGTTGGCCGCCTGGCCGGAGTGGCCGGCAGCTCGGCAGCGCGATGGCGACACTTGCGCGAGGCCACCGAACGCCGGCGTTAATTGTAATGTAATGGCAGGAGATTACATTGCACAGTTTCCACGATGGATATGACGACACTGCTGCAATAGGGCTAAGTAACTGATAGAGCTAGACTGGGTGCACCACACGTACCTGCCTACCCACATCATAGGAACAAAATAACAAAGGTTTTCGTAATTCGTACATTCATATAAGTAAGTATCTATGTAAGGTCCTGCTATCATCATTGATTATGCATATGCACTCACCCCACTATCCATCGATAAATGGGTAATTACTACGAAACAAGAACTAAAGTTATCCGTTTTGAGTTGGTTTTGAAAATAGGTTTAATAAGCAACCCTCGATTACTAACCACGTTACCTACTACACCCTACTGTACAACGACCTCCTACTTAGTTTAGTACCTACTTTGGTAGTTCGCATTTCAGATTCATCAATGGTTTCGGGTTTGAATCCAGCTTTAGGCTATGTGGTAACAAATTAGCATTCACCCAAGAAAGCCATAACATTGGTAAAAAATTCAACGTTTAAGTTTTTGCGGTGCCATACATGTCTTGTTACGAGTAAATGTAGGTAACTATCTTATCTATTTTTCTATTGACATTGTTTTAACACTACAGTACACGCGCCCTCTTTTTTACACCAATACACGCGCGGCCTACTCTGGTAAGCCAATTTAAAATCACTGTTAATCAGTTTGTAAGCAATTTATGAATACAATTACTATGTAAATGATAAAAGTGTTTATTATAATTCTTTTATAATCAAAGTTTATTTATAAAACTATTTAGGATCAAACATTATAAACGGATTTAAAAGTTGTAAATTTTTTGGACCAAAATTGCATTCTGAGATCCATGTTAGCAAAAAATAATTTAGTGAAAAAACATGGTTTGTTTTTTATCTTTCATAGTATTCAAGACTTTCTAATGCCTAGTACATGGGGTAAATCCGTTTTTTGCAAGTCTTCCATAATTTTTTTGTCGAGTGATTTCGGGTTTTTGAGTAGACTCGCAGTTTTGATGGCCAATTTTAGAAAAGTACGCAGACACTAGCGACTCAACTTTCACTGGCTTATTTACAAATTTAGTAAACGAGGCTTTCCTGGAATGTCAGCTCTCTGGCGCAAGTTTTAAAAAAGTTATAGAGTAAAATGTTACCCTGGTCTCCCATAGTAGGCCACGCGTGTACTCTAGTGTTAAAAAGTAAGTACCTACCTACTCTTTTTTTTATAATATTTTATTGAATATTATCACTCATTTGTTAAAATTGCTATTCATAATAATCTTATTTAAATAGATAAACAGGTCTTCCACCTGTTTAGGATTATTTCATATTATGTAGGTACCTAGTTCCTTCTTACTTTTCTGGTAAGCTGTAAAACATTATATTCCCATGCTTTTATTTTTTTTTTGTTGACAGTGACAGCTGTCAGCTGTCATTGGTTTTATTGATCGCCATGTAAATCGGTCGGAGTCGGGATTAGTCGGGAAAAACTTTTACCAGTAGTATTGTGATCCAAATAATGCTTTTTATTGACGCTTTTCTGGATTTAAACCCTTAAAAAGGCCATTACAATATTGAATTCACAGTTATTGCTAGAGAAAGATGGCTACAATATCTCTAACTATTCAAGATATCCTACCATACGGCAACAAGTCGACTAATAAGAAACTGAACCTGGATACCGTGTTACCGTTTGTAATATTGCCACTTTTACTTCTAATAGCTACTCTGTCTCAAACCATCACTATCGCGGTGATGGTAGCTATCAGCATGGGCGTTTTGTACGTACTTTCACGGCCACGTCAAAAAAACAGGTAAATCTTCAATGTACTTCATAAATCGTCTATTACTAACTTTCATATAATAGACTGAAATAATGTAAGGCTCAGAGGTGTACTTTCAACTGATAGAAATAGTTTTTAAGCATCTGATGTCACTTATCTTCTTTCATAGAGGCCTTGTTAGTCATAATATCGCAAAGATACACCTTCTTGATAACAAATATTTGTTATCATTAAGGTGTGTTAAATCACTGTCCAGATAGAGCCATTTCAATCACAAACTCGTACAAATTCTAACAAAAATAACTCCATTCAACAACATAATTTAATTACCATATCACTGCATTAATGCTAGTGAAAGATTTCTTTTCAGATCCCCATTTTTCTTTTCATGGACGCTGTCATCAGGCATATACTTGTTCCTGGTATTTGAACTTAGCATTATGAAGCTGCTTGAGATAACACAGCTTGAAAATTTCATATTCCTTGTGCTGTTAACTTGTACATGCTATTATTTTTACAAAATGAAGGCTGTTGCGGACTTTGAATTAGCTACTGGTTCATCGAAAGGGAAAGAATACAGGTAAATGCAATAAATAATAAATACAATTAAGTAGATAGGTGAAATTTATATAGGTTTACTTACTGACTTGTTCTTTCAGCCCTGTCCTGACTTCTGATTCTCACTACTGCCAGGTCTGCCAAATAGAAGTAAATGATAGATTTTTTCACTCAATATGGTGTGTATTTCTTTCTGTGAGCAAGATTGATATTTGAGTTAACATTTTCATGTTAAGTTTCTTACAATAAGATAATTAAAATAATTATTGCAATAAGTAAATTAATGTTAAATGTTTGTTTCAGGTGGGACTGCTGTGTAGTTCGTCCAAATTACATTTATTTTGTAATAGGACAAATATTTGCATTTGCCACAATTTTATTTGGCGTAATCTTGGGACTTACGACAGTATGCCAACCTTATGTGCTTTTTGGCTCTGTACTAGTTCCACAAGATTGTGATGATGTGTATTTTGAGTTCAGGTAAAAAATTATATCATATTGCATATCTATCTGGTAAAATTGAGAGAGCTATAAAATTAAATTTAATGTTTACTAATTTTGTTTCAGCCTAGCACTTGGGTTTGTCGCATGTATCTATGGTCTAGGCTACTTATTGGTCATAACTATTGTCTTAATCCATCAACTAATAGTATACATTCCAAAATATACAGGTAAGTGTATTGTATGCTTGTTATTTATTAATTTTAACTTTTGTTTGAATAAGAAGAAGAATCAATAACTTTAAATGAAAATAATTACTATAATTGTCATGGTAAAGTGAATTTTTATTTTTCAGAACCTCAATGGAGGAGGCTTGTGAATGTTCTCAATGTTTGAAGGAAAGGCACTACCAGGTATATGTACCTAATCTCAAATTAAGAATTCCTATTAAATTCGTGACAAAGTCATTGGATAGGTTCCCGATCCCATAGGTGGGTAGTTCCCAGAGATTATAGATGAGGGATATAAATTACTTATGTTTGACCAAAGTAGTTGTATTATTATCATTAGTTAATCTACTTTTACGAATATAAAACATAACGTGATTGAATCCAAATAGCTGAATATGAAAAGAGTAGAGAAACTTGTGTAAAAAGAAATACTTAATGCTTTTCTACTTACTATTTATCTACATTTAAGTGACTAGTTTTGGTAATGATACTTTAATCAATAAACTTCATATTATTAAATATAGACAGTAATGATACTTTATAATAAACTTCAATGATACATTAATCAATTAACTTCAAGTTATTAAAATACACCACTAAATTTTTATCACCCAAAAAATTTTAACAGGTTATGTAGAAACGTGTGAAAAATTTAAAGCAAAAGAAAAAGAAATGTTTTTCATAAAGTTAATTTTTTTATTAAATTTTCTTTAGTCCGTATTTTACGCGTCACAGCTGGGTCACTCCGCTGCTCGCTAGAGTAGTCGTACGCGCTCGCACGTTGCATCGATCTGTCTGTCTCGCTCACGCCTCGAACACGCTTCCAGTGTTATTATTACATACTTAGCTAACTTAGACCATTTTGAATTCTAATAAGTGTTACATTATCGTACGTTAACCCAGATACTCCTGAAACTTTTTATACTTGTCAATTTTTATAAATTTTTAGTATGTTTCTAAATAGAGGTCAAGTATCCACAGAAAAATATTAGAAAAATTCTTGGTCCACTGGAAAAGCCGGAAAATGGGTGGTGTTTAAACACCTGGTCTGNTTAATTTATATTAGATATATCTCTATAAAATGTTTCGTATTGTTTTACTTACTTTATTTGTTGGCTTATAAACATTCCAATCTATAGAAATAATGTCTTAAAATCTAACAAACTGTTTTATAAAGGGATTTTAAACTTGATCGAGAGATTCTGCATTATTTTAACTTCATGTTGCATAGCTTTTAATTTTTTTGTGGGCATACAACTACAATATCAAATAAAAAACAAAATTTTACAATAGTTAATAATTCTATGTCTGTATATAACTTGTAAGATTTAGCTTGTAAGCTTGGTAAATAATATCCATACACATTAATACTTCTAGTCCTTACTTCTATACAAATTTATTTAAGGGCTGATTTTTCAATCGTTGGATAACTTAAACTGAAGAATAAGTTTGGCACATTGGCAGTTTCAACATGGAAAATATGTCAAAGTCGCAAGTTTATTCTTCAGATAAAAGATATAGTTCCAAAATACTGGACTGTCCTGTCGATGACATTGACAGTGGGGCGCCACCGTCAATACCGGATCGCTGGTTCAGATTTTTGCCATGTTGGAAACCATATAGTTGAACGATGGTAGCGCCCCCCTGTCATTGAGTTTGGCGGGACAGTTCAGCGTGGGTCATCTATATCTGACGATTGAAAAACCGGCAATAAAACAATATGTTTTGACAGATCGTGGTTAATGCGTCAAATGAGGGTTTCCGTAATTACTTTCACTAGTTGGCGCCACTGGCGATAGGTCATAGGATCTTTCTCCTCAGATGGCGAAAACTGGTGAGCACAATAAATTAAGGAAACCGTCATTGGTCTATTTGCTTAATTATCATGTGTATGTATGGAATGAGGGCTGTCGTATTTCCGGTTACCAGTTGGCGCCACAATATAGTTCGGTGACTCGCTAGTGGCTAAGACAGTATACANAGACAGTAGCGCCAATCTGAAGGGCGCAAGTACAGCATCCCTCACTAGCATTAAACAAAATCCGGTTAAAATAATGTTTTATGTGACAGAGGAAATTGCATGATTCTTTTTTTACACAGAGTAAAAAGCATATCGCGTTATTTTTTTAAAGTTTATTATTGTTATTTACGACAATCTACGTATCCGCGAATATAATTATTATTTCTGTCGGAAATAAGATGATTTTTTATTTTGTAACATATTACTTTACGTTAAGTTACATAGTACACATGTTTAACGTTGTCACCCTTTTATTTACAAACGAAGTTACTTATTTATATGTATAAAAAGAAATACTATAATAGTATGTAGAATTATCACTACCTTTATTTTATTCCTATATTATGTATAACCAATTACAACAATTCGCCTAATCTAATATTTATAATATTGTATTTACTATTTCAAACTTTGTAATAAATATTGAATAAATGATATCTCACAGAAAATGTGTCATAAATAGCTATTTTAATTTTAAATGATTGTCCAAGCCCTCCTTCTATTACGTAGGTAGGGTTACCTACCTGCTAGTACTCGAATAAAAAAACATGTGTAAGTAGTTCATTTATGATTTATTTTATATTACATTTAAATGAACCTTTTTTTGTACTAAATTATACCTAAACTATTTTTTTAACTTTAAGCCCTAATTTATAGCTAAGTCATTTGCAAAACGACCTTAGCGCGATGCGCTTTGTAATCATGCATGGTATCTCCAATTATGTTAGTTCTTTTAACCATCCAGTCTGGGAAATTGCGGAGCTTATAGCGCAACGTGGGCTTTTGGAGAGAAATGCAATTGGAAACTGAACACTTTCTTCAAACAAAGAATGAGGTCTGCTATGTGTAGTAAAAATGCTGCAAACGAAGCGTGCTACAGATCCTGACTCCCGACTTCCTGATAAGCCAAGGTTAAAATGACGTCATATTTGAACTACCCTCAAAAACAAAAGAAAACATCTAATCATCGGGTGGCGCATAATCAGGTACGACTAGCAATACTTTCTCTCTCCATCTCGCTTTTCGTGCCTCTTGTTCCCTCTTCAACGCATTCAGAGCAGGCAAAGTCCTCCAGCAGGTGAATATTTTAAATGACAGGTTGCTGTAAATAAATTCAGAGTATGATTACACAAGGGTCTAACTAAGCTCACTGTGTAAACATTTGATTTTCGCGTTCAATTCAGATAATGTAGCATTTCAAATTAAGTCACATTCGTATGTTCTTCAATACTTATCAAAAAATATTTTTGTGTTGTTCGATTTCGATAATCAACTGTCCGAATTAAATTAAGTAAGTACATAACATAACATAAGGTCATACCTGTTGTAGTAAATAACAGCCATTTGCCATTTCATTTCGTTTTCTTTCTTTACTATTTCAATACCTTCACGAAATTTTCTAAATACCAATTGCATTACGTATAAATCGTAAAAGTCATCTGCCACTTGTTTCTGTAAAGTGTAGCTGTGGACATTCTGTGGACATAAAAAACATAAATAAGTAAATAATTTGAATTCTCTCAGGAAAATAGAACATAACTTGGCTAAGTAAACTCACCAGTTTTAAACGAGAGAAGGTTTTTCTCAACAAAGTTTTCCTGTAAAAATCTTCAGCTATGTAGTTTCTTTCAAACCACATATCCTCTGTATAAAACATCCAGTTCAGAAACACATTCTTCTGTAGTTGAAATATGTAATGCATTTTCGCTTTTTCCATATTATCCCGTTTTATTTGCAGCAACCTTCTGAATGGTCTGATACCAAACCTAATCATCAAACTTCTTTCGTAATGTAAGTCGGCCATAACTATGAGTGCCCTTAATCTCTCGACATGCTGTTTCTTTCTAATGCTTTCAATTTTCTCCTTTTTTCTTTTTTCCCGTAACTCTTTGATTCTCTTCAGTTTCTCTTCCTTGTCCATTTCCGCTTTGGCCAATTCCGCCTGTAAAACAAAAAGTTTAACGCTTTCTGTTGATTTCCATCATGTTATAATACAGGTAATTAAGGAATGATCATAGGATAAAATACGGATTGGAAAGAATATGATATCATTATTTTTTTAAATACCTGTTGCTTTAGTCTGATGCGATCTTCCTCCATCTGCCTCCTCCTTTCTCTAATCAAAGCGTGTTTCTCCTCACGTTCGCGAGCTCTTTTCTCCATTCTTTGTAGAAACTTAGGCACTTTCAAGCAATGCAGAACTAGAGATGGCTCTACAAACAAATACCATAAATAATACATTGTTTACAAACCAACTAAAGTACAACTACCAGACTTTTATCATAATCTCCTCTAGTTAACTTACCTTGAATTTCATGCAATTTAAGCTCATTTGTTAGACATTTAATTTTTGGTTTCAATTGTCTATCAATATCATAATAGGTTCTTCGTACTTCCTCTTTCATAGCATCAACCGATTGTCGGGACGCCTCGACTATTTTGTTATATTTAAGTTCTTCTATCACTCTATTTTGCTCTTCTAGTTTCGCCTTTTGAAGTGCGATGATATGTTTCTGAACCATATATCTAAAAGTTAAGATTATTCAATCAAAATTATGTTTGGAATGGTTTTGCTTAATTTCATAAGTGATGATTAATTTTAGTTACCTGTGTTGGTAAGTGTTATAATCACGAGCAAAAGACTTCGCTTTATTTTCTATCTCAGATGTCTGAAGTGCATTCATCTTTTTCTTGGACAGTTTATCGAAAAAGTTATTGAGGGTTTCTTGTCTTTGCTTATTCATGTATTCCTTCTTTTTTGACACATGTTGTTTCCATTTCCGACTGTACTTCTTCACTAAATATTTTTGTCGGTGATTCATTTCTATTCGCAGTGGAGTCACGTTCAGCACCTTTGAAATATCACTATTTTCTGAATGTGGCATTAAAAAATAAGGATCTTGTTCTTCACCATTTTCCATTTCCTGATTGGCAACGCGTGATGTATTTAGTGGATTTTCGATTTCAAAATCGTCATTTGTTTTAGACATTGCCATCATTATTAGTAACGTTTGCAAATCGTTTTTAACTTGTCCATCTAATACATTTTCAGTATTTTTTGTAAGGTCATTATTACAATTTATATGAGGTGCACTAATATCTTGTATTTCAACAGCACTTTGTTCTGTTAATTTAATTTTACTCGTGATATCGAGTCGTATTGAGTGTTCTTTTATATTATTATCTTCAGAGTCATCATCAGGTTTTGTATTAGAAATTTTATTTTTAGATTTGTTTTTTGAATGATTATGGACACTGACTATTTCAGGCCGTTGTTTAGTATTTATTTTAAAATCACTATCATTACATAAAACTAATTTGGACATATCCTCTTGTAAATCATAAATGCATTGATCAGCGTCATCATTAAAGATTTTTATATCATTAAGAAGCAGTTCGCCTCCGTAAATTTTAATTCCAGGCTGAGATGTAATGTTATTTATATTTTCTTTCATAGTTATCCTATTTCTTAGGTTAGTATTGCGAAATTCATTGCGCATTTTTACAATTTCCTTGGTGATTTTATAACCATCTTTCATTCTTTTATTAAATTTTCTGTAAATATAGTTGTTTAATTAATTAAAGGTTGTTACGGCCAATAAAACAATTTGTAACTTAGATATACGACGTCGCTAAGACTTAGCGGCTAAGTACCAAGAGAGTAGGTATCTAAAGATAGATAATACTCTGGTCCATTTGTCTACTAATTACCTAATAGCTGAAATAAATAAATAGAGCATTGGGTAGGTACTTACCTGTGCCAGTTGCTACTCTTGAAGTAACTGTGGCTGTGGCTATCTCTAAACTGTAAAAAGTTTAATTTCTATTGTTTAAATCTAAACGACTTAAGTGCTACGTCCTACATTTAAACCTTTAAGAAAATAATATAAGTACATAACATCTTAGATACGATATCTACATAGGTAATTACTTATTACTTGCTTACTTAAGTGTAGATACGGTGTTTCTGTTTACCATTAGTATCTAAGAAGGCAAATAAATCTAACCAACCCTTGATATCAAAGATATACCTATAAAAATATTTTTTATTAACTTAGTAAGTAGTAGGACTCATAGTCTGTTAAGTCTTTTGTACTTCATAATATAATCTATATATATAAAAGAAAGTCGTGTTAGTTACTTCGCTTATAACTCAAGAACGTCTGAACCGATTTAGCTGAAAATTGTCAGGGAGGTAGTTTAGAGCCAGGAGAAGGACATAGGATACTTTTTATCCCGTTCGAAATAAAAAAAAGTATTGCCATTAAGGCGGAACAAAGTTCGCCGGGTCAGCTAGTACCTAATAAAAATATGTGTGTGAATTGATTGGTAAGGTAAGTAGGTACAGTCGACATGGTAGAAAAAGCTACCCTTGATTGTTTCAGATACAGATCTAGGTCGTAGATTCCACGTTAAGGTACCTACTATTATTCGGTGCAGTCGTAGTATAAACTAGTAAGTAGTGCAGTCCTACTAAACTCTGGCAATTTTACAAACAAAATAGATCAAGTCTAAATATCCCAAACTATTTTTGTAGTAGGTATAGTAACTAGAATCCTACATGTTAAAATGCTAGTTAATTTACTAATAAAACCTTACCTACTGTTTATTACCAAACAAAAGTTGAATGTGTGATAGACTTACCAATGTCCTCCTCACTTGCATACGTAAAGTTATATCACTTGGACTATAATCTGGCGATAGTTTACACAAATCTTTGTCGTTAAATATATTTTTATGCAAAATATCGTCCATCGTTATTAAAATAATTGACACACTTCACAAAACTTTTAGCAAGTGCTTTAGTGTTTGCTTGCATAAAGTAAAGACCATTACGTTTCAGTTTAATCAATAAGGTTGCTAGCGAAGTGCATTGAAATCGAACATTGTGTATTGAAAGAACATTATTTTGTTTAATCAATAGGAAGCTTTGCAATAAATTAGCTTTTGATATGGCGACCTACGGCGATTATTTACATACTTTGCTTACAGTAGATTTCGGTTAATGTGTCTTTATGTCACGCAAAGTTAAAGTAAACTTTAGTTACTACATTTGTTTCGGAAAAGCCGTGTAAATTTCATAAGAATTTTATTGTACAGAGAAATTAGATATAACCATCTATAGGTCTAGTCTAAGTCATTATGTCGCACTCGCAACTATCGTCTTTATTTATTGACCTTATTGTTTAGTTATAGAACCTTGGACCGTCCAAGAACCCAGACTTGATATTTGAAACCTGGCGCGCTGATAAAAGGCAACGGGTGATTCTAATGCAAGAACTAGCTCTCTCTCTCTACGCTTCTGAAGCTCTGTGCTGTGATAATATTGTACAGTGGCCACACTGCCACAGGAAAATCGGAAATTAGCAACTGAAATATGGAAGCAATAAACGTATTGAGTATTGACACTACTTACGTTATACGTATGTAAATATCGGTTCTCAGTACCAGTACCTCCTTTCTAACTCAGAAGACTATTTTTCGATTCTAATGTTTGTTTATTAAGAGATTGACAGAATAAGCGCCAACTATGACTATGACTCGTATGTATTCGAACTAATATTGATGCGAGACTACGTTTCGGACTGCAGTTTAAACGTCATAATAATCTGACATTGACAATCAATTTGACGTTTTTGGGTTTACTTGATTCTCGTCGTTGCTAGTTTGTTCAATGTTTATATTTTTATTTAATTCATGGATAATTATCTAACTAATTAAATGTATCTACCTCTTCACAATGTTTCCGGCCGAAAATATTTTATACGTATTCCAGTTACAAAACTGGGGTTCTTCACGGTTTCATTACCATTATTTGCATTCACAACTTGTGTACTTCTAACGATGTACAAAGACTTTGAAAAGGCAAATCATACTCACTGTCAAGTTCCCAATATATTTCCGTCGATATCAGCATCTATAGGTAACTACGAACCCCAAAGTACAATATGGAAAACCGCTATCTATATTCATGCACCCGTGAGATTTTTTATCATCTATTTACGATGGGAATACTATAAAAGTGTCATCAGAGAAAATTGTATTATGATAGTAAAAATGGCAGTATTTTTAAATATAATTGAGAATTTAGCCTTATTAGGATTAACCCACTGGACGTCTTCCCAAAATTACCGTAAGTATTTCCATATAATAGTTAAGGAATGCAACAGGAATAAATAAGACTGTATTCTTCTCACAATCCATTTTTTCCACAGCATATCATGAAGTATGTTTTAAAACATTCATAGGTGCATCAATCATTTATATGTTCTTCACATGTATGATGCTAACAAAATATAGAAGAAGGCCAAATATAACATCATTAGAAATGCACTCTGTAAAACTAAAATGGAGATCCTTTTTTGTGAATGTTGGTTCATTCGCATTTGCTGCTTATTTCTTCCTGAGGCACAATAGACTATGTGAGCCATATGGTAAGTGAAATTTTGTTACTAAAGTATTTAAATCTGTATATGAATTTAATATGTTATTAATACTAAAACAACTTTTTATGTTTGCTTACAGTTTACTCGATGTTTGGATTCTCAGAATACATAGTAGTCATCAGCAATATAACATTCCATTTGACAACTGTTTATGATCTTCAAGTACAGTTTGTCTATTTTAGTAAAAGAGGCATCGCTACTGAATGACTGGCATAATTTAAGTGCAAGATGAACAAAAGTAGTTGACTAATGAGATGCTCTGAACAAAATGACTTCCTTCACAATAAAATTCTATTGTTGTTTAAGCTCCAAAACCATTGATTTATGTTAATTTACAAATCATTGTAACAACAATAATCTCTTTTTTTAAACTCTGTATTATAAATATGAGTATCTTCCTATATTTTAAGTGTCAATTATGTATCATATTTTCCATATTTATTACTAATTTAGCAAACTGAATTTTGGCTTTGAATTTCTTTGTAATATATTACACTAACTATATGACAGAATTCATGACTTGGAACTGCTCTCACTAAACCAATATTTATAATGCATACTTATTATAACTTAGAATAGTATTTTCACTAACAAATTATAAATCATGTCATCCAATGCAAGGCTAATAAAAGGTGGTTAGTAGAATAGGAGGTTTTGTTTTGTTAAAAAAAAGTTATGAATTAGTTGTAAATAATTTATATTTAACAAATTATAATAATATACAAAATAAAGAAATATGTATTGTTATGAATTTGAGTTACTCTTACAATGACTAAAATTAGCACCTATTGAAATTGTAACAATCATATAAAACAATTACAATATTAAACAAATGTATTTTATACATACATAATAGATAAAATGCACTAATGACTGCACAAAGCATCATACATAATGGTCATTATTTAACACCTCGGCAGACTAGTCAGTAACAACAACATAAGTATTTTAACACCCCAGTAGTCTAGTACATTGGGGCGTAGTCCTTAGATTATAATAATTAACTGGATCTACTGCAGAGCTAATTTTAGATTAGGCCTCATTAACTTTAGATCCAGATTACTGGTGGCCATTAGGAATTATTCAACAAGATAATTAAAATTATTTTTGGAATAGACTACTAAGCCTAGCATGCCTAATATAAATTTTCTAATTATGTGAACATGGCATTATTTAGTTATATCACAACTGCTTCATTCAGCACAGAATGCTTCATCAAAATATTCACACTATAACTTGAATTCCTCTGCCATTTTGTCTGCTATCATTTCAGCAATAGCAAGTGAAGATGTTGCACCAGGAGAAGGTGCATTCCTGCAATGCAGCACCCTGCTCCCGATAGCACCAGAGCCTGGCTTTGAATCAAATACAAAATCTTCGATCAGAGTACCTAAAAAAAGATTTAAAGTGTTAATATTCTGTATGAATTTTGTTGCTAAAATAAAAGTGTAGTATACCAAAAGAGAAGACTTACCATCTTTGCCCATGGCTTGGGCCCTAACACCTGCAGGCCCCCTCTCTACATCAGCTGAAGTAATTTCTTGAATGTATTTTTGTACTTGCATCACTTGTAATGGCATTATTGCAGATCTTGCCATTTCTTTGATACCAAATCCTGCATATTTCATGGCCATCTTTCGAAAACCAGAAAAAGAACAAATGTCTTTCAATTCACTAAGATTGATGTCTCCCCATCTGGAAAAACATTAATTGGTTAATCAACCCTATGACATCTTAATATTCATGAGCACACATCCAGCCAGACTTCATTTTTAGTTAGCTACATAGTTTGTAATCAGTATTAGTCTTATCAACAGACAACTAAGTAAAATACTTTTTAATAAAACATAGGTATGTTTTGTAGTTTTAATTCAATTATGTGCTTGTTATCAGTAACCTACTGATTACACAAGATTTAATAGTGACTTGTATTATTTACATTTACACTAATAAACAAGCATACAATGAAAGTTTAATACAGAAATATTACCAGGGTGTCCACTGCAAATGTTCGAAAAAATTCCCTGACTTTTCCCTGACTTTCCCTGACATTTTTTTTTCAAAATTCCCTGACCATCTATGTATACAACGTGTCCCAAAAATCAAGGGTAAGCCGACGCCACAGGATGGACATAGTCACTGACTACTTTAGGAAAAAAATCTATCTCAATTATTTTTTAACTTACACAATAAATGATGAAATTCAACGAAAATTGACACACCTTATGATATTTTACATTACCACGACCACAATTTTTCAATAATTCCTGGTTTTCTGTTTATATCGGCAACTTAAGTAGTGCTGCTGTTCACCCCAACTCTTAAAACCCCCAGAATCCTTGCAGTTTTTACACAAAAGTTAATCAAAATATTTTATTTCCTTAAAATTTTGAACGATTTTTACTTTCACTCCATTTTGACTCATCGTTTTGTAAAAAAAAAGTATGAACACTACTGCGGCAAGTTTTTTTAAAGTTGACGCAACTATCCAAGATTAAAAAATGGTACTCTAAGAAACCTAGTCGCAAAAAAGATATGCGTACCATTTTTACAAGCATTAATTTATTTATCATCAGGACCCTGGACATCATCTAGCACTAAAGTGCTCTAAAAGACAAATCCAACGAACCCAAACTAGATGCAATTCCGCCGTTTCGTTTAGAAGTTCCTGTGGCCACCTCCAGTTTCAGCTCAATGGTACCATAATATTGCATTTTCATCGTACTTACATAAGTATACCAAATTTCAGCTCAATCGGTTGAGGAGAACTGGTTTTAAATTCAGTTGCAAGATTTATCCCATACTAACTAACAAGCGAAGTGCTTTTAAAAATATCTTTTTTGCGACTAGACTTCTTAGAGTATTATACCATTTTGGAATCTTGGATAGTTGCGTCAACTTTATAAAAAACTTGCCGCAGTAGTGTTCATACTTTTTTTTTTACAAAACGATGAGTAAAAGTGAAGTGAAAGTAAAAATCGTTCAAAATTTTAAGGAAATAAAATATTTTGATTAACTTTTGTGTAAAAACTGCAAGGATTCTGGGGGTTTTAAGAGTTTGGGTGGACGGCAACACTACTTAAGTTGCCGATACAAACAAAAAAACAGAAATATTTGAAAAATGGTGGTCGTGGTAATGGTAATGTAAAATATCATAAGGGGTGTCAATATTCGAAGAAATTCGTAATTGATTGTGTAACTTAACCCTTAAATGCATAGTGTTGCCATAATATGTCTACGAAGTACTTTTTTGATTATAAAAAGTAACAGATTTTATAAGCGTTTCTGAACGTACGCTAATATCAAAGAAAACATCATAATAAAAATAAAAAAAACGCAAATGAAGGTAGATTTGAAAAAAAATTAACTGATATTTGACATAGCGATTGCGAAAGAGAAAAAATTGGTAGTGTTAAAATTTGTGGTATTTGAATTTCGGATTCAGTGAGGATTAATTGCTAAAACGATTGGAAAAAAATACATACGTGTTAGAAATAATTAAGAATTCATTATTATAACTTATTTTTTTGGTAANTGACACTACTGACTTTCCTATGTATTACTTTTCTCTATGCCACAGATGAGCTCTATGCTACTGACACTACTTAACTAAAATAAATACGCGACGCGACAATGACATTGACAATAAATGGTCAGGAACAGGAACACACATGANATTACATACCTGTAACCTTCCTTACAGAAAGCTAAAATTGCATTGGGACCAACTATCACGCGTCCATCTACCCTTGGTGTCAAATGTACTCCTAAAAATGGAAATCTAGGGTCTGGAACTGGATAAATGTTGGTTTTGGCAAGATGACTCTTACTGGGAACCAGATACAAATATTCTCCTCTGAATGGAATGATTTTTGGCTCCTCTGGACAGCCTGTTAGAACAGCAACTGTGTCTGAATGCAGGCCACAGCATGTTAATACATATTTTGCCTGTATAGTATTTCCTTTACTGTCAATTATCATAACAGGATAATCAGCCTCTTCAGCTTCAACAAACTTTGTAACTTCAAAGTTAAGATAAGTCTTCCCACCACCCTTCTGAAATTCTTTAACATATGATTGAGTAACCTCGCCCCAGTTCACAATTCCTGTATGCGGAGACCATAAAGCTTGTATTCCTTTACAATGAGGTTCTATTTCTTTCAACTCCTTTTCATCTAATAACAGTATGTCTTTCACCCCATTTTGTAAACCACGGTCATATAATTCAAGCAATCTGGCCACTTCCGATCTCTGAGTGGCTACAATTAGTTTGCCACATTTAACATATTTTATGCCATGTTTGTCTAAATATTTGTAGGACATATCCATGCCTTTCACACATAACTTTGCTTTTAATGAACCTGGTTTGTAATAAATGCCTGCATGGATTACACCACTGTTGTTGCCGCTCTGATGATAGGCAAATCTGTTCTCTTTTTCAAGTAGGGCTATCTTGTGATTGGGATGACGCATTAATAGCTCCCTTGCAGAAGCAGCACCTACTATGCCTCCACCTATCACAGCTATATCGTAGTGCTCTTTGCCAGTGCTGTACCTATAATTAGATAAAAGAAATCGGTTAATGATTAGGTACCTATTTAAATAATCAATAATGGGAAGATTAAAGGGGGAAGGCACCAATGTGCGGAGCAAGTGGCGTTGTACGAATGTAAAGCAGGCTGCATACAAATCTTAGGCTGCATAGCGGTAAAAAGCATTTGATGGAAACGAAATTGAATAATTTACTTACCATTTAGAACAAGAAATAAGACTTGATTTGTGGAAAAAACGCATTGTTGAGGGTCCCATTAAATTTGTCAGTATAGCCATTATTTGTGTGTAAAAAGTATTTTAAATTGATAATAACAAACAAACACTGCAAACTTTATTATATAAATTTATGGAAATAAATAATCTAAAGTAATTACACGACGAAAACAGCACTTGGTAAACTTACGCTAAAAATTGCTAAAAATGACGGTGATGACACTAANTAGGGCCACAGAGAGCGAGATAGATATAAGTAGGTATTTGACTCAAGTTTTGTTCCCAACTTTGCCCTCCATTTTTATCTGTAGCTTCATGGGAACACAGATGTGGTACGGATGTTATAAGTCAACTTTATCGATATCGATAAAAATGCATAAAACGCTTTTTTTATAAAATTAATCCATAAAATTAAAATCTCTGGTATTTATGTTATCAGGGTCTGCAAAACCTTTTGCAATGTTAACACACATATCGCTACGAAGTGGAATGGATAGAGCGTTTTGCTAGTGGAATAGAATTTGTGATTACTGTTTCGTCGTGCCGCATAATTAGGTATTAAATAGGCCTCTCTCTCTCATTGCGCGACCAATATATTTTTTGGTTATTTAATATTAATCTTTGGAGCGCACAAAATGAGTATATAGCATCTCTACCACGGGGATATTCGGGTGAGAAAAGGGATCAAGGGCAAACTCATTATGACGGAATATAGTTTCCACTTTAATTAGGTAAACCTTATTCCTCTTCCATAAAGTCCAAAACAATTAATGAACTTAGTAATTCCGTAGATAGGGCCTTCGCTAAAACTCGCGCGCCCGCGCCGAACGCGGTTTTGTACCGAAAATTGTCCGGTATGAGCAAAGCACATAGGCTACGTAATATCATCAAAATGTGCCGCTCCGTGCACACGTGCGAGCTTTATATGAGGTCCATAAAACCCTATATTATAGGGTTTCTTCATCCCCCATTCCCCCTCTCTCTAACACATTAAAGCAATAAAATTAATAGTTGTTTTAAAAACATTTTTTATTTATTGGATCAATTAGGATACACAATTTTTATTTGAAACATGTTTTGGTTTTCTGTATTTTGGCCAGTAGTTTCATCTTGATCGGAGTCGTTTGTTTGTTCGCTAATGCGAACATTGGAGTCAGTAGCTTCTGCTATGGAGGTATAAAATTCTTTTCTTCTTCCCATTTTAAATATTTCTTCGTCTTGAAATTTATGATTATGAGGATTTTTCCTGAAAAACGAAAGTTTATAAAACAGATAATTCACAAATCGTCAGGAAGTCCCTAAAGTGGTATAACATTTTGCTTCTAACGTCGCACACAATTTATAGAAATTTCGCCGCAAATATAATGAAAAGAATAGGGCTCAGAATTGAGCCCTGTGGTGTAACCTCTTTCAACTCGTTCAATACTTGACCTAATCAAAAGTCCATTATTGTCCTTCAACTCAACAAACTGCCTCCTATTCGTCAAATATTGTGGAACCAGTCACATGCAGGCACCGAAAGTTTTGGCAGTAGCAGTTCAGTACTCATACCTACAATCGAAAGCATGAAAAAAGTCTAAGTGCGCCGAGTTGCACTATTTGTCGATTTGTCTTTGCTCCGACATCTGTTGTATGCAGTTACTTCACAGTTCACTCCGTGAGGCGATTTCGAAATTAAAACTGTCATATTTTGTTGTGACTTTTCTAGGAGGCAGATCGACGGTTTTATCATTTGCATTGATTCCGTCTGGGTTTATACCAATCACACATTTGAATCTATTTATGCGCATAGCTTCGACAATTAATTTCGTTTCATAAATGCGCCTTGGTGTTATAGTAGCTACTACAAGAAACAGTCAAGATTTACCTGCATAGAATTATTTCGCCATTTGTATCAATAAATGCCGGACAACGCATTTTACGATAATTAATACATCTCCACCTTCGTTTTTGTTGTAAACGTGACGAGTGATGTAAATAGTAAACAAATCTATTCATTACCATCTGCAAAGACCCTCTATTTGATTTTGTATAAAGTGGAGTAACACCTGTATTGTGAGAAACAATTTATTTATTAAAAAATAATATCTATACATATAATAAGCCAAGTTGATTTTTCTATACTTACTCACCAAAATTTTCACAAGTCTTTTTTGGTTTTTTAGTATTATCAGAACAATCAATTATTATAGGTGCTGTTTCAATTTGATAATCAATTGCAGTAGATTTCTTTTCAATATTATTCTTTGTTTGATCACCATGTGTAGTCACAGTCGCTGTACCAGGTACTCTCAAGACAGGATCAATTTTAATAAGGTCTTCAAAATCTAGATCCATATCACATTTCTCATTATTTTCTAATTCATGTTGACTTGTCTCATATTTATAAGAAGTAATTTGAGCAAAGTTATCTGAATTAACATCAGAAATGTTTTGTTCATATTTATTTGGATCCTCATCAGGAGCACTTGACTCAAAGTTATTTATAGTACCTTCAGAAATGCTTGGTACAAAGTTTTCTGAATGAACTTCTGAAAGTCTTGATGTTGAATGATCATCATATTTAAAATTTTCGAAATGAACATTTTCTTCATTACATTTTATAGGATTTACTTCCAAGTCGGAATGGTGTCTTAGATCCATATTTACAATATTAACACAATTTTCACTGAAAATGAAGACCTGGATTCAGCATCAAATTCATCTAAGATAATAAAAAAGTAGATAATTTTAAATAGTATTGGATATCAAGCTAAAAAGTGTACCTAAATAGCTACACGAAGCATAGTCCAATTTACATAAAATCAAATCATAATGTTTATTATTATTTATATGTGTAGGTATGTTGTATTAAATATTTTATAGAATGTAAGTACACACGACAGCACATCAGGCTACCCATTTTTGTTGCAAACTCGCCCCTATTACAACTGCACAAGAACTTACAGTGGTTACGTTGACGTGCCGTCGTCTGTACATATATTATCATGTATGATATATTCAATAACATGCTAGTGTTTGATTTCCACCTTGTTTTAAATGAAAATGGGATATGTTACCTGGAATGTTCAGAATTTTTATTAGTTTCAGTCTCTTGAATAGGTTGGCTATTTTTAGAATGAAGCTGACTAGATTTATTTTGTTTGGTTGGCCGTTGGTCAGAGTTAGCCTGAAACATAAATATAAGGTAGTAATTCAAGAAATACTTGTAGTACCTAATAAGTTAATTATAGATTTTTTTAAATTTCTACCTCAGGCAATTGAAGGTCCTTGATGCCTGAAATATGCAATAGTTTAGCAGCTTCAACAAAGGCAGGTAGCAAGTGACTAGGAACATTGACTTCTCCGCTGTAGATATATTCCAATATGCAGCATAACACTGAATGGCTTATAGACTGAAATTGAATATTATAAAATGTTACATGATATTTTGGTAGGAATTGTGATAATAATAATAATAATAATTTTGTTAATTATAATAATATTTATTTACTTCTTGAATTTTCATATTGTATACAAATTGAAGTTTATTTTATGTGTTCAGTTTCTGGATTTATGCAACTCAAAGGCCATTGCTACAAGCTACTAACGGAGTTGTGAGAAAAACTTGTTTTGTAGATAAAAAAAACTTACTCCTAAAAATATAACTGGATGTTGACATGGTGCCGATCTTAACATTTCTTTTAGATAAGGGCTTGCCAAAGCGATTATATTTTGATGAGCTTTGACCAAATGTCCACCAGCAGCTAATGTAACATCCACAAATTCCTGCCTCTGAAATATTGATTTGTTTTTAAGAGTAAGTTATGGTGTGTTGAAATGTTTGAGTAAGTAAAATGTAATAAATAGCCAATTAATAATACTGTAATAGTCTATTTTTTATTATGAATTAAATACAATTATTAACAGTAGGCGCACATCGTTGATTTTTAGTTGGCCGATAGTTGTGCCCGATTTTAATTTGTATGAAGAATCGGCCAAATCGAATCGGCGTAGTGTGCGCACTTCCATACATGCCCATACTGATCAACTGCCCGACTGAACTATCGGCCGACGAAAATTACGAAAAATCAACGGTGTTCGCCTACTCTAAACCGATTGCTGCTGTGTTTATCCCTTCTGATAACTAAGCGAATATTTTCGGAACAACAATCAATGTTATAGGTTTTACTTACCTGTTGTAATTTGAAAAAGCCATCACTTAAATTGTTTTTATAGGTCTCCCAACAAAGTTTAAAGTTTGTCTCCAACATATTTGTTCAATCAGACAATCACACAATTTCTTTTGCTGTGTATGAAATAATGCTCTTCTTATTTTTTAACAGAAAAACAGTCGTCTTTTGAAGCAAGCCATAAACATACCCACATGAAGTAAACAAACAACTGCAATGTATTACTTTTCTCTATGCTGCAAACAAATCATTTTTTTTTTGACGTCTGACACTGACAGAAGTGCACAGTGACGTTTATTTTTTCTTCTTTTTTTTAGATCACAGACACTGACATTGTCATGCATTCAGTCGAGCGAGCTAAAAAAGTGTGTATTGAACTATTGGTTGTAAAATTATTAGCAACTGTTGTCAAAAAGATAGCCAATAGCTCTGCAAATAAATTAATTTATTGTCTGTGACTCTGTGCATAAAAAAACAAAATGTCACAGCACAGTTTACGAAATGGTTGTTTGTTGTTTTTCAGTTTTTTCCATTGAATTTTATAATTAATTCGTTCTTTCAATTCAGAAAAAGGGATTTCTAGTGTTTTTTTCTTTTCTGTGAATCCATTGTAAACGCTTTACTGGCTCTCCTACCCACGAGATGGTGCAATCTCAGTTTTCACTTACTTGGGAGTCCTACAAATCGAGTATTTGTAAAGGTTTTAGCTCTTTACAACAGGTATGTCTTGTTAAATCACATAATACATTTCACGAAACAATTTTTTTACTATGTTTATTGTTTACTTTGCTTCAGAATGGCGAATTTGTCGACATGACCCTCGCGGCTGATGGTCACTATGTAAAGGTCCATCAAGTTTTAATAGCCTTGGCTAGCCCATATTTAAAGGAGCTTATTTCATCAGCTCCGTGTCAACATCCTGTATTGTTTTTAAATGTAAGTACTCAAACTTTCATGTCTTGTTTTCAGTCATGGTGGTAGAGGGTTCATAAAAACTAACCTGTTGAATTACATTTACTTTAGTTATTAACATTCAAATAAATGATTATGTGTATCAATTTACAGATATAGAATTGTATCCACAAAATTAATAATAAGTTCTACCTTCACTCAGAGATTTCATAATTTTGTTAGATTAAACTGTTTTTGAAATTACATCTGTACCTAGTTTTGAAATATTGTCTATAACTAATACCTACTTAAAAATTTCAGAATGTATCACACAGTACATTATCCTTACTTCTGATGTATATTTACACTGGCGAAGTGATGGTGCCGTCTGACAATTTAGCAGCCTTTGCAGAAGCTGCCAAATCACTTCACATTAAAGGATTAGAAAATCTTGTAAGTATTCAAAGAATATACTTTTTTAAGTCTAATTAAAACCACAAATATTTATGTAATACCTATGTACATTTTTTAAAGTATTTTTCTTTTTTCTGAATTACATTACGTATTGGTATGGTCAACAGGATATCAGTTAAGACTACCCATTTTGGTTGAAAAATAGTTACTTTAGCACTTATTACAAATTACAACTACATTAACCCTTCAATCCCCGCTAATTGAGACACAATGGATAGTCAATTGTTGTGCGGTCATATGCTACTGCTTGGGGATTGGGTGGGTTAAGATGCTACAGTTTTTATTGCTATTTTTACGGTAAACATGTCTTATTTCAGACTGGCTATGACAGTATGACCCTCAAAGTTGCTGAGAATCTGTCTCAAATGGAAGAAGGAGACATATGTCATGTTAGTGGAATCAAAAGCATGAATATTCCTACAAAAGAAGGAGCTAAACAGGTAAATAAAAAATACTATAGTACTTACTTTCATCAATTTTATCAATCACTATTGTCTAAAAGATAATTCTTGTTTTAAAATATTTAGTAAAACAGTGTTAACATTAATTGATTTAATTATATGACAACCATTATATTTAAACTTCATCTAAATGTTGATTATTTTAGATTGGTTTGCCAGCTGCTGCTAGAAAGATAATCATTAAAAAAGAGACTCCACTAATACAAACTGCTGATGTGTAAGTAACTACAGCTTATTGGTTATAATTTAAATTGAAAATATACTATTTTATTGGTGCATAAATAACGTTTCTGCTAAGATCATTGTTAATTTTCTGCTTTCTTCCACCCCGTGAATTTTAATGGTATTTAAATTTTATAAGGGTTCCAATCTACAGACTGATTTTTTTAGGTCCATATTATGAAATGACACAAAACTTTCCAAAGTAACAAATGTACTTGAAACTAGAATCTCATCCTGTATAAGAAAATTTTTGTTATCTCAATATGGCTCATAATAGTTTACATAATGATTTTAATGTTTATACATAGAAGGATGATGTGATGATATTATAGATACATCCTAAGTAGCCAAATTAATTTATATTGAATTTTAGGCATAGAAAAATTGAACCAGCTCAAGGAGCAACAGCTGAACCCCAATATGTTGAAATAGATATCATGGAAGATAATGTGGCACAAGATTCTGATGATGATTTCAAGACTGATGATTTTACAAAACCAACGGAGAAGACAGATCCTGACATAGCAGATACGCGTAAGTACCTACCAGATGGATATTTTTTTAGAAACAATGTTTTAAGGTTTCGCCAAAGAGAACGCGCACCACCGATTACCGCGTTAAAGCGTTAATAGAGTTGCAGAGCAGTATTTGACACCATTCCCCAATAATTCTAAAGCACAAGATTTTTAAGAAGGTACTTCATTCTGATTAAAAATGTAATTAATTTTAAATTACCAGTAAATTAAGATTTATATTTGCATTGTAATTGAAAATAAGTAGTTGACATAAAAATAGTGACGTCACAGGCTAGTATTGCCATACAAAATCTATGGGTGAACAGTTTTAAAAAGTACGTCACATTGATTGGTGGACTTGGTGGTGTCAAATACCCTATTCGGCGCTTTAACGCTACGTCACGCTCTAACGCGCGCTAGATACGCGTTCCATAAAAATAAAATGAATGAGACTTGCACAAGTCTAAAATCACAAATGAATACTTTATCTACGATATTTCTTTATAGCGTCATCGAACCTGCAGTTTACCGTATCAATTCGAGGCTCCCTGCAAATAATTCTGAACCGCTACATTTACAATCTGCACTCGAGCAAACAACGAAACGGGATCCGGCGCTGGCGTTGCGTTGACTACCGAAACCATAAATGCAAGGCTTTCGTTGTTACCAAAGGAAACGTAGTCTTAAACAGGTTAGTATGCAGATTTCTCACATCTCTGAATTTATATTTGAAATTTAAAATGAGACTAAATGTTCGTTAAGGTTGCCGAACGTCGCGATGAATACTCATAAGCCACGTGTACAGTAACAGAATGAAAAGGTTCGTCAGTTTTCAAATTGATTCCTTCAACGAATCGCGAGCACATATTACCTTTTGAAACTATGTTACAGAATAGTCTCGATTTAGAGAAAATAATCTTTAACTGTTCGTCAGTAAAGTTCAAAAGTATTCAGATCAAAGTTGTTTGACGATTTATCTTGTCAAGAAGATTATTATGATTGATAAACTAAAACCTTCTTGTTGGTTCAACCTGCCATTATTATTTCTATTAAATAAAAAAAACTACATTTCGTAACATTGCACTGATAGGATAGAAAATTAAACAAGCAAAACCTTATTCTTTAGCAAACGTCATATTTATTTAAATGTTAGCAGCATTGTTTCTTGCACGGTTATGTTGGCAGGTTTGACTCTTACAGTACCTAGTGCAAGCGAAAACCGACACTAAAAATTTCAACAAATAAATAAGACGTCTAAAAAGCGCTATCTATCGTCATTGGTTAAAATCTACAGCGCTTGGCAAACCACTGTTTTTGACATTCGTAAATATTCATGCCGTTTTGACATTCGTAAATATTCATGCCGTCAATCTATCCCGAATGTGCCTTCGACTTGATTTTTGTGTATGTAGCCAAATGTCTACACCATGCGTTTATGCCATAAAATTTTTCTATGGTTTGCTTATTTGGTTTTTTTTTTTCAGCATGTTTGGCTTGCTATCTGAAGAGGAAATTGAGGCAGCTCATGCTGCTTTTAATGAAGGTGCAGTCTCAGAAGATGATGAAAATTTAGATGATGATAATATCGATTTTTACCCAAACGTACGGGATTTATTGCATGGTCTGGATTAGGAGTCCATAGATCATAATCTACCCTTGGAACATAACTATTAACTTGGAACATAATTATGATCTATGGACTCCTCATCANGGTGACGAACCTTTTCATTTCGCGACTGTACATACACGTGTCAAGATATTTGTGAAACTGAAGCGCAACTATGTGAAATGCACGCATAAAAGTTGAATTGACGTCAACAATTTCGTTGATATAATTTATCTTAACTTTTCAGATACCTAATTTAAATATTTGTCCTAATTTTACTATTTGCTATGACTTCACATACACTTTCTCATCGTTTTTGAGAATTTTCTCATACATCTGTCAATTCTTATTACATGTCGGTCACAGGACATTTATTTAATTTTTTTTAAACATACTTAATTATTTTTAGAGCGAATCTTCACAACCACTCGTTTCATGACAAGAAAATACTCTCGAAAATAGAAAAGAAAGCGGTTTACTCTGCGTTAGACGAAGTATATGGCTACAAAGAAAAAGAAGAGGCAAAAATGACGGAAAATGACGCTTCAATGGATCAAGACGACTTCAACATGCTCGACGACTTTGGTACGGGAATGAACGAAATGACGGATAATAATAAAAATGAATTTATCAAAGACAAAATAAATTAGTTCTTTCTTAGTAAGAGTTTAATTTGTCGCTAATGAACTGTCCTCAATGTCCATTCAATAATATTATTTACTAATTTTTAGGCTCTCGTTGCACGGGAATTAGGGTTGCTACACACAAAGCGGCCCAGCATTGTCGGTTTAGCAGTAAGTTACAAAAAAGCCGACGTAAAGTAATTACTACACTTGTTACATTGCTAGCCAATACGTATATTACGGCAAAGTCGAGCGGCATTTTCCCGAAAACATCCACAAGTCTGTTCGATTTTACCATACGGCTGTGCCGATTACCTATTACTGGCCCACTTATGGTGTACGAGTAGCAACCCTCAACACGATACGCGATTTATAACAAAATATTGCCTCTTGCTTTGTTTCAACCGGGTCGCCCCGGCAAGTTTAGTTTCTGGGATTTATAACTCTTTCATAAACTCCTATGTGCTCCATTTACAGTTTACGCAGGGAATGATAAATACTAAACAAAAATAGACACTGACTTCGTGAAGTTCATAAACCTATTTCGGTTTTAGTGCTATCTGTGAGATTTATGCGACTAGGATGGTCAATAACTCGGGCGCGCGGGCGTGCCAAGGCAATATAATATTTACATTATTATTTTATGGCTTTGCTGCATAAAGCAGTATTAATTCTTTAAAAATATGGAAATGAGTTTGTTTGTCACAGTTATTATTTTCTTTTAATTGGATACTGTATTAGATGCAGTACTTACTTAGTAGCCCTTATTAAGATTCTGGAAGTAGGTAATCTGTAAAGGTGAATACAGCGCTGATTTGATTTTTGTAGCAAGCTAGGTAAAAAAATAGGGGTACCTACCAAAATCAGCTACGAGGAATAGATTGTAGTGTTGTGCTCATGTCACGTGGCACAGGTGCAATTTTGTCAAACCAACTTGATACTAAACATAATAAAATACTCCATAACCAGTAAGTAGTCACGACACGACACTACACCAATGGTGGTCGTGTTTTTTCCCCTCAAAGACTTTCTATTGTGTCCATGATGGTGACTGTCGTCCGGCGAAGGTGTCCGCCTTAACAGTAGTTGCAGTTCGTGTAATATAATATCACCACCACCACCGGTGTGTATTCAGAAAAAAGTAAGTAAGTACCTACCTATGCATAAGATTAAATTAACTTTCAGTTGCACAATAAAAATCATTATTGCTACTGTTTCACAATCGGCAACGCCGCAGTAATTATTAACTGGCAGTAAGTAAGTAAATGCCTAATTTATGACATAAAGTTACTTACTTATAACTAAAATGTGGAATCTAATTTTAGTAACAAGTAATAACGTTGTTTCGTGCTTTGATTAACTACTCAAATACATAGATTTGGCGTTATCTTCGTGTCAATAACATACTATTGCTTCATTGCATTTGCAGGAACATGGCATATAATAATTTACTTCTGCTGTTTTTTGTTTTGGTTCTGACTTCGGCCAGTATGAGTCCAGTATCAAATGAATTACAACAAAAACTTAAAAATCCAGCAGTCGTTAAATTTCGAGAATACTTGCGAATAGACACTAGCCGAAGTGAACATTTACGTAAGTTGCAACATTCTTCTTACCGTTGTTAGACTTAATTTGGATTGAGCATTGATCTGTTGCGAGTTGAATAACTGTAGGATCAATTTAAGTTACTCATAGGTACTTACCTATTATTAAATTGGAAAAAACTAACTGATTCCGACAGTAGCTTATCTAAATATATAAAAGGAGAAACTGACTGACTGACTGACAGATCAACGCACAGCCTAAACGGCTAAACGTAGGCACTTGAAATTTGGAAGGGACGTAGCTTAGGTACCGTAGAGGTGCACTAAGAAAGGAATTTCCGAAATTCCCACGGGAACGGGAATTAGCGGGAAAAACGGGATTCACGCGTACGAAGTCGCGGGCGGCCGCTAGTTTTCTATAAATATAAAATATATGATGCCGCCGGTCCACCTTGTGGGTGAACGTCCCACGCCGCGTTTTCCGGTACGCGGCGTCCACTCCAGAACCTTGCTGCCCCATCGGCCGTCAGTTCTGCGTACTACTTATGTGCCCTGCCCATTGCCACTTCAGCTTGCTAATCCGTCGGGCTATGTCAGCGACTTTAGTTCGTTTACGGATCTCCTCACGCGCCCCCAGGAAAGCGCTGGACGCAGGCCGCTACCAACCGGCAACATGGAAAGTATTGGGGGAGGCCTATGTTCAGCAGTGGACGTCCTATGGCTGAGATGATGATGATGATGATAAAATATATAAATTCATACAGATCAGGCTGTGGAATTCTGGAAGCGGCAGGCAAGCGAAGTGGGCCTAGATTTCGCAGTGTACTTCCCAGCAGGCAAGCCGGTTTGCGTGCTAACGCGCGTCGGGGCCAACCCCGCCCTGCCCAGCATTATGCTCAACTCTCATATGGATGTCGTTGAGGCTGACCCAGTAAGTGTGCCGAGAATAGAATACATACTTAGTTCCAACAGAAGGATCACTTCGCCAGCCAATTCATTTAAAAACGCACATTAAGAGTCGTGACACGATGCAACGTCGTATCATGTACACGTGTAAGAGCACACCACGTTTCTTTCAGGCGCCGTCGATGGGCATTTTTTTATCGCGCATTGCTGCGCTACTAAATCAGATTACCTTGCGGAATGGGTAAACTGCGGAGTGACTCCCAGGGTTCATAAATACAGGCTGTATTTACACTGATAGCGATGAACCATTGCACTGTATAATACAAATGTCTCTTTACAACAGACTGAATGGACTTATCCACCTTTTGCGGCGCACGTAGACGATGACGGCAACATCTTCGCTCGTGGAACTCAAGACACCAAGGATATAGCCATCCAGTACCTGGAGGCGGTCAGGCGGATCAATGCCCAGAATGTCACCTTGCAACGCACTATCCACATCACTCTTATGCCTGGTAATTGCATCTATGGGTGTATTCATACTTACAAAAATAGCACAGAAATATAATATTGCATTTTATTCTGAAGGTGATACAATACGTAATGGTGAAAGGTTCGGTCAAACCAACGCGATCAGCCGGCGTGCAGCGATGGCAATCAGCGCCATCGTTGCACGCGATCGCGTGTGATCGCTTTTGTTTGCCTGAAACTTAATTAATCATTGACTTTGATGAAATGAGAGACTACTTTAAGTAAGTTGTCTGTGTTAGTAGACATTGGCGTCTAGCAAATAGTGGACCTAGGCGTCCAGTTCAGGTGCTTACCGGGACCTTCATCAGATTTATCGGTCCACCTAGTTGGATGCCTGCCCCTATAATAAAGCAGCCTTGTATACTTACAGATGAAGAAACAGGCGGATTTCAGGGCATCAGGCCATTTATTAAAACGCCAGAGTTCAAGGCGTTAAACATTGGTTTTGCTTTGGACGAGGGGGGGGCATCCCCCACGGACGACATGTTCGCCACGTATCAAGATCGGAGAGCTTGGTGTAAGATTGTTAAGCATTTACCTACTTACTTTACTAATAACTTAAAAAAACTCATAGTCTAGATACATATAGTAAAAACATGTAGAGCGCCCATTCGAATGCAAATGAAACTTAATGCTACATACATTCTCAGTCAGATAACGATTCAATTCGCTAGGCAGTGCTTTAAAAGCAAAAGAAAATAAAATACGACTGCCCTGGAATTGTCTGGAATCTAAAAATTCTAGGAGCCGGACTTATGATTGTATTCATAATTATTATTCAGTACAGTAATAGAGGTGTAGGTAAATCAAGGTTTGAACGGGATTGTTTTGGTAAATCGGGACTAATCCCACTCTTTCCAATCACTGCAACTTCTGTACTTATCAGTCACGCTACAATTTGGCCCAGAACACACGGTGAAACGCAATTGCAACGAAACTGCAACTTCTAGTTACTTTTGAGTTGCATCTAAGTTTCTGCCATAGATTCCGTTGAGAGATCACACATGACGCGACCATTTCAAACCGGTTTCAAACTGGTGTTCCGGGCCTTTGGCTTCAAATGAAACTCAAAATGAAGGTTGAATAGGTACCTAGTCCCTATTGCATAGGAACGCCAGAATTATCTTTTTGAATAATTTACAGCTATAGCAATAACAGTTAACGGAGTCGGCGGCCATGGATCAACCATGGCATCTGATGTTGCTATCAAAAAGGTATGTTGTGTAACTGCGGACGACGACATCAAGTTTAAAACTTAGGCACATTATGTAGTTGTAGGGAACTACATTAAATAGATGATGTAATCTGCGTACCTATGCCATTTCATCTGCGTATTTGTCTTCTTTTTTAACTGAGAATGTGGCAAATTGTCGCAATTGGATAAGGATTAAAAACCACATTATTATTATAATTAAATGTTAGAACAGGTGTGTGTATACAGGTAAGTAATTATTTACTAAAAAACAATCATAAATTATAACTGTACAAAGCTGTTTAAATAATCACACAGTTAAGTAATTGGTATGTTTTAATGTTATTGAGTTAAGATGTATGTAACGTTGTTGAAACTTTGAATAAACGTTTGTTTCCAGGAAACAAAATTATCTTTATTGTTTATTAATTCGCCTTACAAGTCAAATACAGAATAATACAACGAGCGTGGGTAAATGTTTATCCTAAGTAACAAAACCACTATCATTGTTTATGGATCACAAATATTATTGTTTTGAGATTTATCCATAATTTTCCTACAATATGAATTTACATTTTTGTTTGTATTATGTACCAGATGCACCTACATGAAACTCTATATTATCCCTTAGGTAATTCAAGTACATAAGTATAATAGCTATACCAGGTACAGTCAGCGTTAAATATTCGTGCCACCCAAAGTGGCCAATAAGTTAGAATTGGAATAAGGTTGTGTTGTCAACTTTTAGGCCACTTTGGGTGTCTCGAACTTTTTGACGCTGACTGTACATAAAATGCACAACCGAAAAGGAATGAGGGGTTATTCTACTACACAATTAATACTTTTGAGATCTCATAGAAAATACACTTGTATACAATGTTTGGAAGCATTTTTTTGGAGGACCCTTGTAATATTTCGTTTACTTTCAGCTGCAACGGTTGATAAATGTGATGATGGAATACAGGGAGATGCTTGAAAAAGCTTTGGAATCAGCTGATAAAGCTACGTATGGGTTATATCCAACACTGAATATCGATATGATTAATGTAAGTGATTAAACATACTTAACTTAAACTGTGCAACATTTGTAACAAGATTGCCTTTTTTGGTTACAGGGTGGAATGGCCCCAAACGTGATACCGGAAACATTCACTCTGGTGGCCGACATGAGATTTCCTCCTACTGAAAACGCTACTGACATGTTGTCCCTGGTAAATAATGCTATTTAAGTATAGGCACATATACTTAAAATCTGAAAATAATATTTCGAATAGTTATTTATATGAGATTTAGCTTGACGCGTTCATTGCAATTCCATATAAATGGAAGCGCTTTTTTTTGTTTATCATCATCATCATCATTTCAGCCACAGAACGTCCACTGCAGACCTCCCCCAATATCTTGGTTGACCTAAAAGATTTACCTACAAAAAAAATGCTTTTATTTTATTTAAACATTGCATTTCGTTACTTAAAGGTATATTCGTGGGCGGCGTTTGCTGGCAATGGAACAACGGTTAAGTTTTTGAGACGAGAAATGGAGTCGCTCGCAACTCCAATAGATGAGTCCAACCCTTATTGGGTCACTATGAATAAAACCATCACAGATTTGTAAGTAACGTTGGATTTTATGGAGAACAGAACGACAGAGTGATGCCTGAACTTATTGTAACATTGTCAATTTGCATCAAAATCCGTTCAACAGTTGTTATTTTAAGAAGTAACAAATTCATCTTCACGAACTTACGTTTTTATTGCAAATTGAAAGGTCACAATTTAGGCGGTCTTATTGCTAAGAAGCGATCTCTAGACAACTCAGGGAGATAATTAAGAGGAAAGCTTGGTACAGTATTTTTTCCTTTCTTCAGGGGTTACAGACTGATCACAGGGGTGTGTCCCGGGACGACCGATATGTTCGATATTCGCAACATCGGCATCCCGGCTATCGGGTTCGCGCCCGAACGTTGGACCATCAGCCGATTGCACCAGCCCAACGAGTATCTGAACATCGACGTGTTTCTAGAAGGCATCGATATCTACGTCCCCCTCATCACTAATCTGGCAAATTTGCCTGAAAAATAAATAGGGTAGTAGACACCACTGTAATATAAACCAATGAATGACATACTTTTTTGAGCTGCTAAAATGAGACTACCCTATAGTAGAATCCCAACTTAATATTATAAATGCGAAAGTAACTCTGTCTGTCTGTCTGTCTGTCTGTTACGCTTTCCCGCTTAAACCTCGCAACCGATTTTGATGAAATTTGGCATAGAGATAGTTTGAGTCCCGGGAAAGAACATAGGATAGTTTTTATCCCGGTTTTTGAAACAGGGACGCGCGCGATAAAGTTTTTCTGTGACAGACAAAATTCCACGCGGGCGAAGCCGCGGGCGGAAAGCTAGTAAAATATATGCAGGGTGGAATTTTGTAACGCCACCTAGAGGAAAAGTACTGTTAATACTGTAGATAGAAAATTTTACTCAAAGAAAACATTCCTTTATTTTTGAAAAGAAAGAGAACTGCATTCAGGATCACCACCATACCATAGATTTTTCTGTAAATAATTAAAATAATTTAAGATTTCATGGTTTTCCGTTCATTAGATTCATCAAGTTTGTTAGAGAGATTTGATCCTTATACCGATCGATGTAATAAAAAACAGGGTGTAATTTTTTACAGATTTTAGTTGGTTTGATTCCCGGGTGTGGCAAGCAAATTTTTGGAAATCTTTGAATGCAGTTGCAAATTTTTTTCAAAAATAAAGGAATGTTTTCTTTCAATAAAACTTTCTATCTACAGTATTAACAGTACTTTCCCTCCAGGTGGCATTACAAAATTCCATCCTGTATTATCAATGAAAATGGGACTATGTCATCAGTTCGTGAATTCAATTAAGCAACTATTTATTATCAAAGCTACTAAAAATATACGTAAAAAATGCAATTTTACAGTTTTCAGCGCTAGAATGAAGTGTTTTTAACGAAGTCTCGACTTGGGTTGATGGTGTCAACTTCTCAATTGCGACTCTATCGAATCGTCCCCTTTTGTTGGCTCTTCCACAGTTGAATGTACACTTAATACCTACTTATTGAAAAAACTGCATAAATTACTTGTGAGTGAAGTTATAAATTTGAAAAGTTGCCATGCGATTATATTCATAAAATAAAGCACTGTACAGAATATTGTTGTTTGGCCTTAAGATTTTGACTCTATAACTACCTTACATTGTATCCATTCACAACCGTGGAAATTACTTCGTTACGTTCACGTTCCTAGTAAGTATCATGGTATAAAAACATGTGTCTTTATTCATTGATTTACTCTGCGAATAAGTAGTTTGGCAACCCTACTGACTGTAAACTTACCTAAAATAATCCTTTTCATTCATATGTTTTGCCATACTTATAGCACGGTTTCAGTATCACCAACGGTGCGCCCCTAGGCGGACACGCTAATAATAGTCATCTGTGTTCATTTAATATGGAGAGCTTTGTAAACAGGTGAGTATATACATGAATTTTTTTGCTTTCAGTTCATGTTTTGGATTTATTTTTATATATTTATATTATTTTATTTACTTTTATTGGTTACTCTGCAATGCCAAACAACATAATACTTATGTAAAAATATCAAATCATTTTAGACAAATATATTTTCAACTTAGACTCGTCATATCTCAGAATTCCCATATGTCACAACATAGCGCTTTAAGTGAATATACCTACAAGTATAAAGCTTTTGAAATAAAATACGTTTCATCTTTGTCCGTGGGGAATTTTGTCACAGTAAAGTTCCCAATGTTCTTTTAAATGTACCTAATGAGTATTTGTACCAGAGCCGGCTGAAACGTGTTTTTACTAGGTTAACATTTAAATCAAACATGCATTTTTGCGATTTGACCCCAGCCCATTCTTAAATTACGTGTTATTCAATTTATAAAAGTTTCAATGGCTAACACTGAGGTAAGTTTTGTAGAGTTTGAGTTAACTAGTATTTACTTGACCGAACTCCGGTACTTTCAAGTGGAGATTAATCAAAAACTTACGTTAGAGTTAATTTAAAAACTGCAGGCAGTACTCGTAGTAGATACGCTTAATTCATTTAATAAAACAAAGTAGAGTCCCACTGTTTACGAATACTTATCGTCTTTTTGTTCCGGTATTAATTTATTAGTGGCTCACGTCTAATCAGAAATAACATGTTTCTTTAACTATAACAAGTTTTTGAATACATGGCATTTCCATCTGTTTAGTAGGTAGATCATCGTGCTGTGTAGGGAAACCAAACCTTTTGTTTAAGTTTTTACAAAATGCTATCAGTAAGGTGTCATCAATGTTTAAGATTTTGTTTACTTCGGAAAACATATTTCGATTTTCAAATGAGATTTTATCCGTTGCACTCTGTCTGTCGATAAAGATCAGGTTTCACTAACTAAATCTGTGTCTGTCTGACGTTGATGGACTTTATCAGCAAATAAATGTTATCGGGACTATTTCCACCTCTCGTTCCCACCGCGCTGCAACTCCCGTGTGCAGAATAGGTACAGCTTGACTGTCAATAAAATCCAACCAGTGAAGGTCAAGTTTGGGAAAATTAAGCTGTCATTGGACCCGCAACGAAATTAATTATAGCCTGACCAGGAACATAAAAACCCTGGCATAGAGGCGCTNTTTTATAATAAATGACATTGGGAACATTTTGCCCCACTTTTCAAAAAGTAGCGGACACAAACGAAATCTGTCACAGATGATACATACCTACTAATATCCAATGAATTTCCGTGCATTTTCTTTTTCTCTCTTATATGGGAATATTGAGAAAATGAAGTTAAATATTTTATTTTATTTTACATTTAAACTTTTCATTGCATCTAAATATTAATAATATCATCACAAAAATACGCCAAATGACTACGATTATGCGCGCTGCGGCTCAGCAGGGTCTAGTCAGGTAAAAAATAAACCGGTTTCGCTGCCTACGCGCATCGCTCGAACACCCAATACGCAACTCGCAGTCCTTCGTCATCTGTCTGTGTTCTGTGCGCTCCCATGTTTTTTCGTGGTTCGTCGTTCCCGATTTCCATAACACAAATGCCTTAGCTACTTATTTTGGGTTGGAGTAATGTATGAGATGTTGTCTAATATTAATTTATTTATATTTTTTATTTATTTATATTATTTTATTTACTTTTATTGGTTACTCTGCAATGCCAAACAACATAATACTTATGTAAAAATATCAAATCATTTTAGACAAATATATTTTCAACTTAGACTCGTCATATCTCAGAATTCCCATATGTCACAACATAGCGCTTTAAGTGAATATACCTACAAGTATAAAGCTTTTGAAATAAAATACGTTTCATCTTTGTCCGTGGGGAATTTTGTCACAGTAAAGTTCCCAATGTTCTTTTAAATGTACCTAATGAGTATTTGTACCAGAGCCGGCTGAANTTAAAATAGGTAGTTGAAACAAACCACAGCTAATTTTCATAGTGGACTGTACTATGCGATAAACATGTCAGTCAATTTGACAACCTTTGTCGGAAACATTATTCAATGAAAATATTGTCCGAACCCTTAGTATTTCTCTTCGAGAAATACTTTAACACATTTCTTTCACGACTATAAAAAGATTTTAGCAATTTAATTCACAAAATCAATTGCGCACATTTAAAATAAAGTTTGTTTATACTTTGACAGCAATAGACTGACATGCAAGGTGACATGACAATGAAGTTTTCAGTTATTGTTGCCATTAAAAGAAATTAGTACCATTAGTTTTCCGCAACATGGCGAGGGTTTTTATGTTCCTGGTCAGGCTATAAGTAAGAATCTTTTTCGGAATAATGATGATATCATTCCTTATGTTCCGCATACGTAGTAACATTGTCTAAGCCCTAAGGTGACACACCCAAAACGGGCCACGGGGTGATGACCATCATAAAGATATAAAAAAGAAAAAAATCGTTATCAATGTCCTCTACATTGATAACGATTTCGCCCTATGCTAATATATTTATTTGAATATGATATTTCTGTTTGTTGATGGGTAAAAAAGATCATCCTTTTACTAAAGTGAGAGCGTGCACGTTCACTCTATTCTAAACTAATAATAATAATCGGAAGGTAAGACAACATTTTACTCTTAAAATTCGAACAGATTTAGAAGAGCTCAAATGTTTCTTACCTTGCAAATTGTGTAAGAGTGTTTCTCACTCACTATCTTATTTTTTTACTTTACGTTTCAATATTTTTTTCTGGTGCCTACTGAAGCATAACATTGATAATAAGTAAATTGATTATTACCTACTTCTTCGGCTTCAATTTAATCAAAATTAAGACGAAATAAAAATTGTTAGTTACCGTTTTAGTGCGGGCTAAATGGGTTGACTTTGTTTATCTTTGTTTTCAGAATTTATAAAAACATGGCATATAAATTGCTGTTGCTGTCCTTCGTTCCGTTTCTGACTTCAACCGTCATGGCCAGTCCACTGCCAAACAAATTACAGGAACAACTGGAAAACCCAGCTGTTGTTAAATTTCGAGAATACTTGCGAATAGACACTAGCCCAAGTGAGAATTTACGTAAGTAGCAATAATATTATGATCTAATTTTTTTAGCATTTTGTCAGTTAGGCATCCCGTCATCGCAAAAAATTAAGTTAATTAACTCAATACTTTTTATTGGCATAGTTTTTATTGGCATTCCTGTTTCCAGTGTGGCAGACATTGCTAAGATAATATACCTCGTTAAAAAATATAAAGCATTATAAATGTATGTACCTTGCATAACACTCAAAATTAGACTGTTAGACATACACTATTTTTAATATTTCTTATGCCATCGCCGGCGGGACGGGTCGCGTGAACTGTCATGGGTCGCGCGACCTGTCATTGGCCTTTGATCGCACTGGATGGCGATGGCGATCTGCACGCGTTGATGTGGCTGAAGCTTTTGGCAAGGTAATGTGTAATGTTTCTTTATTATTTTTGTACAGAGGAGGCCGTGGAATTCTGGAGGCGGCAGGCCGCCGACTCAGGGCTTGATTTTGCGGTGTACTCGCCGGCCGGCAAGCCGATATGCGTCCTAACGCGCGTGGGCGCCGACCCTACCTTGCCCAGCATCATGCTCAATTCCCACATGGATGTGGTTGCAGCCGTGCCAGTGAGTTACTTCGTTCGTTTCAACGGAATTCCGTCCACTGCTGGACAAAGGATGCCCCACGGATTTCCACAATGACCGGTCCTGCGTTGCCCGCCCTGGTGCCGCGACCTTCACCTGACAGGTCCATTGAATAGGAGGACTGCCTATACTACGTTTTCCGGTCCTTGGTCGCCACTCGAATCAGTGTCTGCCTACCTGTAGCACGAAAAACTTTCGTCTACGAGTATAGATATGCCTGTTAAGAGCGGTTACTGTATTAAGTTTTATCTAGGAGCTCAACAGCTCAAAGTTGCAATTTTTAGTTAATCATCAACCTAATTCAACTCCTCCCATTAAAGTCACTTAGAACGCTTTCCAGTTACCTGAGCAAGAAGCAAAGTTCTTCCTTTGGAAATGTAATGAAAAAGATACAGTGATGTTTTTTTTATTTAAAAATATTTAAATTGCAACCTACATCGATTGAAACACGCAATAAAAGTAGAGTTTTTGATAGCTTATCTCCAAAAAATAGTATTTAAACATGCATAAAAAGTAGGTAAGTATTACTGCACTAGTAAGTATACCACTATGCTGTAAATATTTAACAACAGACCGCATGGACCTATCCACCTTACGAGGCGCAAGTGGACAATGATGGCAACATCTACGGGCGCGGAGCTCAGGACACCAAGGACGTAGCCATCCAGTACCTGGAGGCGGTCAGGCGGATCATTGCCCAGAATGTCACCTTGCAACGCACTGTACACATCACTCTTATGCCTGGTAAATAAATTGTATTTCATCCAAGAAAACGTCATTGCTTGCCAACCTTCACTTGTTGTGTTTCACCTTCACTTGCATTGGTGGAAAAGGAGGTGTGATAAGTACCGTTTTGTTTGTTATTCGCCAACAGCCATGGATGACCTTGGCTTATTGAGGACAAAGGAGGGAATTCTTTCTAGTCTGTGTTACCGATTTAATACAGGATTGGACTCCAAGTCCCAGATCTTCTGGGTTTAAGTTAGTTCAATAACTAACATTCTCACATCCTCTGAGATTGCAATGTTGGCTCAACTACTTACTTATCCGTTCAATAAAATAGCAGAAAGTACTTTTATGAGATAACCTTTTGTTACTTGGAACCCCTAATTAAAGAAAAGACTGCTTCTAGGTCACATGCAGGTTTACCTACCTTACTTATCTCGCCGTGCTAGATTATAGTAGGTAGGTAATTGCACTACCTTCTTGCCTACTTTACAAAAATGAAGTAGGTAGGCATGTGATGTGTCTTTTTGGTAAATATCTTACTAAATTACATGTTTTTGTAAAGACAGACACAGGTCCGGTTTCCACCAAAGCGAAGCGGAACGGAGACGAGAGGAGATGTGCGGTAAAGCTGGCAGGTTATTCCCACCAAAGCAGAGTGGAGAAGAGCGGAAACGAGAGGAGCTGTGTGGGCTGCACGAAGCTGTCAGTCTATTGCCAAGAAAGGAAAACACACTGCGCCGCTCAGCACAGCTTCGCTCCGCGCCTGCCGCCGATGCTGTCAAATCTAGAGAAAAATGAGTCCGCCCGACACATTTCTCTTCTCCGCTCGATCCATTTCCACCGAAACGGAGCCGGGAAGAGATGCGGAAATAATGAATTCTAATTGGTTATTCAAAACACGTACATCTCCGCTCCGCTCCGGCTTGGTGGAAACCAGGACCGTCATTATAGCTTCATGCTTAAATTATTGAAATTCGATTCGCTACTTTAGTAAAATAACACCCATGTTTAATTTACAAGGTGTCACTTCATACTTTTAGTAGGTATATTTTGTAAATTGCTAAAGAGCCATGAAGATAATTATTTATGCCTTTATTTTTTATTTCAGATGAAGAAACAGGTGGATTTGAGGGAATTAGACCTTTTATAAAAACGCCAGAGTTCAAGGCGTTAAATATCGGTTTTGCATTAGACGAGGGGCTGGCAAACCCGACTGACGACTTGTATGCTACATATCAAGATCGGAGAGCTTGGTGTAAGATTATGCTTCAATTGTTTGTTATGATTGCTGTATTTTATTAAGTCTTATCAGTAAATAGGAGCATTGTCTGTCTGTACTATTTCAAGACATGGTAAGCGCGATGAGCGTTCACTCGAACGCTCTTGATGGCATGAGAAATGTAAGAAAAGTGAAAAATAATATCAGGTGTTTTCCGCCGACTCTAGGTTTAATAAATATAACTGCATGCGTAGACTGCATATAAAGGAGGTTTTCTGGGAGTTTTTTTAAAGAATACTTATTAGCAATTTATAAATACAAATTAATTAATAATCCCGTTACCCGATACCCCTCGTGGTAAGCTAAGCTAATCTATAGTACTTAAGTACATATTATCATTTGGAACTAACAGTATATTACCAATTTTTTTTTTTGTAGAATAGGTAGCATAATTAGAATTTTTTGGGAGGTTGGAATCTAATGTTGAATGTTTCCAGCTATACAAATAACAGTCAAGGGAAAGAGCGGCCATGGATCATCGATGCCAGCTGATATTGCTATCAAAAAGGTAGGTACCTAATGTTTTACCATTAAATAAATTTTAAATTGCGTGTTCTGTTAGATTACATTACCTAGGTTTCTTTATGACTTCTGTTTGATAACACTTACTAACAATAACACGTCGTTATTTTATTTTATTCGGGCAGTAAAGTTAAATCTATTCGTTTTCACGTTTGGGAAACACCTTTTAAAATAATTAGTTTTGCTTTCAGCTGCAAAGGCTAATAAACGTGATGATGAGATACAGGAAACCACTCGAAAAGGCTCTGATATCAGTGCCTAGTATAAGAAATGGGTTTTATACAACTCTGAATCTTAACATGATCAATGTAAGTGGCTAATGCTCTGGTGGCTCTTCCTTGTTTACATATTATTTTTGTTTTAAAATAAACGGTAATTTATTATTATCATTACAGGGTGGAATGGCCCCAAACATTATTCCGGAAACCTTCACTCTGGTAGCTGATATGAGACTGTCTCCTGAAGAAAATGCAACTGAGATACTATCCCTGGTATGTGATCAATTAAGTTAAAAAGTAACAAATAGTTATGCTGTGCTTTCTAAACTGGCTACTTAAACTTTCACTGGTTAGCTTTTTATTGGCTGTCTTGATGTAGATCACGGCTACACAGGGATTGTAACGGTATGGACTAGAGGTGGGAATAGTCCCGTTGTGTTTTCGAAATCACGCGCGATTTGCGCACTCCTAACATAGGATAATAATTTCTAGGTAAACTCATGGGGCGCGTTTGCTGGGAACGGAACAACAGTGGACTTCTTAAGACGAGAAATGGAGTCGCTGGCAACTCCTATAGATGAAACCAATCCTTATTGGGTTACTATAAATGAAACCATAACACACATGTAAGTTTTATAGGTATCTACTAGTTATGAAGACAGATGTCTATTAAAGTGGGCAAAGTACGCTCTTACTTTCAATTCCCAAGCGATTCCTTCAAAAACATTTAGATAAGATTCCTCTTAGGGTAAAATATTGCAGATAATAAGATGTAACAGTAGGGGATCAAACACAATCAGTCAGTTGGTTAGTTGACATCATTGACCAATAAATCCAAGACAATCTTAAAAAACACTTTCTAGCACTGGAACTCATTGTTCGCTACCCTATTGAGGGTTAAGAGCGCTGTTAATTCGTTAAGTTGAGAATCTTTACGATATGTAACACTTCTACTCATCTTATTTTTTCAGGGGCTACAACCTGGTCCCAGTGGTCTGTCCGGCTACGTCAGACATGTTGCACATCCGTAACATCGGCATCCCGGCCATCGGGTTCGCGCCCAAACGCCGCACCACGAGCCGCATGCACGACATCGACGAGTATCTAAACATCGATGTCTTTCTAGAAGGCATCGATATCTACGTCTCCCTCATCACTAATCTGGCGAATTTGCCGGAGAAGAAAATGGACTGTACAGAATAACTTAAAGAAGCGACCAAGTAGTTTGTATTACACGTCTCGCGTCTGATTGAAACCAGTCACATTTTATTTTAATGTAGAGTTACCATAACATGCGTACGTAAATAGTATAATTTATGATTTAGCTTTGTACAGCAAATATTATAAAAATATACTCACATAAACAACACCAACATTTTTATTCTTCGCCTTTTGAGGAGGTATTTAATTAAAATTGTGAAAGGTAGAGCCTGCTGTACTAAAATATGAACATTAGGCTATTACTTTTCGTTGAATAATGAACCTAATAGTTGGTTAATGTATCGTCCGTAATTAAGTGTTGTTACATGTATTTAATAGAAAGATCATAGAAAATATTTTTAAGACACCCTGTATTCTAATCCACTTTTAAAAACATCCACATTTACCAATGTTATAGCCCTCTAATCGCACTGTACTTTGTAGAATGGGCAAGAATAGCACTTCACTTCCGGCAAATATTGGCTCTCGTCTTTTCGGCCACGCGAGGCTGACGGCTCGACTGATCACTGAGCTACGCAATTACAGGAACACAAACTTGTTAATTAGAACTAGATGTGGCAATCTTCGCAAAATAATACTTTACGAGACAAGTATGTTTGTCAAATTGAGTTTCCACAGTATTAGAGTACCTACCTAAGTTTTTTGCACCAGTAAAATTTCCTTTTCATCTTACTTTCTCCCAAGTAAATAAAATGGAATTTGTAATCAATTTAAAAATACATTCATTATACCGTTCTAAGATTCTTTTCCACATTGACCTTTTTTGTTAGTGCAGATTTGTAGGAACGTTAGAAAGATCATTCAAAGCTACACCGTAAATCCAAGAGTTACAGAATAAACCGTACTATGCTCTTTCGGGGTAACATTTATCTACCGCAGACTAAAACGGAATTTCACTTTAATTTTCGCCTTTGTTTCAACGTTTGCACCTAAATCTTTAGACCAACACTCGGCACTCTCAGTAATGGGTGCCTTCCCATCGTACGTGCCGGGACATTTTTAAAAGGACTTTTTCGCGACCGCCGGCGTGTTTGAAGAGCCGGCGGGCGGCGGCGGCGGCTCGCCGGATTTAGCGCTCGTCACGCTTTTAGCGTACAAATGAATGCTGCCGAATAATAGGGATTTTGTATGTAAACAAATTAGTATTTGATTGAGGANTTCTGCCATCTTAATAAGTAGTTGGTCTACTGCTAGGGTCCATAAAAGTGGGGATAGTACGCCTCCTTGTGGACATCCTCTTGTGGCAAGAAATTCAAGCTTTGCAGCATTGAGGGTTATGTTTACTACTCGGTTGGAGAGCATGTTTTTTACCCATCTGATGGTGCTTATATCAATCCCTTTTGCCTCCATTCCTTTTAGAATGGTTTCTATAGGGGTATTGTCAAATGCACCTTCAACATCAAGAAAAGCACATAGGGCCGTTTGCTTATCCTCTAGGGATTTTTGCACCTTGTCGACCAGATCGAGCAGGGCTGTTTCAGTAGATTTTCCCTTTTGGTATGCATGTTGGTTGATGCTTAGTGGTCTTTTCACTAAGTATTTGGCTCTAATGTGCTGGTCTATTATCCTTTCCATGGCCTTCATCAGGAAGGATGTTAGACTTATGGGTCTGAAGGATTTGGGTTGTGAGTAGTCCCTTTTCCCCGTTTTGGGTATAAAACGAACTTTGACCCAATTCCACGGTTCTGGTATAATGCCCCAAGCGTAACTTGCTCTGAATATTTTTACCAGATGCGGGAGAAGTAAGTTATTTCCNCGGGCGGCGGCGGCGGCTCGCCGGATTTAGCGCTCGTCACGCTTTTAGCGTACAAATGAATGCTGCCGAATAATAGGGATTTTGTATGTAAACAAATTAGTATTTGATTGAGGAAACAATGTGGTGAGTGTTCTAGCTTGTTAGTACGAAATTGGAATGTAGAGAAGCCAAAGAATCAACGAAATTGGAATGTTGAGAAACAGTTTCGTTCTTAGGAATACTGAATCTTAAACAAATCTATGTGTGAAACTCGTAAGAACCTGATCTAAACTTAAATACCTTCATAGATACAAATAATGATGGATGTCTGATGGATTAATACCAAGTTTGCTTGATGCCTATTTCCAAGTTGCAGCAGTATAAAGTGGCCCCAAGCGCCTACGCCAACAATAAATTATAGCTACCTTCGGCAAAGTTTTTAAACGGTGGGTATAGTTGGTTGCGAGTGGCACGCGGCGTTTTAATATTAATTTAGCGCAGACCGCCGGAGGGCGCGCGCGCTAATTGAAATAAATTGTCACGCTGGCTGTCGCCGGGACATAAATCAGAGCCGCCGCCGGCGACCGGTTAAGTGCCTCTACGCGCGGATTGGGACCGGCGAATGGATAGACAGGGCCCGCTTTACGNCTAAAGATGTTGGAGGCCTTATTCCAGTCTGAGCATTTAGCCCTATGGAGTTCATCATTCCTTTGGGTATTGCTTTGTGTATTGATTTGGTACGAACCCGGAAAGTGTGAAGACCTAAGGAGATCCAGAGTCTCCATCTCGGTGTTCGTAAATGAGTTATCTGGCTTCTTTAGTAGTCCAAGATAGTTGTTTGGGGTCTTAGCGAGGATTTTGTGAATTCTTGCTCCTTTGTTAGTTTGTGCAATTTCTTCACAGAAGCGTCGCCAAGAGGCTCTTTTAGCTTTTCTGATTCCACCTTGTAGGTGGAATATCCAATTTATACAAAGTTATAGATTTGACAAAATAGTAGTTAATTGATTCATTTTAACTATCAAATAAACAAATACCACTTGCTATTAATATAGTTCTCATGCAATTTTAAGGCAGTTGCTGAAGAATAATCTGTAGCTGTTTAAAGCAATATTAGCCTTGGAAAATAACATCAGCAGGTAGGTACTTAGTTGGGCTAGGAATAGAACCACGTATCGGAAAGTGCAGCGCAGCATGGGACGTCTATCCACAAAGTGGACAGATGACCTCATTAAGGTTTCTGGAATGCGCTAAATATGCTGAGCCGCTGCCAACCGGCTAATCTGGAAATCTTTGGGGGATGCCTATGTTCAGCAGTGGACGTCCTGCGGCTGAAATGATGATGATGATCATAAGACTTTGGCCATCATTTTACTGTGGAACAGCTTGTTACTTTCTTTTTTTCTTTATAGGGTTTTGGTATATGCCCTGTCTAATCTTCTCCGAGGTCCCGTCAAGGGATGACGCTATAAGAGACAGCGCGCGACGAATTAATTCAGCCAAACGCGGCGGCGCGGTTCTTCGTAGTGCTCATTTGTCACCGCACAGGTGCGCGGTCGCAGCATCCACTCCCACGCACTAAGCACGCGCTCGGCTCGCTAATGTGGATAAGACATTGGCCATCATTTACTGATGGAACAGCAAGTTACCTACTTTCTTTTAGGGCTTTTTAGACCAGTTTCAAATAAACTCGATAGTGACAACAAGTAAAACGTCATCTACTTACAAAAAACCTACATCCTGGATCTTTTGTTGATAGTCTGTCCAATCATCATCATCTTTTACTATCTCGTATACGAGTAATGTAATGAACTAGTTTTTAATTAATTTTATTTAAATGACTATGGTTATTTTACCTACTTGGGTAGGGTTACAACAACTACATACACATAAAAATCTTGTATGACTAGATAGCAGTAAAATATAATTTAATGTAGATAATTATCTTCATATTGATAAATCAATATTATTCTCAAGCGAAAACTGAATAATATAAAGATCAATATCCACTAGTCATCACACTTGAATAAATCTGCTCACTTCATATAGTGATGTTCCGCTTCTTGTTACTTAATGATACTCGCGGCAATGTATGAAAACCCCCGAGCTGTTAAATGAGTCGTCGTTACGTGTATGACAGCGCACCCACTTTTGTTCCGAGTTACGAAAGCAGTGTTCATTTCGCACAAATGATGGACAACCCTATCTAATGCTGTTACGGCAAAAATGTTGTAAGTACTTTAATGTTAGTGAAAAATAGACTTTCAGCGACTATTTGTGATGTGAAAAATGCTAATATCACCATACAATATTATTCTGTGATATCACTGTATGCGTGTACTCTTCTACTTACTTTGTCAAGGATTCAAGGCTCGGTAAAAACGAGACTTTATTTATTCAAAATCCAATTAACTCCAAGACCTGATTAAATTACAAAAGTAGGCATATATCTTTAAAGTAGGTAAGTTTTACTCGATTAATTCGATAATTTAACAAAGTTCAGATACCCAGGTAGGTACAATCAATTAAGAAAAAATAATGAGCAATTGAAAAGCATCACATAAGTAAAGTAGAAGAAAGAAGACACTTTTTAATAAGAATAATTGGCATTCAATTAGATCTAAAATCATAAAAAGAAGAAGCTATTTTAATAAATTAAAGACATTGTTTACATTACAAAGAGGGCTTATNCTTAATGATATTACTCGCGGCAATGTATGGAACCCCCCGAGCTGTTAAATGAGTCGTCGTTACGTGTATGACAGCGCATCCACTTTTGTTCCGAGCTACGAAAGCAGTATTCATTTCGCACAAATGATGGACAACCCTATCTAATGCTGTTACGGCGAAAATGTTGTAAGTACTTTAATGTTAGTGAAAAATAGACTTTTAGCGACTATTTATGATGTGAAGAATGCTAATATCACCATACAATATTATTCTTTGATCTCACTGTATGCGAGTACTCTTCTACTTTGTCAAGAACTCAAGGCTCGGTAAAAACGAGACTATGTATTCAAAATCCAATTAACTCCAAGACCTGATTAATTATGTCTAAAATGTTTTGTTGTTTTGGCTATACATCTCTAAATTACAAAAGTAGGCATATTTTTTTAACGTAGGTAAGTTTTACTCGATTAACTCGATAATTTAACAAAGTTCAAAGACGCTCAGGTAGGTAGGACAGTTAATTGAGAAAAATAATGAGATATTGAAAAGCATCACTTTTAAGTTAGAAAATACTTTTTAATACGAATAATTGGCATTAAATTAGATCTAAAATCATGAAAAGAAGAAGCTATTTTAATAAATTAAAGACATTGTTTACATTACAAAGAGGGCTTATGCTCTTCTATTTCCTCCCCACGGCGAAATGGTCACGCGCGCATTATTTGAATTTTTCAAGTGGTTTAGTCTTGCACCCCTTTACATTTTTTGGCGCCCGTCCATATGTTTTCTATTTTAAAACGAGCACATCGACAATGGATTTAATATTTTCGTTACCTCAAGTGCTTGTTGAATTAAAATTTTAGTTTTTAATGTTTTAAAAAAGAAGTGTGAGAAATTCCCACGATTATAGTTTCTGGAACAATGATAATAATCAGTAATTTAAAAATAATTTGGGTTCAAGTTAAATAACAGCTCATAAAAGTAATATAAATCCTAAAAATTGGTAGGTAATGTGAAGTTTTATTTATTTCCACTCTTTTTTTACACACATCAGAACTGTGCAGCAGAGAGTAATTTTTAGTCGATTACTTAGTTTGATAAATGTACTAAATCAGTACCAGTTTTAAATAACATAACCAATCTCAATAATTCTTACATTCTTTTCACATCAAAGGCAAATATTTTCACAGTTTATCAAAGGTTAAAGTGCGCTTATACCCAATAATAGGGTTGTGCAAAGCTAATCGAGTGGACGACGTTCGCGCTACACCCTCACGGGCGCGCGCCATAAAACAACACGTCACGCACGTGTGATCTAGGATTTAAGGCTTATGCGGCAACCAGCGGGAATATTATGAAGTGCTTTCAGTATTTAAAAATATTTTTTAGAACTGTGCTTAGAAAATAAAGACTGATCGAAAAATCCGGCCAAGATACTATTTAGACACATTGAGAATTTTTCTTTTTAGTTTTGCCAAAATAAAAAGATTACCTAGCTCCTGTGTTGTATAGACAGACATACAAAGTAAGTAATTGTTATCGAAAATAATTTCAATAACGATTGGAACCCACATTAGTTAAGTTACAGGGAATGGAATTTTCCTACGCTTAAAATAGCTAGGAATATATTTTAGAAAAGAAAACCACTATTCTTAGCACAATGTCGAATGTTTATTCTTGAGAATGATATAATAATCTGTAATACAGTAATACCTTCTTTATTTTTTTTTATTACATTTTATAAAAAATAATGACTGATAAATAATATACAAGCAATTTGTTTTTAAAATAAAAATTCCTAAAAATCCTATATCGAACTCCTTAATAAATGAAAAACCATTGTCAGGCCAAACTTTCAGCACCTTCCCTACGACTGACCACACGTGTACTACGAGACAATTCGTAGACGTTCACGTAGCACGTAGCCATGTAGTCCGTAGTAGCCGTGTAGCCTTGCTACGTTCGGCACGTGGCAAGTTCGCTTCGTAGCTCGCGGAGTCGGAGTCCGCCCACCGCCGTAGCGCGCTGTGATTGGTCCCCGCCGACGCCCAGCCAATTAAGCTGACGCGACCCCGAGAGCTAACTTGACATTTTAATGTTTGCTACACTGATAGTAGAACGATAGCGGGTTTGGCGGAGGTGCTTTTGCTAAGATTTTAAAATTGATTACTGTCTGAACTAATGAAACACAATATTTTGTATATTTTTCATTGATCGTTTAAATATTATGTCACATTTTAACAATTTCCTTTAATTAGTCAAAAAGTCCTATGCTCTACAATTTCTTTCTTTCAAAAAGTTTTATTTGTGTTATTGCAAAAGCAGATGCAGAGGTGCGTTTAATAAGCGCATGCTACTAGGATAGATAAATAAATTGTACTCCAACAAAAGTTAAGTAAAAGTTTTTTGTTAGCATTATCATTTTCATCGATTGAGAACCATTTTACGATAAATAGTGTAAATAAAATACAAAACCAACACCCATTAACTCGAATAGACTACAAAAATAAACAAAATTGATTTGTTAAAAAACAATATTACTTTACATGTTAGCGTATCACGTCACAAAGTAACGGTCACGCTGTGTGTAGTATTCATTTGGATATACGTAGCCACTGGCCTGACAATGTAACCTGTGGACCGGGACACAAGATGGGATCACAGCCGTCTCGCTCGCACCCGCCCTCGCCGCGTATCGCCGTCCCTCTCAGGGGGTGGGACTGGATGTAATCAGGGGATGATGTGACTCGCGTACTCCGCGGCTTCAAAGATCACAATTATCAGAGCAGTCGGTCGAAAGCCGCGACACAGTAGTGAAGTCACCTTGAAAAAGTCATCAAAAGTTTCGTGGTTTCCTAGTCAATTAAAATATAATCGTTATTTTAAATCGTTGTTATAATATAATTTATTGTAAGTGTTTTTTATTTTATTTTATTATAAAATAAACTCAGTGCGGGATTTAGTGACGATGTGTCTTGAAGAAAGAAAAAGTGCGGTGGTGTAGTTTCTCCAAGGCTTCGAAGGAACAGCCGAGCTGTCGATCTTCTGGGAGAAGCAGCGGGTGCCAGCCGTGGCAGTCCGTAGGATGGGCACAGGTATGGACTTATTAAATATTGCCCTACTTATAAATATTTAGGAAAAATCCACTGACCCTTTAAAGTTTGTTTGAAAAATATTTTTTTGGGCATAAATCCGACTAAAATAATATTCGGAGGCAAATCATGCATATTGCAATTTTGTAACTGGAATACAAAAATAAAGCTTTAATCGACCACACATTCTTTTTTAACGAAAAATATAACATAAACTTTGATAACAATACGTTAGATTTAATTAAGAAAGGAAATAGTTCACTGCTTTTTTAAATTACTTTTTAATTGTAAACCAAATGTTGAGCGGAGTGAAGAAGTTATTTAAAAACTACGTTTCATTAGATTGGTTTATTAGTTTCATTATATTATATTAGATTAGATCATTTAAAGACATCATGTATTATTTTAACTAAACTTCAGTCATAGAAGTAAGAATTTATCCTCAAGTTTTAATTATTTATCTCATTCATTGTGAGGTTTACGGGTCGGCTTTAATATTAAACTCGATATAATTACTAATAAGTAATAATCTTAAAAAAAAATACTCTACCGAGAAAACAGAAGAAGATAAAATTTTGACAATCTTAAAATGCCGCCTGGAATTAAGTTAATCTTTTTTGGTGATTGTTACTTAAATATCATTTGAAATAGTTTAGCGGTACTTAAATATGTACCACTTTCAATCAAGCCTAATAGGTATTCTCGTAATTATGGCACTTATCCATCATATCAATCAATACCTGCTGTTTTTGATTGCTTCTAAACATAAAATAAAAATTTGTTACTTTATTATGTACAATTAAGTATGGTAAAACTTTGCAACCTTCAGTGTTGTTTATGGAAAGTTTTATATAAAAAATAAATAGCTCTAGGTGTGATCATTGTTTTTATGACTTTGCCGACAGAGTATTCCACGAATCCCTTTATTCACGTTAATGATTTTCCATATTTACCAGGTTAACGCAAAAAACGGGTCACACCCACGCCCCGTATTATTTTTTTCCTTATCGGATGAGTAAATCTGTTTGTAATAAATAACAGATTGCTTTCCAAAGATAATTTTTACTTACTTACTTACTATTCTAAATATCTGTAACTCAGGATTAAGCTCGCAGATATAGTTTCAGGAGCATTAGTTTCGCAACATGGACACACATGAGTTAAGATCTCTATTGTTTGAAGTTAGTACACAAATAAGATCGTGTAAGTTCACTCAGACGGGACAAAGTCCGGGCTCCTCACAATGTAACTTAGGGACGGTTTGGGACTTCGTTAGTTCTCGCACCCTCTCCCCAGATTGTGTTTGAAATTAGTCAACAATTCGAAATGTTTTCGACTCAAACGACTTTGGCCGCTAATTCTGAGAGTGAACCAAGCCGTTGATAAGTGTCGAGTAAGTAAACAATAGGAATCACTTTAAGATGTATGAAGTTAATGTAGAATTTTTTTTTAAATACAAGTATTAATAATAAATTGACCTCTTACGGTATTGTTATAATTATAGATGTTAACATGTTAACAACTTGAATAGCTTTTTTCAGTAGGCGTTACACGTTTAGATTTATCTAAGTAGTTATTACAAAATTAGTTGAATGCTCGTCACGCACCACAGCGCATTCACACCAATACATCAATAATAATTCATATCGCGCTCATAACCATGGGAATAAACACATGTTATTGTACCTTTGATCACATTACTTGCTAATTTTACTCCTAACTCTTGAAAGATGTATCAATTTAGCATCCTTCTTTATTACAAATGGTCTACCGAAGTCTACCGCTGGACACAGACCATCAATTCTGAAGCAGTCTTGACTAACCTATGATCTTCATTACTATACAGGGTGTTAGGTAAATGGGTATATGAGCCGACACTAGCCCATGTTAACATGGGCATATAAATGGTATGGTGAAGTCAGAAAGATATCATCATTTAAATTTTTTAACACCCTGTATAGGACGATATGGTCATTATTTTGTTCTGACACTTCTGTACATCATGTTTCAAGAATCGGATTGTTATTTAGCCTAGTTGTGTTCTTCCAAAGTATTTGTACTAAGATAACAAATATATGATTAGGTCACTAATTTATTTATAGGCATTTGAATACTAAAATTTTATAATACTCGTAATAATGACATTTAATTTGAAGCTTCTCTTCCTCACTAATGCTCCATTTTTAATGTTGGTTAATTACTATCATTATTTATTATTAAATTAATATGGAAGACAAACAAAGGTCATATGTATTTATTCTAGTAGATTTCTCCGCAGTTATAATCCTTGTAACTCCATCTAGAGAGGATAATTGCGACACTTCGCGGCTTTCCCAAGAGGCCTGAAAGACGAACAGTAAAGTCGTCTAAGTCCGTTTCAGAGAAAAAAAAAAAAGATCTTGCTTGAAAAGGATTCACGGTATTAAGGGTGACACCGTATCACACCGTTCAATGTTGTTTTTTCCTCATTTATATTCATGGCCTTATATGTTTTAACAAAATAGATCGATCAGACTAAAGTTAGCTTTACTAACTTTATAAAGTGCCTACTTACTTCTGAACAAGAATACCTTATAATATTTTATAATCATAATAAAATATGTTTCAGTCTTTTATTATGATTATAAAATATTGTTAATATAAAAAAAAAACTTACAGGGTTGTAACAGCCAAATACATACTACGCAATACATTGATGTAAATAGGTGCTTAAACTATTAATTATGATTTAAAAAAAATACGGCTCTTTAAGTTAAGCAGTTAGGAGTACCTACTTAGCAATCGAATTAGCTACGAGTATTAACGTGTAGTATTTGAATCGAAACTGTCATTATTTATATTCCTTTCTGTCTTTAGTTTACTTCTTCGGTGTAATCGGAGGCCTCTGTAAACGCCAAGGAAAGGGGACGAAGGGAAGGCGTTCAGTAAACGAACAAAAACACCAACGTTATTAGCGAGATTGGTGTAATCTGACTAATCTATTTTGGGAAAGGGGAGCCTACTGCTGCTTAGAGGTGTCAATTAATGTACATAAACATTGTAGTTGCCCTGAATTTCAGTGAAGACTTTTGCGTAAAATTTGAATTTTCCTGATAAGTTTTTTGATCCGTTCCGTAGTCGAATTTTATGATTTATTTTACGTGGTTTATATTTTGTTGATAGTGGTTTACCAAGCGAAAAATTAGCCCTTGTTCTTGTATTTCTTTTTATCTAAAGAGCAGAAAATAACAAAAATTTCAAATGTCTACTAAAATAAATCGTACTTGCGCTTAGATAATTAATTAATAAGGTTTTAATCGAAGTAGGTAGATAGATTAGGTACCTACGCATCGTTCGAGTTTAAAGTAATTGATATGTAGTTTCTGGTTCATCATAATAATGAATGGCTTTGTTAAATTAGGAACATAACAGTGATCCGCATTTAAGGCGCTCCATTGTGTTTTAGTCCAATAAGGTCAATAGGATACGCATTCGACAGTAGTACAAAGTGAATAAAATAAGATCGATATAATATAAGTTACGTTTTGTACGATTCCTGTTAAAACAGAGTTTAATATTGTGAAAATGTTTCAGGTGATCGGCTACTCGATATACCCTGTAATGTGTGCGGGGACAGAAGCTCCGGCAAGCATTATGGCATCTATAGCTGTGATGGTAAGCATATTATTTGACTATTTTCTTCTACGTGTGTGTAACAAAGAACATAATTCCTTAATACACATTATCTAATTACATTGCTACAGCAGTCAAACTTTCTTCCTTTACTTCTGTTAAACTGCAGTTGTATGATTCATCTAATTTAACAGAGTTGTCTTGAAACTGCTTTTACAAATTGTTTTATACCTAATCAAGACAAATCCGATGAATGAATTAATTGATTCAAGTCGCATCATGAACAAAGATCCGATGCAAATTAGAGATTCTGGGCCTTATTTCAAAATATTTAAACACACGTTAAATATTGGTTTAAAATAAAATAACACTTCAATACTAAATATCAATTTAAACAAGTGTTCAACGGGCGTTTAACTTTTTGTAATATACCTCTCTTTGTCTTACACTTGCTATAAATAGGTGTGTAACGCAATCCTTGATGCCAGCTTTCGCGGCGATTTCCTGAATCATATTTTGTCTTTATCAGATTTTTGTGTACTTTTCCAATAGGTTGTTCGGGGTTCTTCAAGCGGTCAATACACAGGAACCGCGTGTACACATGCAAGGCCGGCGGTGAGATGAAGGGCCGCTGCCCTGTGGACAAGACGCACCGCAACCAGTGCCGCGCCTGCCGCCTCGCCAAGTGCTTCCAGGCCAACATGAACAAAGATGGTGAGTGATAACCAATTCAAACCTTTATGACCGTTTAAATAGTGAGTTCTGATACTGCCAAAGCAGTGGCGAGATGAAGGGCCGCTGTCCGGTGGACAAGACGCACCGCAACCAGTACTGCGTCGTACTTATAGGCCTGCTTCCTGAATAAAGATGGTAAAAATGAGCAAATAACACACCTTTGCAGCTATTAAAATGTGAACCTCCTCCTGAAATTGCCAAGGTATCGGCAAGATGAAATGGTAAGTGATGAAAAATTTACACCTTTGTGATTGTGAAATGTAGAACTACAACTTTGTGATTACCCCTTACATACTCCATCTGATCGAAAATTTCAATCCGGCGGCCAATATGAACAAGAATGCCGAGTGTGATGAACAATTAACACCTCTTTTAGAGCGATTTATGCACTGTATCGGTTTCAGATCTCACAAATCGACATACATATTTAATTTGCAGAACAACATCCACGGGGTGTCCATCACTCAACGCCTATTCATCATATAAACACACACTGAAAAAAATGTTTGGTTACTGCTTACACAATAAAAGTGACCACCGAACACTTTGGTTATGAGGAACAAAATGTTGTGTAAATTAAACAAATAATTCTGTAGAGAGCTAAACTTAGTTTGGTTATAGTTAACACTTAGTTCGGTGGTCACTTTTGTTGTGTAAGCAGTAACCAAACATTTTTTTCAGTGCACGAGTACCTATGAGATCTAACTGAACCTTTTCTTTCTTCATTCGTTTCTAATATCGAAAGCACTCTACTGTATATCACTAGTTCACATCTAGCTGACAATAGTCACAATAGGCGGGCGGGAGTGACAGTGAAGGGCATTAGGTATCTGTTGTTAAGGCTCGTATGCCATCAGAAACCCAGCGGGTAGCGGCGCCGCGCGCGTGAAATATTGCGGGTAGTCGGCTCGTCTCTTAGCCCTTTGTCGAAGTGACATTGTGTGGATCAGATGTTGATAATACACCAATAGCTGTGATTTAGTGAAGTAAGTAGCAAAATGTTATACCTACTCAAGGCTCTTCAAATACCTCTGATTGAAACTCCGTTGGTTTCTGTTATCGCCTAATCACCAGCCGTGATTTCAGTGAGCTGAAAAGACCGTACAATGCTAACGGATTTGTGTGTTTAAAAAAATATTATATAATACAGAATACTTAGTTTATTTAATGCTATCGATGCGCCTCGGGTGCTAAGTATGACACAAAAATCTTTCTCTTGAATCACTCTATCTATTAAAAAAACAGCATCAAAATCCGTTGCGTAGTTTAAAAGATCTAAGCATAGGTATACTATGTAGTGATGATGATAACCTAGGTTAATGGTTTTTATTTTGCTTTACATATTTCAATCGAAATCAATACTATAATAATAAGGGTGCTATTTTTGTCTTATTTTAGCATATTTTAGAATAAGTCCTCAAATCAGAGCTTTGCATGAATTGAAAGCGGCTTCATATTTAAATCAGGTCGAGTTGATTTCATAACGTATGAATGATAAGTTGATGACATCGCCGACTGCTTGGCTCCCAGGCCGTATCAAAGTTCGCTCTAACCCGAATCTCGTAGGTGCTATGTAAATCTCCCTCTAAGTAAATTCTTGTGAATAATTGAATATGCATGGAGTCCCGTGTCGGCCGCAAGTCGACACCCGAACGGGTTCACTTGACGTGATTCCTTTGCTACTCATCACCTACCTAAAGCCGGGTCTCCAGCGCGTGTTTTGCTTTACACAATCAACAAAAACATGTAACATTCAACATTTTGGTAGGTTGTTGATATCTTCACGTAGTAAAAGTACATGGATACGTAGAATGAAGGTTTACCGGGCGAAGGGAGATGGGTATGTAGGCAAATGCCTATTTACCATAGGTACCGCCGTAGGTATAGTTAGGTACCACCTGGTACCTATCTGGAAAAGTTATGTAGAAGATGAAAATCTGTGATTTGTGCTGTTGGACTAGGTACAAAATAGAAAAACCTTTTCTTAAAGGGCATTTATTAACCCACCAGAAGCGGAATGATTAACTATACATGACATATAACAAGATATCGGACACTTATATTAATATTAATCAACGTATGTAATAAATTCTAGTAATATGGATGAGAATAACAACTAGACCGAACCTTAAGTAAATCTCTAATTATCACAGAAACTAATGTATGAAATTCGGAAGACTAACGCGCGTATTTACAAATATTACCATGAGGTCTCACAGTGCGTGTGGACGCACAGGGTGACACACGAACCAATCACAGAGCTCTAAACGCTGTGCGTTCGATTTGCTGCTTCACTTAAGCAAGCATCGTTTGTGAATACGGGCGTGAATCTTTTACTTACTCGGTTCCAATCACCATCAAAAATTGCCTCAATAATCATTGATATTATTAGTAAGTTGATCAACATCGTTAATGTGCCCGTAATTACATTTTAGCTTAGTTACGCGACAGACAGCGGGCGAGTGCGGTCGGCGCAGGTGCTCGCCGGGGCCTCGTTCACGAGCATCACTTTGTGCCGAGCGGACGGATTACCTTTGTGTAGGGTTGCTAGATAACACCCAGAAGAGGACATGTCCTCCATTCCAATATTTTATTCCCTCAACCTCTAACCAACTATGTTCTCCTTTACACACAGCAGTGTGCTATTTATAAGTAATTGATTGTAGAGTTAGTAAGATTTTTGATTTATTTTGTTGGTGATGCCATTTCTAAAGCTATATTGAACATGTAACATGATTAGTAGAATCGATATCAATCAGCCAATATTATCGCAAGAGCGATTTCTTCCAGACCATCCTTTCTTTGATATTTCTTGAAACTCCTGTCATTGCAAATATCCTTTTCCTCCCAAATCTTTTGTTTTAATCCCGGCAATAATACTTACTCCTTTATCAAAATATCTTCTGGCAACCCTGCCTTTATGTGTTTGCTCTCTCGCGTAATTATACCACCTCACGAACTTATACGCGGTGGCAACTACCGCGCCCGCTTTGCATCGTTTAGGGCCGGAGCTCTGTCAAAACAGAGGATGCTGTTTAATCGCGAAATAGAGATCCATAATGAATTTTATGGTGACTAAGTCAGCATATTCTGTGACCTAAGGCTGTGACGTACAAGATTCTTACTTATTGACTTCCAGCACTAGGAAATTAGGAGATTTCGGTCAAGACAACTAACTACATACAATAATCCGAGCTTTGGCCTTTTTGCAAATAAAAACACCCAATTTAGGAGACCGTATCACAGAATCAAGCTAATCTACAAATACCGAATGAAAGATTGTCTTATACGGTGACGAAGAAGTCTCTATATCCTCATACAAAGTTGCTCCATATGTTAATTTTTGTGTGACTAGCGGCCGCCCGCGACTTCGTACGCGTGGATCCCGTTTTACCCACTTCATCTATCTTACGCGGTTTAGATTTTTTTATACAAATGTTTTTTCCCGCTAATTCCCGTTCCCGTGGAAATTTTGCAATATCCTATTGTAACTAAGCTTTAAGTTTACTAAGACACCTGCATGCCAAATTTCAAGCGTCTAACTTAAGCGGTTTAGATTTTTTATAAAAAAAGATTTTCCCGCCAATTCCCGTTCCCGATTTTCCCGCTAATAACCTGCCCAGGAGTACGAAGAATAATTGTACCAAGTTTCGTTAAAATCCGTCGAGTAGTTTTTGTTTCTATAAGGAACATACAGACAGACAGACAGACAGACAAAAATTTTACTGATTGCACCTCTCTACAGATTTATTATAAGTAGAAATGTTCATAGAGAGGTTTAAGAACTTTTGCCTAGCACTCTATTGTATTAATTATGACTTCAAAACTCTTAATTACGATTGATGAAGTATAATTATGAGTTTTCGAAACGTTGTAAATTCGACTTCTCTTGGCATTGTGTCTCGCCCGGCAGCGCATGTATAATTCAGCCGCTGGCAGCCAGCCGCAACCGCAGCGTTTCGGATTAATTCCATTAATTAATCAGCACCCGGGCGTTCCTCCACTCTGCACTTACGTAGATCTGCCGAGACGTAGGTGAAAAGCTATCGATTAATATGGTCGACATCTAATCCCCTTGATTTAAAAATATTTGACAAACCTCAAGGTCATAACGCGAACATTTCTGAATATTTCAAAACAACTGCTTGAAAACTTATTTAACTTTTACGTGTTATGTTAGAAAAAGTATGTTATTGATATTATGGTATTTAGTATTATAATATCCAACCGTCTGCCATTTGAACACTGGTAATAGCCATGCGGCTTGTTATGTACCATGCTCTTTGGCGAGGCCTGAAGTACCTGGTCGTTTTCAGTTTCTGAGGATCATTGAAGAATTGTTTTGAGGTAGAGCCATAATACAGGATGTTAGGTAAATGGGTATATGAGCCGACACTANTTTGGTTTATATTAATATTAATCAACGTATGTAATAAATTCTATGTAGTAATGTGGATGAGAATAACAACTAGACCGAACCTTGAGTAGAACTCTAATTACATAACACAGAAACTAATGTATGAAATTCGGAAGACTAACGCCCGTATTCACAAACATTACTGTGAGGTCTCACAGTGCGCGTGGTAGCACACGGCGACACACGAACCAAACACAGAACTCTATTCAACGCTATGCGTTCGATTTGCTGCTTCACTTAAGCAAGCAGTGAATCTTTTACTTACTCGGTTCCAATCACCATCAAAAATTGCCTCAATAATCATTGATATTATTAGTAAGTTGATCAACATCGTTAATGTGCCCGTAATTACATTTTAGCTTAGTTACGCGACAGACAGCGGGCGAGTGCGGTCGGCGCAGGTGCTCGCCGGGGCCTCGTTCACGAGCATCACTTTGTGCCGAGCGGACGGATTACCTTTGTGTAGGGTTCCCAGATAACGCCCAGAAGAGGACATGTCCTCCATTCCAACGTTTTATTCCCTCAACCTCTAACCAACTATGTTCTCCTTTACACACATCAGTGTGCTATTTATAAGTACATAATTGATTGTAGAGTTAGTAAGATTTTTGCTTTATTTTGTTGGTGGTGCCATACCTAAAGCTATATTGAACACGTAACAACTAATCGTAGAGTCGATACCATTTAAGCAATTTTTTGCTAGGAATCGATTTCTTCCAGACCATCCTTTCTTTGATATTTCTTGAAACTCCTGTCATTGCAAATATCCTTTTCCTCCCAAATCTTTTGTTTTAATCCCGGCAATAATACTTACTCCTTTATCAAAATATCTTCTGGCAACCCTGCCTTTATGTGTTTGCTCTCTCGCGTAATTATACCACCTCACGAACTTATACGCGGTGGCAACTACCGCGCCCGCTTTGCATCGTTTAGGGCCGGAGCTCTGTCAAAACAGAGGATGAGAGGATGCTGTTTAATCGCGAAGTAGAGATCCATACTAAATTTTATAATGACTATGTTGGGACCTAAGGCTGTGACGTACAAGATTCTTACTTAATTACTTTCAGAGAAATTAGGAGTATCAATGAGTGTGGATGAAACTCGATTCATTGTCGAATCTACAAAAACCGAATGATATAAAATATTGTCTACATCCTACATACAAAGTTGCTGCCTGTTAGTTTTATGTGTGATGATCATAGAGTAGTTTTAAGAACTTTTGCCAAGCATTCTATTGTATTCATTATGACTTCAAAACTCTTATTTACGATTGATGAAGTATTATTATGAATTTTCGAAACGTCGTAAATTCGACTTCTCTTGGCATTGTGTCTCGCCCGGCAGAGCATGTATAATTCAGCCGCTGGCAGCCAGCCGCAACCGCAGCGTTTCGGATTAATTCCATTAATTAATCAGCACCCGGGCGTTCCTCCACTCTGCACTTACCTAGATCTGCCGAGACGTAGGTGAAAAGCTATCGATTAAGATGGTCGACATCTAATCCCCTTGATTTAAAACTAGGATAATTGACAAACCTCAAGGTCATAACGAATATTTCTGAATATTTCAAAACAACTACTAAATTTACAATTACTTGAAAACTTATTTAACTTTTACGTGTTACGTTAGAAAAAGTATGTTATTGGTATGTATGTATGTATGTATGTATATATGGTATTTAGTATTATAATATATCCAAGTTCCAACCGTCTGCCATTTGAACACTGTAGGTAATAGCCATGCGGCTTGTGATGTATCATGACTCTTTGGCGAGGCCTGAAGTAGTCGTTTTCAGTTTCTGAGGATCATTGAAGAATTGTTTTGAGGTAGAGCCATAATATACATAGAAGCCTATAGAAATTGCATAAAAATATTTAAACTCTACAATTTTAGTGTTCATTTGTAAGAAAAAACTTTGATCATGTATTTTTTTCCTGGAAGCAGAGAGGTCAAGTTCCTTTTTATGTTGATTAAGGTATTACATATTTACGGAAACCACATCTCCTAGCGTGCGATGTAGCCAGTGTCACTCCCGGAGCCCACGCGAGGTCGCAACCGCAGAATTACGGATTAATTCCATTAATTAATCACAAACCCTCACTCCGCTTTGCACTTACGTGGAACGGTGAAAAAGCCACAGTGGAGCGAGTGTTATACCTCCTACACATAGGTATTTAATGTATAAGCGATTCGAATCCGATTTTGTATGGTCGATTGGTTTTTTGTACTTTTTTCAGATCGCATTTCGAGAAAATATCTGAAACGGATTACTAATGTTTGGCCAAAAAACGTTTCCCAAATTATCACATCGCAAACAACGTTTCGCAAATTTTCATTTGGCAAATTCTCATTTGGCAAAGCAACTTATTGCAAACTTTTAATTCGCAAATGTTGTTTTTGGCATATTTTTGTTTAGCAAATTATTGTTTGGCAAAGTATGGTTTGGGAAAATGTTTCATTAGGTAAAAATATTTCACGATAAACTACCTATTTACAAAATAATTTGATTGGTGCATAGAATGGTATACAAATTAGCTTGTGGTTATTATTTTGTTTAGTGGGGAGTAAATATAAAATTTGTTCTACATTAATTTCTTGTACATCGACATTTCTAAATGATTCATTAACAATAGAGGTGATTCTAGGTATTCCTTAAGGGTCACTGTTCTAACCTAACCTAACCTACTATTTTCTGCAATACCTACTTTTTGCAACCATACTATTTTCTGCAATGTTTTACCTACATAAAATTCTTGTGAAAACCATGATCATGTGCCTTATGCTTTGATTTGTGGGTAACGGTGGGTAAGTATGTGAAGTTTAGTGTCAATTTGACCAAACAAATTATTTGGGATATAAAATTTGACAACATAAAACATTTGCTATATAAACATTTGCCAAGTAAAATTTGGCAAAATGATAATTTGACCAAATAAATTAGTTGCGAATAGTACAGTTGCTAAAAGTTCATTTCGGAAATGAAACTTTGGCGATAAGTTGTTTGCAAAGTGAAATTTGGCGAAAAGTAATTTGGCCAAACGGAAGGATACCATCTGTGAAACATAAAAATTTATTGATATAGAGCTGTCAAAAGATCCTCGTATTAGTTTAGTGTGGTGTTATTGTAATGTACAGTCGCGGAATGAAAAGGTTCGTCACCTTAGTGTCGGTCTTCGCTTGCACTAGGTTACTGTAAGAGTCAAACCTGCCAACATAACAGTGCAAGAAACAGTGCTGCTAACATTTAAATAAATATGACGTTTTGCTAACGAATAAGGTTTTGCTTGTTTATTTTTCTATCCCATCAATGCAATGCAATGATGACATTGACCAATTGACAATAGTTTTTTTTATTTAATAGAAATAATAATGGCAGGTTGAACCAACAAGAAGGTTTTAGTTTATCAATCATAATAATCATCTTGACAAGATAAATGGTCAAACAACTTTGATCTGAATAATTTTGAACTTTACTGACGAACAGTTAAAGATTATTTTCTCTAACTCGAGATTATTCTGTAACATAGTTTCAAAAGGTAATATGTGCTCGCGATTCGTTAAAGGAATCAATTTGAAAACTGACGAACCTTTTCATTCCGTGACTGTACCAAGTGACCTTTTGCGGCCCGCAAATTGCGGGAATCAACAAAAAGATCACGCCTAAACATTCAACTAACATTCCCGTAGTTACTCGTAAGATTTTGTGATTAATAATAAAAAAAACCGGCCAAGTGCGTGTCGGACTCACGCACAAAGGGTTCCGTACCATTGATTTATGAAATTAAAATTATTATTTTTTATTTAAGTTATTAGTATGAAAGAGGATGATGATTTACGAGGTATTAAAAAGAAACTACTTACTAGATCTCGTTCAAAACAATTTTCGTTGGTAGTTTTTATTAGAGATGAAACGGATATCCGGTAACTATCCGGTAGGCCGGATGTCCGGCCTAAGTTTACTATCCGGCCGGATACCGGATAGTAACTCACTATCCGGCCGGATACCGGATATTAAAATACTAGGGTAAACCGTATAGCTANCACAGCCATTTTTTTTCGATAACTAAGACCTATACTCTTGGTAGGTAGATGTATTCTGTGAACCGCAGAATATTTTGATGCAAAAATAAAAAAATAATAAATATTGGGGGCTTCCCATACTTAGAACTGAAACTCAAAAATTTTTTTTTCATCACAATACGTGTGGGGTATCTCTGGATAGGTCTTCAATAATGATATCGAGGTTTCTAAAATATTTTTTTTCTAAACCGAATAGTTTGCGTGACAGACGCTTCCAAAGTGAAAAAAAAATGGCAATGCCAGATTTTGTATGGAAGGTGGCGTCTTTTTTTTTTCGCGCGGCCATCGACCAAACTTTGTTTTTTGATTACAAAATAGTGTAATAAACCAAACTTATTACAGCATGTATACCTCTAAACTCAGTCTGAACTGAGTTACGAGCATTAGAAGTTTGATGATTTGCTTTTTGCGCGCAAGTTTTGTAAGAAATTGCAACAAAATATTGCGCTATTTTTTTATTGCGCTTATTCTGCTCCATACTGATGTCTGGAACCTTAAATGGATGGTATTGTTTGTTTACACATACAATGTCACTATTTTGTTTCAATTTCTTACAAAACTTACCCGCAAAAAGCAAATCTAGTATGTAAAATCATTAAACTTCTATTGCTCGTAACTCAGTTCAGACTGAGTTTAGAGGTATACATGTCATAGTAAGTTTGGTTTATTACACTATTTTGTAATCAAAAAACAAGGTATGGTCGATGGCCGCGCGAAAAAAAAAAGACGCCAATTTCCGGCATTGTCTTTTGGTCCCCCCTTCTAACTTCTAAAATAAGAAAATAAAAAATCTAATAAAAAAAAATATGATGTACATTACTATATACTATATATATATGTATAAAAACTACCAACGAAAATTGTTGAACGAGATCTAGTAAGTAGTTTTTTTAATACCTCGTAAATCTTAAACCGCTTATTACCGCGTAATCTTTCATACAAATAACTTAAATTAAAAAAATAATAATTTTAATTTCATAAATGAATGGTACGGAACCCTTTGTGCGTGAGTCCGACGCGCACTTGACCGGTTTTTTTAAAAGATTTTTAATTATTATAATTTCAGAGCCTTGGTTCAATTACAATGCAATTTAGCACCAAAGTGCTCGAAAAGACAAATCCAGCAAACGCAAACTCGATAAGTTTCCACCGTTTCGTTTTGGAATTCCTATGGCCACCTCCTGACTCCATCATCAGGACCCTGGACATCATCAAGTACTAAAGTGCTCGAAAAGACAAATCCAACGAACCCAAATTCGATGGGATGCCGCCGTTTCATTTAGGAGTTCCCTNCGGTATCCAGCCAATCAACTATCCGTTTCATCTCTAGTTTTTATAGTAATGTACATCATATGTTTTTTTTTTAGATTTTTCATTATCTTATTTTAGAAGTTAGAGGGGGGGGGGGACCAACTTTTTTCCACTTTGGAAGCGTCTGTCACGCAAACTATTCGGTTTAGAAAAAAAAGTATTTTAGAAACCTCGATATCATTTTTGAAGACCTATCCATAGATACACGTATGTGTTTAATGAAAAAAAAAATTTTTGAGTTTCAGTTCTAAGTATGGGGAGGGGAGCCCCCAATATTTATTATTATTTTTTTATTTTTGCATCAAAATCTTAATGCGGTTCACAGAATACATCTACTTACCAAGTTTCAACAGTATAGCTCTTAATAGTTTCGGAAAAAAATGGCTGTGACATACGGACGGACAGACGGACGGACGGACGGACGGACAGACAGACAGACATGACGAATCTATAAGGGTTCCGTTTTTTCCCATTTGGCTACGGAACCCTAAAAAGCTTGTAAAAAGCCTACATTACGGTAGTGATTGTACAGAAACACAACTAGGAATGGCTTGTCAGAGTACCCCGAGCTAAAAATCATCAAGTTTGCCGATCCCGACGGCAGAGAGCCAATCAGCTAAGTCCAATATCGCTGCGCAAACAGCGCCAAATCGAACTGGCTCTCCGTCAACATGACCACCCGAATATTGCCTCCCAGCCTAAATACATAATGCTCAATTTATTACTTTCTATACATCCGGCTAGCGCCAATTGTATATACCTTAAATTCCTAATCTATAGTTAGGTATGCATTTAATTTTGTATTCAAATAATACATTAGACATAATACTGTGCAATGCACCGTGTATTTCTTGTGATATACGAGTATTAGTAACTCTACATTTTTGCTACGTGTTAAAAGAATTAGAAAATAAAGTCAAACGTAGAGCCACCTAATAAATGAACAAAATATCTAGCAAATATTGCAAATATGTACTTATTATAAGTATCTTAATAGACAACTTTTATTTGAATGCCTTAATAAAATAATTACGAATAAAAAAGTATACTGAGATAGGGAAACATAGTACCTACGTGAAAACCATAAGCCTCAGTTAAAAATACACTTATACGTATCAATACCTCCACTTAATCACAAGCAATCCTCGTTCATACAAAACAATTTCCTACCCGAGCGATCAAATAAATGTAATCCCCAATTTAACTTTATAAAATTAATTTAAAATGGAGCGGCCTGGGAACAAACTACGCCGTTACTCCATCAACCTTTTCTTACTTTTTAATACTCTCTGATAAAGTTAAAGGGTTCGAATCAGTTCAATAACTTTCTTCTGGGCAACTTTTCTTTGAAGTTAATCATTTGCCTTCTTATAAGCCTTCGAATAAAAAAATAATAATTGATATTTCTTAAATTAATGTAGATTGCGTTCCCGGCCTATCTGCCCAGAATTAGATCTTACATTCAATTAACTACGAGTCTTCCTTTTAGTTTTTTGTCAAATAAAAATGGTAACTGTTTTTTTAATTACTTGCTTGTAAGCGTATAGTCTAGCCTAATAAGAATATGATTTCATATTAAATAGAGATTCATAATGAAAATGCATTTTCTATAGTCTAAAGTGTTGTAATTTTAATAATTATCTTGAAGTCTCGCGGTGGTGGAACATAACTGTCGCTAAGACGCGCCGCCGGCTCCGTCGCAGCCGGCAAGGGGCAAACTTTTCAATTACAGCCATGTCGTGTTACCCCGCAGCGGGTTAAATTAATTCTCTCCACTTCACAAAAAGATTCACCTTACCCCACACCACCCTTGCTAACCGACATCGGCGATCCTGACGTTTTTTAATTTTTTTCCGACCATTTTCCAGGAGCCGTAACATACTGACGTTTCGCAATATTTATTTTTAATTTAACGGTTCCCGTGCAAGATTTTGAATCAGCGGGACGTGCTTACCTTTCAAGCGTTCTTTTGTGTTAACAGGTGAAATTAGAGTACACCGAATTGGATCTCAAATCAACCTCGTTACGGCGTCCGAGTGTTTCTTTTCTTCTGTGTTCGATTCGGTCGGCGCTGGTATTATTGTAGGCACTGAATAATACTGAAGGGTCATTTCGTTCAATTAAAATACGAGAATTGATTATATTAAATATTTTGACAAGCCGTGAATCCTATTAAAACATGGACAGGGAGTTTGAATAATAGATTTAATGAGTTTTAATTATAGGAACACTTAATACATTTTTATTGCCGGTAACCCTCTGTTGCGTGAGGCCGTGGCGAATCGGGCAGATCGCAGCGCTCGCGTTCAGGATCACTACACGTGTTCGACACCTATTGCACTCCTGACTGCTCCCAAGGGCGAGGGGAGAATGAAGGGGCCTCAATTGTATTATAATAGCTAATTTTGTAACGCTTCAAGTAGGTAAGTGTCATTTTCAATTAGGTTTGTGTTTCCTACCTTTTAGGGGTCTTAAAATACTATTGTTATAAAACATAATTATTCATAATAATGTCATAGTAGGTACTGATGTAAAAAGGTCTCTGTGTAAAAATTACACTGTTTTTTTCGGAGGTAAACTCACCTAGTAATTTTTTAGTTTAGTTTACCTACTGCCAATTTATCAAATATCTTCGGATTACGATGAAATGAAACTCTTTCAGATTCATTTAATTAATTAATAAAATAAAATAACGGAGTAACACAAAATGCCTGGTTAATAAAACTCTACCTTTAACATGTTTATTAACAGCTACCCAAAACGAAACGCAATTCGCGATACAATACGCTTTGCCGATTGCAAAGGACACAAATACACGATCCCGGGCTTCGATCCGATTATGTGATTTATTCACCGCTTCCGTGTTTACGGTCTCCGTCGGCCAACTAAAATATTAAANCCCAGCTATGCCTATATTTTGACAGACTAGCAAGTAACACGACCCTCGCCCCGGGGGTGAATCTCGCCCGTCTAATTTCATTTTAATGTTGTGCGTGAACAAATTATTGCACTGTCATAGTGAATAAAAATAAAACGCTTTAATGGGATAATCTGTTGCATCTGGTTTGGGGGTAATTTTTTGTTTGAGTTTACTCAATTCGTAATTAATTTCGGGTTGCAGCGGGAGGGTTAATTGCATTACACGTGAGTGGATTAGTTGCGATTTAGTGTTGATTGTTTTGTGTCCATTTGAGCTTGACTATAATACCTCGCGGTGAATTTAATTAACGGTTCATATGTAAAAGTACTTGTCGTAGTAAAAAGTTAAATATCTTTAGCCGGACTTAATAAAGCTCTACATACATATAGGTAAGACTATAACATCTCTACATAGTGTAATATTGTGGTAGAATTACAAGCCAAGAATTATTTCTATATTAACACTCTTCGTCTATCTGCGGAGAACATTTAGTTACATAATAATATAGCCTTCTTACTAGTTTTATTCAAGTCAAGGAAAAATAATTAATAGGCTTTTTGATGTGTGATCTAGTCCATTGGTATTCAGGCGTATTGATTACATCTCAAATATCCATAATTTAGTCAGATAAAAACTGTCACCTAACTAACCTCTCATCTCAGTACCAAATTGTACCTAAGTAGGTAATACCAAGTTAAAACGTGCGGAAAAATGACATCCAGAACTGTGCATTTGCGGGCTGCGGGCCCGTGGGCAAACTTCGTGCTGTACAAAACAAAGTTATTCAGCGGAATAAAGCGCTGCACTCCAACTCGCGTCAGGCGTCGCTCAAACCGCTGCCGGTAACTTCGCGGCAACTTTTACAGTAAATTGAATCTGGTTTCCAAACGTCTAAAAATGTTGGGTTTTGTTGTCCGATGCACATAGCTTTTATTTACTATTATCATCCCAAAGTATTCTGATGGTGGTTAATGAGGTTCGTTTCATTACATGTGCGAATTCTTGTATCAAAATCAGAACCTCTACTTTAAAACATACACAAACAAGTCACGAATTCATAAATTTAATTTCTGCAATAATTAAAAGCTCTACCTAGCCATAGGACCCAAGAACCTCCATTACAAAGAAGTCCCAGTTATTTAATTTATTAACTTTGCTACGCTGAGCCTTTTATACTCATTTATAAAATCTCAAAGCAAAATACCCCTGAAAGATAGGTAACATTTGAATGTGTGCGAGAAAACCCGTTGTCATCTCGCCACAGCTGGACATCTATTATACGAGTGTTTGTCCGACCGCCGGGCGCGGGGCCGAAGGTGAATAAAAACCTGGATATTTCTCATATTTATGTCGGTGCACTCGAAAATATTCCCTGAGATCGCTACTCCTTAGTATGCGATTTCAGAGAAATGTGCTTTCACGAGTTAGGTGCAGTAAGGAGCAATTTCGCGCGCGAGCGTTGCCGACCGTGGGACATAGCCCACCTGGCGCGCCCCCTCTGCCTCTTCGCTGCCCTCCGCCCTCTCTGGCTCGTTAATGATGATGTGCTCAGCCAGCAGACTATTTCACTTCTGAATACATCTTTCTCACTTTTGATGCTGTATCCCTGTCGCTCGCGGGAGCGGCGCGCTCTTCGTTTCGCTCGCCGCGCTCGCCTGGTCGCATCCACCTAGTCAATTCGGCAAACGCGTATCTACTTTGTGTCGGAAATGTAATGGAACAAATGCGGCTGGAATTAACGTCGGAACGAATGTCGGGACACGGGGTCGTTCTCTCGACGGATATTTTCCACGCGATGATTTTGATGCGCATCTATGGAGCGGTAATAACGTTTGCGGTGAAATATACTTATAAGCATTAAGATTTGAACCTAAATGCACTTCAAAGACTCTTTTAACCGAAGTAATCTGCAGTCCTATTTTAATGAAATAGAGCTTTCGTAATTTGTTGACTGTAGAGATGCCATAATTGTAGTGATTAGTTATTAACTTCAATGGATTCAGTAGGTCACTTATTGCCTGATTTAAAAAAGATTCTTCCAATAAGCAAACATTAAGGTACGACGTGATTTTCGTAAAATATGATCGTAAAATTCAGAATCTCGCCCAAAGCAAGCTCATAGAAAACAGTTGATTTAACATCTTGATCGCGGGCATAATATCTGTAGCGGTGAACCTTTTGACGCCGCAACTGGCGAGTCACGCTGCTGAATTATCTTCCGTCGACGTTACATACAGTCCTACAGTTTGGGTCATGATTTTTTTTGTAAAATAGGCATATTAGGTTATAATCTGATCCAACCATTTCACAAAAAAACTACCAAAAACGGTAATGTTCTATAGGTTATGACCTCGGTTATTACCTACATTTCACGAGAAGAAGAAAATCTAGTAGATTCAGGTATAGATACGTCTAGGCACTAAGTCATCTTTAAAAAGTGGTTAGTTTTGGTGTTATTTTACAACAATCATGTATTTGGCTCGTGGATAGGTAAACGAGTACAGTTAGGCAATTTATAAATTAAGTATTTTACGTAAATATTCACACGTTGACTATTACTTCCAAGCGATAATTTATTTTCTTTTGACACTCGTAGCCGCGTAGTTCGAACACGCTACGCGGCTACGACAGCTACGCGGCTACGACAGCTACGGTGAGCTACGGATACGGTTTCACGTAATGGAATGAAAAACAATAAATAGGCACTTCTTTATTCACCACCTTGTTAATTTGTTGAGTATTATCAAACCTACATTATTAATTACTATCACCTTTTCGTTAGCAAGGAAGCAAGAAATCTAAGCCCTGAACTACACCCAATATTGATTCATCGTATGTGTTCAGTGTTCACCTCAGGCGTAACAGCCGAAACTGCGTCTTGCGGGTGTTCGTCAGTCAATAAACCTTTTGACCGCTCACCAAGTCGGCTTCGTGAAGCTTTCATAGGGCGGGTGGCGAGCGGGATTATTGGATCATTAATCACCGCCCACCGCCCGCCCGGCCACCTCGACCTGTCGACAAGAATTATCTCATGAATATCTACACATTTGTTAGGTTGTGAGGTTGCTTACCTTAGTGTGTTGCAGATTTTAGGTGTTAAAAATACAGTGTGAGTCACGATAAAGTGCACATATGAAATAAGGTGAAACTAGACCTATTTATATCGACAAAAAAAAGGTCAAAAAATTTCTGTTATTTGTTTTTATTTTTTATAGAATTTTTTTTCTCCCAATTACTTATTGTAAAGAAAACGTACCTAATAACTTTTAAACTAAGAGATACATCCTGATAAAATAAAAACAGTGATAATGCTAAATAATAGGCAATACTAAAAAAATACATAAAATACTCAGAAAATGCCAACAAATAATAAAAAATGATACTTTTTGAAAAAATCTGCTTTTAAATTCGTGTTTTTTTGGTTATTTGATAAATTTCTCCTAAAATAACAGGTGGTTTTATTACTTTGTATTATTCTCTATCGTATTACCTTCGTAAAACCAAAAATTGCATGTCTATCCCTATCACAACGTCTGCAATGATCGTTTGAACTAAGTCTCTCCGGGCGCGACCTTCAACGCTACGTTAACAACGAAACTGAAAATAAATTCAGGGTATTTTATGTATTTTTAGTATCGTCTGTTATTTAGCATTATTACTGTTTTCATTCTATCAGGATATACCTCTTAGTTTAAAAGTTATTACGTTTTCTTTACAATAAGTAATTGGAAGAAAAAATATTCTTCAAAAATTTTAAAAAAAAGTCTAAAAAATGTTTTGACCTCAGTTTCACCTAATTTCATATTATGTACACTTTAACGTGACTCACACTGTAGAAAGAGTTAGTTTTCCTTGTTAGCACAGTAGCATTAAAAGGAAAATGTAGTTTATTAACGTTTCCAGGATGTGTTCCCAACGTTTCCTTTTATCAAGTGTTTGACTTGTTTATTTTTAAGCGTTAAAAATAGAAAACTGTAGTGTAGTGTTTTATTCCAATGTGGTATTAAAAGGAAAATGTTGTATTTACCTACTTTTCCAGGATGTGTTACTAACGTTTCCTTTTATAAAGTGTTTTGACGTATTTATTAGCCAGTGGTAGGTGTGTAAATTCCATAAACATTTAATGTAAGTATGTATATCGAAATATAGTCGCACAAACACTATAGCTGGTGTACTTGTAACGTCGTTACCCAGTAAATACATAATGGAAAAAACAACTGCATTCACTAACCTTGTCCGTTTACGTCACACTTATAATATATTAGTGAGGCAGTAAAATAATGAATTGCTTGACCATTTTGTCACAGATAGTATTATTTATTTATCCGTCACATCTAATCTAAAAACAAAAACATATCGACAAGGTCCCACATCACTGCGGTATCGAGCGCTGCTCCTCCGTTGAGGAGGCCATTGCGCGGAACACCCCCTCTTGCCTCCACTATCGGTGCTTACAACAAATTCTGCACTCCCTGCTATAAGCCTAGACTAGAGCTAGGCACCAAGTATACGGTAGCTCTATAGCTCGTGTGTTGCGCCCGTATTCACAAACGATGCTTGCAAGTGAAGCAGCAAATAGAACGCACAGCGTTGAATAGAGCAGTGAGATTGGTTCGTGTGTCACCCTGTGCGTCCACGCGCATTGTGAGACCTCATAGTAATGTTTGTGAATACGGGCGTTAGTGTATTAGGTGTACTCCGACGGGCTATTTCATTTAAATGTTGGTTGTCTGTAATAAAGTTATTTGGTGTTACAATCTAAAGCTGGGTTGCATCATCTTAGTTACTTTAACTTTTACAAACGTCAATCTGTCAAAGTTCATACATAAAGCACCGGTTAACGTTATAGTTCAGAATAACTGCATGGCGCCCTGTGCGCTTCAGCGGGACAGTCCATCCCAAAAAAAAATCGTTATAGTTCCAGTTAAAGGTGGTGCAACTCGGCCTTTAAGGCTTTTAATGCCTCATATGGTGTGTTTCAATATGATTATGGTTCTGAACGTAACATAATATCGCAATAGCTAATTACTTTTCGATACAAAATGAATTTATATATCGATTTGAAGTCAACCACCCAGACTTTCTCACTTCCCACCTATTTGCACAACGCGCTCAAACAACACATGATCAAATTAAATGACGGTGGACCACACGTTAATGCCTCGCGGTTAAAAAATAACAAATATGTAGTTTTTGTCAGAGCTACCTTTTCGAAAAACACGTTTTGTTTGCTTTCAATTCGCCAGAGCGGGGGGCTTTCGCTGATAGATGTTTGAAGTTAAATCTCCCTTTAAACGCTTCAAATGTGATTCAGTGCGCGCCTTTTTGAAGGGGCTTAAGTGACTTAGTACGCAGACTGCAGCTCCCTCCATTTAAAAAGACTTTGGTTCTTAGAGATGAATTCGGGTTTAATCCAGATCAATTCACATCGGTTAATGTTACGAATATCGCCAACTTTAACATTTAGTCTCGTACATCATTTTCGCTAAAGCTCTACATTTTCATTTAGAAACTGAAACATTATTATTTCATTACATACTCGTACATAACCTTAATACATACTTACTTTATTCAAAGAAATATTGCAAATTGAAATTCCCTGTGTCCAACTGTAAATGAATGATCTTTAGGCAGACTTAACTCCAAAGTTTTTCTTTTAAATTAATCTATAGAGCTAGCCAGAGCAGCAAACCAGAACTGCTACAAATAAAAATAATCTCACTATGTGACAATTTATGAGTAAAAAATCCTTAGCATAGCAAAAATTCTTAAGTACCTAATGTTCAAAAACTTATTCAAGCGACTCAGTCTTGCCATGAGTAGACTTTGTACACATTTAATTAGAATCTCGCATAGCCGCGTTACACTGGAAACTAAACCCCTTGGCTTAAGAGACCCCTAATAACATATTATGAGCACATCGGAATATCTGCCCTATTAGCTTCTCACAAAAACTACTTTCAGTTGCATCCGCAAGCTTGAGGCCTGGAAAAAAAGCACGTGTTCTATTTGGGCTTACACGCACCCCTTAAACAAAAGGTTAACAAGTAACGTTGTAAATTGAAATGAATATTCATCGTATTAGAAAAAAAAACATGAAAATAAATGTATTCTATAGAATCCACATCCGACATGTCATGTTGTGATAGGTACATGAAAATGAAAACAGTTTTGTGTTAGATTTTTCATGGTTATGTTAAAGTTAAATTTCAAATTCTAATTATTTGTAAGTAAGCGCATAATAAGGTCATCAGGTTGCAAAAGTTTTAACTCTACTAATTTAATTTCATAAGTATAGCCATCTCTAAAAGTTTCCAAAGTGTTAAATATTGAACGAAATATTATGACACAAAAGCATTAATCCTGTTTTATTTGCAACAATAAAAAAAAACATTAATTATATGATAAATACTTATACGTATAACAACAGCTTCAGATGTAGTTAGACCCAGTTTAAGTTTTAGATAGATAGATAGATAAAACGTTTATTTGCTTAACAGAAACACACATTACAAACAGAAAGTACCAAAAGTAGGATAAAATAGTACCCTCAGGACAAAATGGCATAGTATGGTAAGACAGAAATAAAAAAGAAAACTCTCGTAATAAAAAATAAACTCGTAAATAAGCGTCAAGAACTTCACAGGTGCATTCACCCCGCCCAAACCATAATGCCCTAGTAATCAGACTAAATTAAACTATCTATCCCCATAATGACATATCTAGGAAAACGGCTGTTATTGAATGTATTCGCAGCATCAGCACTGAGTTTCAATTAAAATTGTATCTAAACGCGTTAAGCCCGTGTCGCAAATTGGAGGCGCCCGTATCGCTGTCCGGCGTCGGTGTCGGTGTCATGCACCGCGTTCTCACTTTAAGCCGCGTATCAGAGGGCGCGGTGCCTAGGGCTGCCTCATCCGACAAGATTTTATTGTTAAAAAATAACAACAACCTCCTTCGTTTGTAGTAAGCCGTCATTGAAACTCTATAACAGTGGTTCTTAACCGGTGGTCCGCGGACCACTGGTGGTCCCTGGAGACATTCCAAGTGGTCCACGAAGTGCACTTGCACACCTTGGTTAAAACCACTTTTCACAGATTTTTTCAGTCAAACTGGTTTTGGCCGATTATGAGGTGGTAGACTGACAAGACAGAAATTTGGTAAAATGGTCCCTCATGACTTAAAGGTTAAAAATCACTGCTCTAAAAGATGAAGATCCCGTTCTTTCACACAGCACTTTTGTTTCACGTTGACGGTAGACGTACCTAGTTATGCCAATGATAAGTATGTAGGTACCTCTATCTCCGTACCCTGCGGACGGCAGATCATGAGCATCGTTGATAAACTCCGTCAGGCACTGATTTGATGTTACATTGAAGAAATCGTTTGCTGTTACATACAGAAACCGCATGCAACTGACTTTTTCCTACTGTTTCCTATTGATCTACGAAGGTCAGATATATACGGTACGGAACAGTTTTTCAGGACAGTCTTGATCCGTTCAGGGTGTAGTGCGAGTATCTCCATTGCTCTACAAAAACTGTAACTATTACTCTAAAAACTATCGGTAGCCCTAAGCGTGAACTGTAGCAGTGTAGCGTATGCGCCCGCCATGTGCGGGCACAATGGCCGCATTCTCATGGACTCAGCCCGGTAAGCCGATTGCGTGACGTCATCGCGCGCCCTGCACATTGATGCAATTACCAAACAATACCGGACTTTTATTTTCGTACGCCTTTCAAAATGAGTTTTTGAAGCGATGCACTAAACATGCTCTTTGTGTGTTGTGTTTATTTAAAGATGAATGAACTATGGGAAGAAGAGAATAGAAAATGGAAATAATGCAACAAAGTTGACTAATTAACTATTAATTTATTATTTACTGGTAATTTGGTACATCCACAAGGTAGACAACCAATCTCATAAAGGTAGCAGGAAGGCGTTGGATGCAGACCACTACCAACCGGCTAATCTGGAAATCATTCAGGGAGGCTTAAGCCTTCGATTGGTTCTGCAGTGGACGTCCTTTGTTTGAAAATAATGATGATGATGATGACTTTGTCATGTTACATGATAGTGAATATGAATAGTGATGGAGATCTAGTTATTATGATTATGCCATTATGATTATCAAGTATGAACCCAAGAATCACCTTGTAGCTTTGTAATTTATGTTTTCAGTCTTCCTGAAAATCTCTTCGTGCCTACTTCGAGCAATAACTGCATTGTTGAGTTACATTCTTTTGTCACACAAAAGTTACGTACAAGTACGATTATCGATTGGCTTAGCAATTCGGCTAAATAAGTAATGACCCCATTATGAGCGCGGCCTATGCATACCAGAGGGCGCGAGCCGGCTTACCGCGGGATCGGGAGCGGTCCGCGCTCTATAATCCCGCGTGTAAAACATCGCTGAAGCTACATTTGCCCGTCAAAAAGTTTTATTTAGATGTTAATATTATATTCACTTAAAGTATAACTACAGTCATTACATGGAAAACCTAGAATCTATCAATAGGTAAATGATTAAATATTTGATGTCGCTGACTCTAAGGTGGGAAGAAGTATAAAGAGACCGATCTAAAAAATTTCTAATTTACAACATTTACCTACATCCTAGGTACCGATCGACTTCGAAGTTTGTTCATCAATTGTTTCAGGAACTTATGAACTGTTGGTGCAGTGTCTGTCAATCAGTCAGTATGATTTTGATGTCTGTGTTTTCAGAGCTATGGAACGATTTTAAGTTTTGGGCACCCACGACTATTGCTGGTGTACCTTGTGCTGCACAACCTTGTTATTGTTGTACTGGTTTGACAATTCTGCAGTTCGGGACTATTCCCACCTCTCGTATCCAGCGCTACAACTCCTGTGTAGCCAGGGTCTACAACTTGACCGCCATTAAAAACCCAACCAGTGAAGACAACAGTTTGTCCCGGGGGAAAGTTAAACTGTCATTGGACCCGCAGCGAAATTAATCAGAAGAACATAAGAGAAGTTCGAAGTCGCCGGGGCCTTGGGCAGCCTGCCACCGCCGTCGCTGGTGCACGCGCATAAGCAACACCCGCTCAAGTTGTACCAATGATCTTACTTAACGTCCGTACTGTTCCTTAGTGGTGCAGCACGAGCGCGGGCCCCGCAAGCCGAAGCTGCACGCCGGGGCCCTGGGCAGCCTGCCGCCGCCGTCGCTGGTGCACGCGCACAAGCCGCACCCGCTCAAGCTGTGCCAATGATCTTACTTAACGTCCGTACTGTTCCTTAGCGGTGCAGCACGAGCGCGGGCCCCGCAAGCCGAAGCTGCACGCGGGGGCTCTGGGCAGTCTGCCGCCGCCGTCGCTGGTGCACGCGCACAAGCAACACCCGCTCAAGTTGTACCAATGATCTTACTTTACGTCCGTACTGTTCCTTAGCGGTGCAGCACGAGCGCGGGCCCCGCAAGCCGAAGCTTCACGCGGGAGCCCTAGGCAGCTTGCCATCGCCGTCCCTGGTGCACGCGCACAAGCCGCACCCGCTCAAACTGTAGCAATGATCTTACTTAACGTCCGTACTGTTCCTTAGCGGTGCAGCACGAGCGCGGGCCCCGCAAGCCGAAGCTTCACGCGGGGGCTCTGGGCAGCCTGCCGCCGCCGTCGCTGGTGCACGCGCACAAGCCGCATCCGCTCAAGCTGTCGCCGCCCTCGCCCTTTGCCCCGCTGCCGCAGCCTTTCAACTTTCAGGTAAACAAACGAGAAGTAACGTGTAGGTAACGTAGTAGAAGTAAAGGCTAATATATTAGTATTATCACAATCACAGCTTTTTTCTCTCATATTAACTAAAAGGTTTCTGGTTTATGATATCGCTGTGAATGCGTTTAAAACACTAGGTTGAAAATACTAAATAGGTAGGTACTAGAGATGAGACGTATTTACTAGAACAGATCCACACACTAGGTATTTTACAGTACTACTATTCCAATTTTTTAAATACTTGATCCACCTAGTATTTTATAAATTACACGTTTTCCGACCCTACCAGCAAAGTAATAGAGGTTATTATTGCGTAATCCGTAGTCGTGTATTACGCGCACCTAGTATTTCTCGCTAAGCTTATGTGCGAACGTAGAGATTCACTCCAATTGATATCTTTTAAATACGCCAACTTTTAAGTTGACAGTCCTAAGCCTGTTGAAGTATGAAGGGAGGAATTATTATTCAATTTCAAATTGCATTATTCATACTACGGTTGTATCTTTTAAAAAAAAATTGTATTTTAAAGTCATATTACGTGGATTAGTCCGCACTAGTCGCGTAAAGTATGTTAAATTACTACGTACTAGGTGGAATAGGTATTTGGATCGAGTATTTATAAATACTAGGAATAGGTGCACCTAACCTAGTATCAAAACCTAGTATAACCCATCTCTAGTAGGTACCTACTCGTAAATCAACTTTTTGAGTATTCTTGGGCAATAGAGACTACTTACTCACTTTTTTTCATGTGAACCTGGTCGTTACTACCTAGGTACTTTTCTTTTCAGGCGTAGTGCTTCTGATCTAGCAAAGAATAAATAGCTTAGTGCTTAGGTACTTACTGGAAAAAGATCAGTTAATCAAAGGGAAGCTCTCTAAGCTTATTGTGCATACGTGGCAATTTATAAGGTTTAATAGATAGACAGTCAAATGAAAGTAAATTACTAACATAAATATAAAAAACAGTTCAGCATAAGCGGGTCAAGCGATCAGGCCCCACTGAGCACGGCATCGTCAGCGGGCTCGAGCGGCGCAGGCGGCGCCGGAGCCGTCAGCCCGTTGCCGCTGGTCCCCGAGCCCTTCTTAGCGCCGCCGCCGCCGGGCCTGCTGCACATACTCATGTCCACTGACAAATGCCAGGTGCGTGGCCAATATCCAGACATACGCTATAGTTAGTAACAAATTGAAACGACACCAGCACTTCTTAAAAATCCACCTCATTGGACCTACCCTCCAAAATGAGCTTTGAAATCAATAAATTGCCAGTCAACTCAGTTCGCGACCTGATTACGTCGTAGTCCCCATTGCTAGAAACTACTAATGTTATAATAATATAATATAATAATAACTACTAATGAAATACTAATGTCCACACTGTCCACTAAACCTATTGTTTACAAAGCTTGCTAATAATACGGCGTGCGCTGTGTTAAAAATTCAGCGTGAATTATAAACAAACACATTGTTAAACAATACTAAAACGTGCATGCGGGATTGCAAACTTTCAGCAATTAGCAAAAAGTGCAGGATTTTTATTTTCTGGCGGTTTAATCGTGTAAATTGTACCTACCTCTAACTTTTGCGAATCATTTCACTATTTCAAAACTAGATTTGGTATGTTACAGTGTATACCTACATCTACTCTACTACACAATACATGAACGATGATAATAGCCTAAACGACATCGTTTAACAATTTAATTTATTTGTACATCACTGAATCATCCTCGAAAAAATTCGTGACATAGGTACTCGTATTTTCTTAGGAGTTGATGTGGAGCGCCAAGCAGCTGCAATTGCAAGGAGATCCCACGCTGCTGCGGCCCCCACCTAGCGCTTTCGGGGCTCCGTTGGCTCCGACTTGGGAGTTATTGCAGGTAACTCAATTTATTTTACACCTTCACCACAACATAACTCAGTAACAGTCTCAATACTGAGTTAACACCATGACACATTTTATACAATAACTCCAAGCACAGCTTTTCTAAAAGAATTCTTATAAGAAGTTCAGAAGTTTTAGATTCTTTGCTTGCTTCGAAATTGTTAAAAAGTTAGTTAGTTACTAAAGTAAAATAAAGTGACGTCTCATAGTCCGTTCGTTTCAGCCGAAAGACGTCCACTGCCGGACAAAGGCCTCCCCCAAGGATTTCCACAAAGACCGGTCCTGCGCCGCTCGCATCCAGGCACCTCCCGCGACCTTCACCAGATCGTCGGTCCACCTAGTGGGAGGCCTGCCCACGCTACGTCTTACGGCTCGTGGTCGCCACTCAAGAACTTTCCTGTCCCAGTGGCCATCAGCTCTCCGAGCTATGTGCCCCGCCAACCGTATAGTATTTGGTGTCAAATACAATGAGGAAAGAGGAAAACCAGCGTTTTACCAGGATAAAATAAATAGTTGTTTATTTGAAGATAGTTTCATGTACGCTTCAGGCGCTTACCAAAACACGGGTAGTAAAAGGTCGCGCTGTTTTGATAGGCATACAGTAAAAACTTTGAGGGGTGTGTACACGACTTCCGGGTAGGTGGCTTTTTGACTTGAGGGGCGGGCGCGGAGTCGCGATTGGTCGCCGAGGGTGACTTCTCGCCTTCAATTCACTTACCCCGCCCATTCGCGACACTTATCGGTGCGATTGTATATTGTCCTTACCTAATCCCTAGTCGAATACCTACATTAAATAGGTACCGATCCGTAGCTTCTCCGATATTTTTAGGAAATACATAGTAGGTACGTACTTAGGTTGCAAGAAGAAGTTTATTCCATTGTACTGAATTTTGATAGAGCGCCTTTGATTTTACCATGTGGCCCTACCTAATAATACGAGTAAATGTAGAGAGCTTATTAGAAATTAGGAAGTCAAGTAGGCTTAACTATATTTTTAACTCAAATCTAAGATTAATTATAAGTAGAGTAGTAAAGTAACTTGTGTCGGTTCTTCGTCATCAATCGCATTTATAGTGGCATCGCATTCCCTGATACTCCAAGATAATACTCGTAGATTTATCTTACGTTTGAAGAGAGCATACTAGACTTCTTATGCATTTGCGTTTTGCGTGCTCTACCAAAAACCTGATGTTTTGAAGATAACACGGAAAAAACTCGCTTATTTAGGTATCCTTATTCTATAGGAAACCAGCGCTCGCCTGCTTTTCATGGCAGTGCGATGGGTGCGGTGCTTAGCACCATTCCAGGCGCTCGCGCATTCTGACCAGCTGGTGTTGCTCCGAGCGGCGTGGAAGGACCTGTTCCTACTGCACTTGGCACAGTGGTCTGCGCCTTGGGATCTGGCGCCATTGCTGGCCGCGCCCGCAGCCCGCGCTCGGTTGCCGCCCGACCCGTTGGCTGACTTGGAACTCAACACTTTACAGGTACCTACCTACGTAACGACATCACATCAAATTACGCACTGCAGCATCTTAAGCATTCCAATTAATTATAGACTAATTTGCTATTGAGTGCGTAAAGATATCTTGGATGATAACGAACTTTTAGGTTTAAAAGTGACGTTTAGAAGCTACATAAGTACTTAGCCCAAAGGTGTCGGTGTCGGGTCGGATCCGAGGAACGCAGTATTTCGATTCCCAATGCGCCACTGGACTGTTGTGGCGAACCTTGGACATCCAAGTGGCGTACCCACTCGTAGCACAAGCATAATATCAATAACTTACTTACTTACTCATTATATTATTTCATCAACAGGAAATTCTATGCCGATTCCGTCAAATAGCACCAGACGGCAGCGAGTGCGGTTGCATGAAGGCGATCGTTCTATTCTCACCAGGTTGGTACTAACTTTGACAACATTAGCTACCTACTGTTTAACATCTTCTGTGGAACAAAGAGATTAATTGTTGTGTAGTCGGTTATACTGCGAGCGCCTCAGTGCTCTCACTCCTGGGTGCTCGCAGTGATATAACGGAACACATCATCAATTTCCAATTCCCCCCAATTGATCCAGCAGATACCTACGCCTGGTCTCGTTGCTATTTGTCATCAGCAGTGGAGCACATACTTAGATAAGGTTGAATTCTGTTATACTGCGAGCGCTGCTAAGTGCTCTCACTGGAGGGTTTGGAGCACTGAGCAGTAGATACTCCTGCTATAACGGAACACACCATCTATTTCCAATTCCCCCAACTGATCCAGTCCAGGTACGCCTGGTCTTGTTGCTATTTGTCGCCAGGAGCAAACAGATTATGGGTGTGTTCCGCGTTATACTGCGAGCGCTGCTAAGTGCTCTCACTGGAGGGTTTGGAGCACTGAGCAGTGCTCATGCTAACGGAACACACCATCTATTTCCAATTCCCCCAATTGATCCAGACACGCCTGGCCTGAGCGAGACGCAGCCGGTGGAGATGCTGCAGGACCAGGCGCAGTGCATCCTCGCGGACTACGTGCGAACTAGGTACACCCGCCAACCCACGAGGTAAGATGCAAAAATGTTATTACGCAAAATATGTACTTATACTAGGACCTACAGCCCCGTCGCTGAGTAGTCTGTAAAAGATCGCTACCTAGCGATAAGACCGCCTTTTTTCGACTGGAAAATGCATGAAACTGCATAGATACTTACTCACCAGCCCGGGGGAGCCGATGAGTTATGTGGGGATCCCTCGCCAGAAGAGCTTTTTCAATTTTCCGATTCCCAAATACGATGGCAATTTCCATGATCAATCCTCAGTTTTCACTATCAGTTTCATTTCTTAACGTACATACATTTACATTATACGATTTAATGACAACAGAATTTTTATTAGTGCCATTTATTAAGTAAGAGGATAATATAGTCGTGGGGTAAAAGTTGTACCTATTGCATTAATGATACCTACTTCTTTAATCATTGTCAAACTTTCAGGTTCGGTCGTCTACTCCTCCTCCTGCCATCTCTCAGAGCAGTCCGCGCGCGCTCCATCGAGTTGCTGCTATTCCGCGAGACCGTTGGCGACGTCTCAGTGGCCACCCTGCTTCACGACATGTACCGTATGCAGCCGGCCCCTGCCCCACCCTTCCATCCTGCACCACCGGCCACCTCTAGCGAACACTGTGCTTCGCCATAAACCAACTTAGAATACATATAGGTCGTAATTAAGTACCTAAGGAATAACGTCTATCCTATCCGTTCGCTTTAAGTTTGCCGCTGGCGATATGATGTCACTCGAAGGGAAGCGTCTATAACTAAAACAAACTATATTTAAAATATATATGTATTTGCGTAAAATAAGACACATTAATTGCGTTTAATCACTAACTAATTGCGTTAAATCGCGGTTGGGGGAGGGGGGACGCGCATTCCACGGACCGGCAAACTTAGCGCGAACGGGTAATAGGTACGAGGGCGGCACTGAAAATTTCGGGAATCAAGGAAGTGAAACAACATTACTATTTAAAAATGTATCTNACGGGTAATAACTACAAAATAATGTTTATCACCTTTATGTTATTAAATTGGCGTCTAACCACAGAATAATAAGAATATGTACCTACAGGACATACATAAATGCGATATGCTTATTTATGATTTCTCAATCAATCAACATAAAATGTCTTATAGAATTTCAAGGTAAAAGTTATCTTTGTGTGACCAATTAGTTGCAATCATTATTCAGTAGGACAATACTATGATTAACATATCAAACCATGTCATTAAATAAAATAATCAGGTTATACAGCATGGCACTTATAAATAATAAATATTTCCTTGTTAATTCTAGTCTCTAACGTTCTAGTCATTGTAAATTGTAAATGTTACTGTAAGTAACTTATTACTTGTTTATAGTAGCAATTGTAATAAGTAGGTATTTCAATAATATTAATTAGATTATAACTATGTCTACGAAAATTATTATAAACAGCAGTCACTTCTAGATCTGTGTTTTGCACTGTAAATAATATAATGTATTTATGAGAGTTTGACATCAAATGTTACATTATTGTATGTATTAAAATATTGTTCTTGATTGATGAGAATGGATAATTAAATATAAAACACCCTTTACAATATTTATTTTATTTTAGTCAAATGAACCAATTTCATACATTGACAATAAATCTCAATATAAAAGAGTTCTTTGAAACAACACAAGTTTTAAAATAAATTCAAGACCAGTTTATCAGAATATCACACCAATAAGTTCATCCAGTCATGTTCACTTTGCCCATTGATTGAATAGCTTCCACGGTGGAGAGATCAACTGAGTCGTCTTCATCTGTTTTCTCTTCTTGTGGCTCTGGGGCCTCTTTTTTAGGTTCGTTCTTGGGGAAGTCCAGTTTGCTCCATGCTCCTGGTTCAGCTTTCTTCAGTTTGATCTCCAATTTTGTTGGCAGCATTGATGCAGCACTTTCTTCAACACTGACCACCTGAAAAATAATTGTGATGCATAAGAAGAATGTAATACAGTATCAAATGACCCTCCTTCTGGCGCAGTCGGGTAAAAAGTAATGACTCTCAAGAAACTATCTAATCCTAACAAGTCTGCAAATCCCACTGTATTTATTTATTTATTCTTAGTGTCACAAGTACATTCATTTTACAGAATAACTCAGAATGACACACAAGTATACATCTATTTGATGAATCTCTTCACCTTATTAATAAAACATTTAATATATTTATGAATTGAGTAGTGAATAAAACTTACGCCTCTCAGTTCAATATCCAGTTCAAACGCTGCATCACCTTCTTCTCTAAAGACCAACTTTGCATTCAGACGAATAGGGTTCAGTTTCACAAAACTAAGAGTCGGGTCATATTTCTTGGCATATATGCTCACAATAACTAGATCGCCAGTCTGATGCCAGTCCCAGCGACACTGCACTGTGCCAGCAGGAGTTGCCTATAAACAAGAAAGTATTGTATTATCACTGAAACTTATTGCTGAAAATTTTTATTATATTTTATGTTGTACACAAGATAATTTTATACTATGTACTCTCTCATACAACACACAGCACAATTGGCAAGGTTTATTTTATTATATCATCAAATAAGATGGTATGTCAACATACTTCCTTGAACCACTTATGAGTGCCAGTTGTACAGCCAGGCTGACTAAGAAATGTGTTGAAGTCTGTCGTTCTCTTTTGACAACAGGACCAATACTTGAGACCTTCGTGAAACACTGGGCATCCCGGGTGATATGTGCACATGGTACCGTCAGTCTGGGGACCTTCATATGACATGTTACAGCCACCATTTTTGCAAATTGTACCAATAGCAATAATACTGAAACAGGATTGTATATAAGTGTCTTCATTCTAAAATACACAGATATTGAGAAGCTGATGATGACGGTAAATGCAGAAAATTATAATAAATTAATATCGAGTGCAAAAATGACATTTGATAATAAATAAATGAAAAAGGTACCCATCCTCAGGAGTAACTGGTTTCTGTGCAGATTTCTGAACACTTTCCCTCAATGCATCAGCAATGCTTGCTTTTAATGTAACCATAGGTGAATCAAACGGTGGCCGTGGTAATTGAGGGCCGGTGACTGGAGGTCTCCTTTCTATAACCTGTTGTTTCTCCAAATCCTTATCTAAAGGTTTCTTTACTGGTTCCGGTGGTTTCTAAGAAATAAAATAGTTTATTTATACACAGTAATTTGTAACCATGGCAGCATAAAACATGAAAATAAAATTAAATAAAAAACATACCACATTAGAATGTTTGGACGTAGTGCAGCCTTTAATGTTCAGAAACTCAGTGAAGTCTACACTTTTCTTATTGCAGCATGACCACCCTTTGTATGCGTCGTGGAAGACTGGAGCACCAGGATGATGACAACATTCATCTGTTGATTGAACATTTTTAAATGTTTTCACTTGAACATGGGTACACTACAGCACTTAACTTTTAGAAATAAATAAGTGATAACTGGTAGGTATTATTAATTTATTTAAAGAGTTATTGAACACCAAAAATAAGAGATAGATATAGGTTACAGAAATTTCCAGAACATACGCACCTTTATCGTTTTTATTAGGGTCGAAAAGCTGCCCACAGCCGCGATTATAACATTGGAGCATATCTTTATTTTCAGGCATTTACAATCTTTAAAAAATTAACGTTGAAATTGGATAGGTAAATCTTTTGGCTCAAAATAGCTCTCGCAAACAGCAAACGAGCACAAGCAGACCAAAGCAGACCACTGACAGAACTTGACAGAAGTGACAGAAGAAACAAAACCAAGTGACAACTACCCAACAATAGGCGAGTGATGTTCACTACTCGATAAGTAGATGACTATTCGATCGATAATCAATTTTGTTTGTTCTAATACAAAGTCCAAATAATACAAAATTAACCACTTCTTCTGTGTCGTCCGTCGCCAATCATCAATCCAGTTTCTATCTCAAAATACAAAATAAACCATCATACTAAATAAAGTTAAATAAATATGTATTCGTTTTGTTAGTTCAGTGTGTGTGATAGACTTTTAATTTCAGTGTTTATTAAATGGGAATGGGAATGGGTCAGCTAGTATTATGATAAAATAAGTTGATTTAGCGATTAACTTGTAGGTTTATTTAAACAAGATAATTGAAACAAAATAATAGTAAATATTTAACATAGGGTGTCCGGCGCATGGTTTGACAAACGGAAATAGTGAAGTGGTGGGGTCATATGTTATGTACTCACGCCCAACAAGTTTGACATTTCTCCACGGTTTCTTTTTAATGAATATTATATTGAAAAATTAAAGAAATATCAAAATTCACCTCTTAAACCCATAGATATCCACAAAATGACAAGTAAACTGTGCCAAAGCTATTTTGTTCTGTTGTAGAATGTTGTTTTACTTACAACAAAATAGCTAAGGAACAACTTTCTTGTCATTTTGTGGATATCTATGGGTTTAAATGGTGAATTTAATATTTCTTAAATTTTTCAATAAAACTCATTTTAAAAAAACCGTGGAGAAAATATGTCAAAATTTTTGGGCGTAAGTACATAGCATATGACCCCACCACTTCACTGTTTCCGTTTGTCCAACCATGCGCCAAACACAAAATATTTACAAAATAACAATACGATGACATAATATTAACTTTACCTTTATTTTAAACCTCCTTCGATATCGACAAAAGTAAGATAACTTTACTAATTTGTTTTTTTTTTTCAAACGACTTTCAACATCACGGATTGAAGTACATTATATTTGCTCCACAATTTTATAAACCATTATAAGGACTTCTTTTTAAATTAGTTGGTAACTGTAACTGTCAATTTTTTTTAGTTATACGATAGGCCTGCTGTTACAACTTATTATTATAATTTTTATGTATTGTATTTGGTTNTTGTATTTGGCAACACTCATATTTTTTTTTGTAATGAATAGATTTTGTTCGTGTGTGGGCGTATTTTTGGAGATAAAATTTATTGAGCTGGAATAATAAATTTTTACAGTGAAATGTAGATCAAGCAGTCTTGTAAAATAATATCTTTATGATGTAGTTTGTTAGGCAGTCGTGTTTTAATTTTTAAATATAGAAAAATGTTTCGCTGCTGCATATGTTTTTAATTTATTTTCCATTCAACATTCAACAAAAATGTAATACTTATTATTTATCACTTCAATAATTAAATGATGTGTGTTATTTTGACTCTTTGGTAAAGTTAGTGAGTGTTCGTCATGAATCTGATGCGTAAATTGCGTGGTGCGACCGCTTCGTCGTCTTCGGAGTCCTCGGAAGCCAGCAGCTCATCCTCTCATGTACAGCTGGGTCTCATGCACCTCAAAAAACTCTTCTCGGAGTACACACATCCCCCCCAGCCCTTGTCCGAAGCAGAGAAAGATGACAAATTGTATAATATGCTACCACTTTTTTGTAAGGTAAGTTTTCTTTGATTCTAGTTGAATAATATTTAAAATAGTTCCCATTAAGTTCTGTGAAAAGTTATTACACAATTATTAAAATAATGTTTAGTTTCTGCTTATATTATTTTTTTGAGTAATTTAACAGTCTGGGTCGAATATCTCCTTTAAATAATACTAGATTCAATAGGTACTCAAAAGATTTTTTAAGACAAACACTAAGTATAAACAAATCTATTCAAATATAGTATGTACAAATAACAAAACTGTTTTAATTTCCATTACGCTAGGTGTTCGGCACTAGTCCTTCCAGTGAAATGAATGAGAAGTTTTGGGATATACTGTCATTCTGCCAACAAGTTTCCAAGCTTATGGTGTCAGAGATCCGGAAAAGGGCCAGTAACCAGAGCACGGAGGCAGCTAGCTGTGCAATCGCAAAGTTCCTCGAGATAGAAAACTCGGAAGAGTCTAGCAATGGATGGATGTTGTTATCCACTCTAAATTTGTTGGCAGCTGGTGACCAATCACTCATTCAGGTATTTTTATTAGAATCTAATATGTGTTTACTATCTCATTCTTTACTGTGCAATCTATTTGTTGTTTTGATTTTTATCCAACAGTTAGGGTGGGTTGCACTTGCACCATCTTACTTTAACATTAACAAACGCCAAAAATCTGTCATACTCCATACAAAAAACAGCGGATATTGTCAAAGTTACAGTACAAGTTAGATGGTGCAACTTAGCCTTACTCAATGTTGCTAGTAGTTCATCAGTCAAGTTACAAAGTTTCCTAACAAGGAAACACAATATATTTCTTGTATATTTTACCTGTTGCAGGTTATGACCACTGCTTCCATACCTTCAACCTTAGTTAAATGTTTATACCTGTTTTTTGATCTCCCTGAAATACCTGAATCTGAGGCGGACCTTCAAGATGGTAATAGTGACTTTACTCCTAGAGAAAGGCGAATATTACTTCAGAAAATATTTGTGCAGGTGAATGTTATTTGAATACTTACATAATTAATTAGTTAATTGTGTTGACTGATATTTTTTTATGTAATTGTAATGTGTAATCACCTGTTAAATAAGTGGCAACCTAGTTGATAAAATGATGTAGAAAAACTGTTTAGTATTAAAACTGCAATTTGGATTAGGATTGATTGGACTGAATTATCAATTTTTTCTTGGTTGTAAACATAAGATATAATAATAATGTTATATCCTTTTAGGTACTGGTAAGATTATGTAGCCATCCATTTCCTTGTGAGGAACTAGCGAGGAAAGACGATCTCAGCCTATTGTTCTCTGCCATTACATCATGGTGTGCACCGCACAACATTATGTGGCGCAAATCGGCCGCGGAAGTGCTGATGACCTTATCTAGACATGGTCTAGCACAGTCCGTTGTCCAATACATTCACAGTAAGTATAATATGCAGTTGTATAGAAATAGAAACAGATTAGTGTGTTTGTGTTTTGTTATGATGATTATTAGGTCTTGTGACCTTTAAACTACTTGATGCTAATTTAATGGTGTAATTTCAGATAAGGGATGTGTAGCACTATGCATAGAGAATATGCAGAGAATTCCAGAACTTACTCCCTTAGAGGTATTTAAACTATGATATTAATACGAGGTGTGGCTATTAAATAACGAGACTGACGCTGCTACAGGAGAAGTGCGCAAGCGCCGAACGCCAGCAACCAACAGCTGTTAGCGTGAAGCCTTCTCTTTCGAATGAAGTGCCTCTCGCTTCTGTAAACAAATCAGTATAGCCGTAGCCTTCGTTCGCATTAGAGTTGTTTTTTTGTTTCGCCGGAAAAATGTTAAGTGTAACAGTATCTAGCAACGAATTGTTGTGAAATTTCATTTGAAACTTGAAAAAACCGCTACTGAAACTTATAATTTATTGAAAGAAGTGTATGGCAATGAATGTTTATCGCTTGCACGTGTTTTTGAGTGGTTTAAGCCTTTTTTAAATGGCCGAGAAGACGTTCAAGATGATTCACGCCCGGGTCGCGCCTCCACGTCAAAAACGGATGACAATATCGAAAAAATCGGTAATCTAATTCGAACTGACCGTCGGTTAAGTATTCGTGGCATTGCTGAAACTGTACGAATTGATAAAGAATCCGTACGGCAAATATTACATAACAATTTTACACATGCAAAAAGTGTGTGCCTAAATGGTGCCTAAATTTTTCACTTTTGAACAACTAGAAGCTCGCAAAAATCTTTGTACTGACACTTTGAATGCCTTATTCGCTGGATCTTGCGTTGTACGACTTCTATCTGTTTCCTAAGCTGAAATCTGCATTAAAAGGAACAAGATTTGAGTCTGTTGAAACCGTGAAAGAGAAAGCGGCACGCGTCTTGGAGGAGCTGACAGAAGAAGACTTCCAGCACTGTTTCGAACAATGGAAGATTCGCATGGAGCGTTGTAGGGATAGAGGAGGGGTGTATATTGAAGGTGATAATAAGTAAAAAAGTATGAAATCAAAATAAAATGTTTTACAGCGTCAGTCTCGTTATTTAATAGCCACACCTCGTATTTTTTTAAGGAATAAAGTTGTGTGGTATGTTATTATACTGTGTAATGTTTTCTCCTCAGGTGGTAGAAATGTTTGTTGCAGTATTCTGCTTCTTAAAAGATTCAAGTGATGTTAGTCAATTACTATTGGATGACTTCCGGTCATGCCAAGGATATTTATTTCTTTCGGAGTTTTTACTGAAGTAAGTCAATAAAACAATTATTTGTAAATCAAAGTAAATAGTTTATAGCATGAGCATGTGATGTGAATAGATTTTACAGATTTTTTGTTTGATTTTGTTTACACTTTTATGTTTTTGTATCACAGACACGAAAGGCAGGAAGTGCCCGATTATTTGACAGAGTAAGTATTTGTTCACTGTTTTAATACACCCTGGCTTACTTAGTATTTTGATATTATGTTGCAATATTTGAATGTGTAGTTTAGAATCAATTTTCATATTTATTACATTCTGACATTAACATATGATTCATATACTTAAACTGAGGTTAACATAAAATGAATCATGGATAAATAGATTTACTTATTACCACTAACTTCAAACTCAAAATAGATGTCTATTCTATTTGTTGTATATGAAAACTTTACTCTAATTATTTTTCCTTATTTGTGCCATGATATTTACTCTAGAATATTATTTAAATTTACTGCTACATACCATTAAAATGATATAAATATATCAAAGTTATAATAATAATATCGCTTAAAAGCATAAGGCTCAGACTACGTAGCGTCCCGGACGAATAATTACGGACTCGTTTACGAATTTAATGCCCATTTACAGTGGCGTAGCTTGGGGGGGGCAGGGGGGGCCATGGCCCCGGGCGGCATATGAAAGGGGGCGGCGGATAAGAAAAAAAACATTGCATGAACAAGAAAAAAAAGGTCGACTATGTCTACGTTGAGACTAACAAATCTAGCTAAACTGGCAATTGAAAATGAGATACAATTTGATATCGACGATTGTGTAAAAGATGTTGCTTTTAAAAAAGCACGAAGAGTACATTTTTAATCTATTTTTTTAAGTAATAGTAACAAAAATATTTAAGGAGCTTACTTACCCCTCTAAAACTTGCGCCACNGCCCCGGGCGGCGAAAAGCCACGCTACGCCACTGCCCATTTAATAGATTAGCTGCTTTGAGATTTTCCAACATGACTGTAGTCTGAGCCTAACTTTATAATATTTGCAAACAAATGGTTTCTAATGACAACATTATCGCCTAGACTCGAAGAAGAGCGCGTAAGCGGCACCGAAGCGCGTGCGGCGCTACGCAACTTGGTGTTGATGATATCGTCTCTGTGCGCCTGCGGCTTTTCCGAGCTGCGGCCCACGCGAGCCAATACTGAGCTGTTTCAACTACAGGGCTTCGTCTTGCCGCAGCCTTCCACGCCTGGGCAGGCGGTGCGGAATGTGCAGGCGTTTCAGGTACCTATAACTTTTAAACAACTCATTGTAGATTTTTTCAACCCTAATGTAAGTTAATAGAGTTCATAAAGTTTACTGATTCTAAAGTTGTATGTAGCGGCATATGGTCCTGAAGGTTTATATGAATGCCTACGATTTTATAGGCAGTGCATTACAGTGAAGATTAATCGTGACCACATTATGTGTTTGTTCAAATATTTATTGTGTACAATACCGTGCCGTGTAAGCGTGCCATTTTCATAAAGTTAGATAGATGATAATAGAAAAAGATAATAAATAAAGTCTAGTGAGTAGGTTTGGGGTAAAATTAGGTAAAATACGCAGTTTATAGTAAGAATCGATATCTTGTTTCAGGTTCTACAATCGGTTTTCATGAAATCGAATTCGGCTGCGCTATGTTGCACGATACTAGACGCGATATCCAGCGTTTACCACGCTGATAATGCGAACTACTTCATACTAGAAAACCAAAACACATTGAGTCAATTTTCGGAGCGGATCCATACGAAAAACGCGGAGATTCAAGAGAAGTTCTTTGAACTGCTCGAGTTTATAGTATTTCAGCTGAATTTTGTGCCCTGTAAAGAGCTGATATCGCTGTCCCTGTTACTGAAAGCAAACAGGTCGCGTACTTGCAGCATATTGTGTATGAAAACATTACTCAACATATTGAAGTAAGTAATTAGATCTTCAAGTGTTTCCTTTCATTCACCAACACCATTACTCGTAGAATAAAAAGAAAATATTATATTTCTTTACCTTTTTTTGCAGACATAACCCAATTTTCAAAGACGTATACCGGGAAGTAGGAATGCTTGAAGTGTTCGTCACTTGCTTATCTCGATACGCCGTTTTCCTCAAAGATAAACAGTTGCTAGAAGAGGAAAAGTCTAAGAAAGACGCGGCTGAAGTGAACGGGTCTCCGAAAGCCCCCGAGAGGAGAAAGAGGCTGTCTTCTAGACAGGACTCGTTGATAAAGGACCCTAATATTGATGCAGAGGAGGAGGAGCTTGGTGGTTTGTTGATGGAGGGTTTGACAGCTCTTTTGAATGGAAACACGAGCAATTGTAACGTGTTCCGAGATTGTGGCGGCGCTAAATGCGTCCACGGCATGGTGGTTCACGAGTCTTGCAGGAGCCAAGCTTTAGGTGAGTTATTGATTATCAAGTGTTTATGTCCGTCCGACTTGTTTCTGGAGTCCTAAACTAAAAGTCGTATGTTTGGTCCGCGCCCAATACAAACATACACATAGGTATCTGTATGGTAAGGGGTAGTCTATGTCAGTATTTATTTACCTAAGTTTAGATAAAAATAAAAATGTATTACAGTAATCTCTTGTTTGAAAAATTTGATTAATGTAGTGATTTAGTACACATGGCTTTACTTAGTTTTGGGCTAAATGTCACTGTGTTCCAATCTCCATGGATTTATGGATTTATTATTATCTTTTGTATTGTACATTCGTTGAAGATTAATGCATTTTCTTGTATTCTTAAGGTGTGATCCGAGAGCTGATAGTGAGTGGCAGCGGCGAGGAGGACATGTCGGCGTTACTCTGCGGAATGCACGCGGCGCCCAACGACGCTCTCCAGCTCAAATTGGACATTTTGAAGGCGCTGTTGGCATGCTTACGGGACTCGCACCGAACTAGAACTATTTTTAGAAAGGTATTGGAACTGTGAAATGTACACATATGCAATTGTTTTAATCTGGCTTCTACCAACCGCGCGATGTGGAAATCATTGGGTGACGACGTCCTGTGGCTAAAATGATGATGATGATGAATTTGGCTTCAATTGATAGAAAAAAAGTGGGCTTCTTTTTACCACACGCACAACTGTGAATGAGCCAATATAAAGGTTAAATTCATAGTAAGAATTAAAAATCCCTTAAGGCTCGTATTTTTAAACAAATTCAGGACTAGATTCAATCTCGAGCACATATTCAAGCCTGCGATTGGTTGAATTTCAATATTTGAATGAATCACAGGCTTAAGTCGATTTTCTAATATCATTTTATACTTATGCGTCCTTTCATCATCATCATCATTTCAGCCATAGGACGTCCACTGCTGAACATAGGCCTCCCCCAATGCTTTCCATGTTGATCGATTGGTAGAGGCCTGCGTCCAGCGCTTCCCTGCTACCTTTACGATGTCGTCGGTCCTTTCATAATACGATCAAAATATCTAATCTGTAAGAATTATCTGATTATCCTTGACTGGCTGAGAATGCTTAAATAGCATTAAGTCCGCCTTTTGTACGATTTTATTATGCAATAAAGTTTTATAATAATAATAGACGTGGTCGCTTACTATGGGCCTCATAAGAAGGCTCAAGGTCACCCAAAGGGCGATGGAGCGGGCTATGCTCGGAGTTTCCCTGCGTGATCGAATCAGAAATGAGGAGATCCGCAGGAGAACCAAAGTAACCGACATAGCTCGCAGAATTGCTAAAATCAAGTGGCAGTGGGCGGGGCACATAGCTCGTAGAGACGATGGCCGTTGGGGCAGGAAAGTTCTCGAGTGGCGACCACGGGCTGGAAGACGTAGCGTGGGCAGGCCTCCTACTAGGTGGACAGACGATCTGGTAAAGGTCGCGGGAAGAGCCTGGATGCGGGCAGCGCAGGACCGTTCATTGTGGAAAACCTTGGGGGAGGCCTTTGTCCAGCAGTGGACGTCATTTGGCTGAAAAGAAAGAAGAAAGAATAATAATAATTCTGCAGGTGAGCGGGTTCGTATACGTGACAAGCGTGCTAGTCTCGCTCGAAGGCAAATTGAAAGGCGAGGGGATGGTTGACCACGACATGCTACAGCTGATACACATTGTCTTTTACACCATCAGCACCGCCATGCGGTTCGAACCGGCAAACGCGAAGTTTTTTCATCATGAGGTTAGTTCATTTGGTTTTTTTACTGATAAAATATTCCATTCATTCACATAATTTCTTCTTCTTTTTCTCTTTTATGACTTGAGTTCATTCTTAACTCAAATGTTCCAGATTTGCATGACAACTCTTTCTGATACAATACGGCTCTTGGGATGTTTCACTGACGATTTAGAATTGCTAAACGACACTGAAAACGGAGACCCAGAATTGTATGAAGTGTTCCATGAAATTTTTACTGGAAACATTATGGAAATGACGTGAGAAATGCATTAATTTTATTGCTATTTCAATGTTTCTTTGTGTTTTGATATTTTTACTAACTTTGTACATATTTCTTTTCAGTTTTCCCGAAAAAGTACCAATAGTATTCGTACATGCGTGTATTGTGTTGCGTCTACTTTACGACGTGGCTCTCGACTCGTTTGACAAGCCGACGTTTTGCGGATCTCTGAATGTCAAATCGCCAAGTTTGACGAGGCAGAGTTCGGCAATCAATGAGGTATGCTAAAAATTTATTTATCTAAGAAACCTACCGATACCTAAATATTATAAACGTCTGCACGTCAAGCCATACACTGTGGGATTTTATGTAGTTGTAATAGAGGTGATTTTCAACAAAAATGTGTAACTTCTGATATGCTATTGTCTGTACTTGTATAAAATGTTGCTAAAAACCTATTTTTTTCCCCAATGTTGTGAAATTTTTGGATTACCAAATGACACCACGAAGAAAGCCTTTGACAGACCTACAGAAAGTCACGTAACTGATCTTATAAGATTATCTTTTTCAAAATTTTCTATATATTACTATTTTCAGAGCAAGCCCGCCGGTCGCACGGCGCCTCTCAACTTATCCTCCGGCGGTACGGCGGGGGAGGCGTGGGTGATCCATTCCGGCGTGGTCATTGTACTGGCGAAGCTTCTTCCGGCGTTGCCGCGCCCGTCGGAACACGAGGCGTACGGGCGAGCGATACGGGATTATCTTGCGCATGTTTTGAAGAGTTTAGTCCGAAGGTAAGTGATAGATCCACTTGGATGTAGTAATCGCAGTTATAAAGCTTTTGTTCACTCAAACATAAGGCGTTGGTACAGGAGAACAATACAATACAAGGCTATATTAAAAAGGTTGGCCGAGAGAAAGTCTATAGTACATCTTCAGGCGCCAACCTAGTGACTAGTTTTCCTATTGCATTTGCACTCACCAGTTTGGCGCGTGTAAGTTGCGCTGACTAGTGAGAAATATGGTAGGGGCTCATTGCGTATAATTATAGAGCTAGAGAGCGTGTTCTTTTAGAAAAGTTGGAACCAAAATCCAATAGATGTACGTATGTCTTAGGCCCAGAACAGACTGTGAAACGCAACTGCAACGAAACTGCAACTTTGTGATGATTCTGATGAATGAAACTGAAACTGAAAGTTTCAAACTGGTCGCGTCATGTGTGGTCTCTCAACGGACGCTATGGCAGAAACTTAGATGCAACTCAAAAGTAACTAGCAGTTGCAGTTGCGTTTCACCGTCTGTTCTGGGCCTTACAATCGGTGTGATAAATAAAATTATTGTTTTGTTTTCCCAGCGAACGCAACCAGCAAGTGATGTGCGGCGCGGGGCTAGCAGGCGTAGTGCTTCGAGTTTGCGGCGCCGCGTTACGCGCAGAAAAGCACCCGTTGCATGCGCCCGCTATGTACATGTTAGAGAGGCTCGCTGCGCACGCGCTCAGGCCCATCGAACTAAGGTAAGGACTAAGGCCCGGTTTTTTGATTCGTAGTTAAAATAACCAATAGTCAAATTTGACAGATGTCAAGTGACAAGTGGTTAAATATCAGAAAAAAATGTTTTTCGAACAATGGTTAGCTTGACTTTTAGTACATTTTTTAACTATTAGTTAACATTTTGTTAATATTTAACCATTAGTAGCAAAATTTAACAATTTGTTATTTTAACTATGAATCAAAAAACTGGGCCTAACTCAGTGTAATTAAACTTAGATAAGAATTATTGGTGACTCAATTCTGCAGCGTTCTGCAGGCCGATCGTACTAAGATGACATTTTCTAATAACTCAGTAGGTAAGCGATTCAGAACCTAATGCACACATTTAAGCCCGTTCTGCAGTCTCATACAAATGAACGTAAATAATAACTAGTTTAGATTTTGTGAAAATGTTTGATCTTATTTTTATGCTCTTTATTGAACATGTTTTATTTTTTTCACAGAGAATTCCTGCGCATGGGAAATCCCCTGAACTGTGTATCCCCAGAGCAAGGTCAAGTTTGCAAGCCCGGAGGACCTGTGCCTCTTACAAGGATCAAGACTTTAGTGTCTATGACAACTCCTAGAGATTACAGGTATGTTTATGGAACATATTATGAAGCATGTCAGTTTTAAATTGACAGTAAGTCCGTATTTATATGTATTTTTAATTGACAGATCTCAAAATTCGTGCACGTTACCTCCGTTCGTCGAGTTTGATATGTCTGCCGAAGGCTTCGGCTGCCTATACCTACCCAGTATAGCGCCGCAGTCTGCCAACCTGAACGCTTTGGGCACGCAAGATAACGCTACTCTTGGAGGCATTGGATCAGGTATGAATCTAGTACGCGGTTAGCAGACGACCCGAGGGGAACCACCAAGCCGGAAGAACTCGCCTAAGAGCGAGCCGTAGCCTGAGACGGAGCCGCGGACGAATGTCCAATTTTAGGACAATAACTTGCGGCTTCGTTTCACTGGCTTTGGAGGACACGCTTTAGTGCCCGCCCTCCTGGCGTGAAGAGTCCCACATAACCCACTGACTGTCCCTATCGGCCAGTGGGTATGCACAAAGCATTTCCCGACGAAAAAAAAGGATCATTTATGAAGTGTTGGTCACTAGTTTTAGCAGCATAGGTATTTTTTTTATCCGTCGGAAAATGTTTTGAACATATCCTTTACAATATTTTAGCTACACCAGAGTAGCACAAAAACTTATTGATTAGGTTACTTTTTATCGAGCAGACGAAGCCAAGAGTAAAAGTTACTTAAAATAAAAATGTCTACTTCCACAGGCGACAGGGTGTTCCCGCCTCAAACCGGCCTGACCTACTCCACCTGGGTCTGCGTGGAGAAGTACTCGGACCCTCGTAACGATCCGCATTGCGTGCGTCTACTGACGCTCGTGCGGAACCTCAACAACAGCCGCGACGAGCATCTGGTCTGCCTCACTGTGGTGCTGTCAGCGAGGGATAAGGCTATTATCGTGTCTACGCAGGAAACGCTGGTGCCCCATAGTAAGTGTATAATGTAAAAAAGAGCTTAAGAAATGGTATAGCGCCTTCTGTGTAATCAAAGGAAGCTGAATTGTTTACAACTGTGTAACTGATTCAATGTCGGAGCTCGATAAATGTATATAGAGTCAGTAAATTATGTCATTTTTGGCAGCTTCAATTTAGTTTCCTAAGGTGAAACATAGCGTGTATCGACATTGCGAGGCTGGCAGCTAGCTTTGTGTGAGAGGGATGGAAGGATCCTTTTCTTTGAAAAGATTGGAAGTAGCCTAGGCATCGTAGTGTTATAATAAGGCTCACGCAGCGTGGCACCTCGCTTCCAACAAGGAAGTCCTGGTCGCCTGGCTGTTACCCCGATCAGGCTCACACAGCGTTATTCCCCCGTGTGGACTTATCAGACGTGGGGGAGTGGGAGCCCGAGGGCTCGGGCAAGTGGGCCGTGCTCGAGAACTAGTCTTTATCTTCATTTCAATTAGGCTTACTTTAGCGTGGCAGGCAACTAGCTTTGAGTGAACGAGATGGAAGGATCCTATTCTTTGAAAAGATTGGAAGTAGCCTAGGCATCGTAGTGTTATTATAATAAGGTTCACGCAGCGTGGCACCTCGCTTCCTACGGGAGTCTTGGTCGCCTGGCTGTCACCCCGAGCAGGCTCACACAGCGTTATTTCCCCGTGTTGACTTATCAGACGTGGGGGAGTGGGAGCCCGAGGGCTCGGGCGAGTGCGGCGCGCGCGTGTGGTGCCCCGACCTGCAGCACGAGGGCCAGTGGCACCACCTCGCGCTGGTGCTCAACCGGGCCGTACTGAAAAACTCGTCGTTCTCCTTGTATTTGGATGGTGAGTGGCCAGCTATTATTTTTATTTTTTTTAGATAAATAGTGAAAGTTTTAATACTTATTTGGTACCTTTGTAAAACAGGGTTGTGAACAGAAGACCATGAACAAAATGTTGTCCTTCAATTATGAGACTATAAATACGTATCAAGTCAAAAAGACACCAAAAATGGCAATGAAAAGACAAAATCTGACGTATCATTAGACACCACCTATGAATCTTACTTTTCTTAATCTTATAACAGCGAAATATTTACTTATATCTACTTAATGTCAATTTAGTTGTTTATTCAGGGAGTCATTTTTACCCTCCTCCCGTGTTCGTGCATTCCAGGTCAGCACATGCATTCAGGAAAGCTACATTACGTAAGTGCAAATCCTGGTGGAGGAGCTGCGACGCTCTCGGGCGCGTCCAGTGTCTACTGCATTATCGGCACACCTCCGCAATGGCGGCGGTACTCTCGCCTCGTATGGAGACAAGGGCCGGCTTTATTGCTTGAAGACGTAAGTGTATATTTTTTCCCATAAAGCTATATCATGGATTACTAATGTTTGGCCAAAAAACGTTTCCCAAATTATCACATCGCAAACAACGTTTCGCAAATTTTCATTTGGCAAATTCTCATTTGGCAAAACAACTTGTTGCAAACTTTTAATTCGCAAATGTCGTTTTTGGCATATTATTGTTTTACAAATTATTGTTTGGCAAAGTATGTTTTGCCAAATGTTTCATTTGGCAAAAATATTTCACGATAAACTATTTACAAAACAATTTGATTGGTGCATAAAATGGAATTCAAATTAACTTGTGGTTATTATTTTGTTTAGTAGGTAGTTAATATAAAATTTGTTCTTAATTAATTTTCATATTTCATTCTTTTTATCGAAATTTCCAAATGATTTCATTAACAATAGAGGTGATTCTAACGCTCGGCGGCCGTTAAGGGTCACTGTTCTAACCTAACCTAACCTAACCTACTATTTTCTGCAATACCTACTTTCTGAAACCATTCTATTTTCTGCAATCTCTTTGTTTTACATAATATTCTTGTGAAAACCACGATCATGTGCCTTATGCTATGATTTGTGGGTAACGGTGGGTAGGTATGTGAAGTGTCAATTTGACCAAACAAATTATTTGGGATATAATATAATGGCAAAATAAAACATTTGCTATATAAACATTTGCCAAGTAAAATTTTGCCAAATGATAATATGACCAAATGAATTAGTTGCGAAAAGTACTGTTGCTAAAAGTTAATTTGGGAAATGAAACTTTGGCGATAAGTTGTTTGCGAAGTGAAATTTGGCGAAAAGTAATTTGGCCAAACGGAAGGATACCCTATATCATACATTTTTTTTTATGAATTTGCAATGCTAAATTAACACTTTATTTACAGGTACTGTCAGCAGCGACGGTAGCAGTTATCTACCAACTCGGCCCTCATTACGTTGGCACACTCCAAGCCCCTCAATTGGCGGGTCAAAATCCTGAACCCTTAGCGCCGCTAGTCGCCGAAGAGAAAGTTGTATTTGGCATCAACGCCCGTGCTATGTCGCAACTGACTCTGGCGAAGATTCGAAAAGTATACAGCAAGAATGACAACAAAGCGATAGCGAAACAACTAGGCATGTCTTCGCATGAAAACGCTACGCCTATCAGGATTCTGCACAATTCGGCCGGGCACCTGATGGGCCCTGCAAGATGTTTGGGAGGAACTGTTGTGGGTTATTTGGGGGTGAGAGTGTTTTGCTCCAAACCTGCTGCGATCATGGTAAGATATTTGTAACTATTTATGTCTTTTTACTCATATAAATGTAACAATGTGTATGCCAACTATTTTTTTGTCCAGATTGACACAGTCGGCGGATGCTCAGTATTATTGGGTCTGATTGCCATGGCGCAAGACGTAGAGTGCCTGTACGCTGGCGTCAAAGCCCTGGTATGTGTTGTTCGCTCAAACAAAGCAGCACAAGCTGAGATGGACCGCCGAAGGGGATACCAGACTCTCGCCATGCTACTCAAACGAAAAAAGCAACTGCTCAATTCGCATATACTCCACCTAATATTTGGATTAGTGGGAACCGTTGATAGTCAAAAAGAAACCTCATCAATTCCAAATTTAACAGCGTTTCAGGTAATCAGACATTCACATCTACGTCAATGCTGGTGATGGTTTTTATTTTTTTATGACGCATTTTCTGGGTGATAGCTTTGAAGTAGTTAGCCACTATTTTACTAAATGACTATGTAGGCTGTTTTATTGCAGGATTTGATATGCGAGTTAGATGTATGGCTCGGTGCGCCAGGCGGCCTGATAAAGTCACTGCTGGAGCATTTACTCGAGCTGGCAACAGAAACAGCGCACAGAACGCACAACCTACGCACAATGAGAGAACTACAGTTGGTCTCCAAGCTTTTGTACGTTATTAACGACGTCAAAGTCGTCAGCACAAAGAATGTACTGGTACACTTGTTGTCTGCGTTATTGGGCGGGCAACCGCGACCGAGCGACTTGCTGTGTCTTGGCCAGTTCATGGCGTACACATTGCCTTTACCTACACAGACTGAAAAAGGGCTAAATCTCAAGGAAAGCGATTCGGAGAAAGAGTGTGAAGGTGAACAGATTATTCTCCGAAATAAATGCTTCAATGTCATACATGGGCTGTTGTTCACCGCCAGAAATTTGGTGAACACAATAGTGTGTGAAGAAATATCGCGTGTGTTGGGCATGGATTGGTTGCTCAGCTTTATGCAAGAGAATGTTCACCATACAACAGTATTATGGGCGTTCCGGATTCTCGTAATATTGTGCTCGGGGCAAGGGCAACAATCGGCTATAATGCAAAGGTAATTTTAGTGATCAATCTATAAGTTAAATATTTATATTTTGCCATTATGTCTAGTCTTTAGACTTCGATTTGTTTAGTTCTTATGTTTTTTATACTTTCGGGTTTCAGGTTTCGCGAGGGAACCGGCAACGGTGGATGGTTACGTCACACGGAGGTTTTGGCGGCGCCGCAACAGACCGGCGTCATGTTGCCGGCCACTGTTCACTCCCACACTCACCTTCATACATCATTGCTGCACACCTCTGGGTTCACGCTGCTCTCCTGGTATGTAACTTTGAAAACATGAGATTTTACAAAATATTTCAAAACACGCTAGATCCTGTTTTCCGGTCATTAATTATGATTGATTTATAGTTTTCTATTAACTATAGATGTCCTCTCTCTTTCTTCCACAGGTTGATTCTGTCCCACTTTATAGTTTTCTATTAACTATAGATGTCCTCTTTCTTTCTTCCACAGGTTGATTCTGTCCCACTTACAAATACCGGAGCTATACTATCTCCTTTTCGGCTTGACTCTCGGTCAGCCGATGCGCAACGTGGGAGCTGATAAAACCGTCTCAGTAGAGCGAGTGTGGGGCGCCGCTTGGGGCGCTGCTGCCCCCTCCCGCCAGTCGTCCGCCGCGGTGGCCGCGAGAATCACCCTATGCCCTGAAGCCGTGGTTATACTGCTGGGGGCTGTAAGGGCGTTGGTTCACGCCGAACCGGGGTCATTGCCCGAGTGGCTGAGTGAACACCCTGTGACTATTATACAGGTGCGTCGAAATTCGCTTGGCTTAAAACGTATAATAACCTCACCAAAGACTACTATGCTCTTGATATTATGAAATATTTTACCTTAATAGTTGACCTGTTCGCTAACTAGTAATTATTTTCAGGTGTTGTTTTCCCTGTACAACACGCTGCCTGATTTTGTGTCAATTATGATGACGGCTGAAGTATTAACAGCGCTAGCATCGACTCTCTTTCCGCCGAACACTACGGATGATATTCATATGCGTAAGTATGAAGTACTGTTTGATACACTCGGTAACATAATGTTAACTTTCATGGGGAGATGAAAACCTGTCCTAAAATACCATTCACCATGTGTTATTATCGAGAAGGAATAAAAAATAATAAATCTGCTATTAAAGGGTTTCAGCACTGGAAACAGTGTAGTTTTCCTATTTTTAAGCAATCATTCGCCCAATTTCATATCATTCTTGACTATACTTGTCCTTTAACATGTCAATTACACCTTATAGCTATATGCGAGAGCGGCGAAAGTTCCGGAGCTTCCACGCCTGGCTCCGAGAAAGAAGTGGTGATCGTCAGCAACTCGGCGGCGCTGACGCAGCACGCGGCGCGTCAGGGCGTCATGGACTTCTTACGCGTCATCGTGCTGGATTCGTTGCCGTTGAACGTCACGGGGAAAACCGCGCCGGTGAGTTTGACATTGTTTCTTTTTTGTTTTTTGAAAAAATAATGAATGAGGTGCTGACTTGGTGGAAGCTGGCCAGTTGTAATGATTTAAAATTATAATGAAGTTATACTGTCCCACTGTTAGAGGCATGGCGCATAACAGTAGGTCCCTGCAGTAGTGAAGTGAAGCTAGGGTGTGTTCTTGTCTATGTCAAACGTACGAAACTTCAGAGGTGCTTCAGTCATGAGTATACCGTGACAGCTAAGTTACGTTATTGTTACCCTTCCTGACCCCCTCCACTAGTGCAGGAACTTACTCAGTTATGCTTTATTCTTGGTAGATTGTCAGTTGTGTTTTTCCTAGTGAGTGTTTTTATTTTATGTTGTTTTGTCTTGTGTGGTTTCAGCTATTATGTTACTATTACTATTATGTAATTTTTTAAATTGTAATAAATGTTGTTTGATTGTGATTGTACCTCTTAACTTTATCATAGTTTTTTGTTTAGCGAAAAATACAGCCGTAAATATTTTAAAAACATGTCACATGTTAGAAAAAATGTCAATGAGTCATTTAAAATTAAGATTTTTCAGAAGCGCTTTTGCAAACATTATTTTCAAAATTATACAATTATAATTTACTAACTCACTGACTAAGGGTCCCGTTCTTGGACAAGTAATCTACCAACGGCAAAGAATAGAATAAATATGTATTCTAGCCTAATCAATTTTCAATTTAATCACAAAATTACAAAGTTGAAAATTCATTACACACAACATTTTTTACCAATCTATTTTCAATCTAACTTCAGAGTAACAAAGTTCAGAATTGTCTGTTCTATATCGTTGGTAGTCTGTCTAAGCCGTGTGACGTTGGTTCTAGAGCGCGCCACCGGCCGCATGCTCGGACTCGGTGCCACCGTCTATGTTTTGTTCGCCCTGTAGCTCGGCTCCGCTACGATCATTCTTTTATTGCGTAAATATGGGCATTTTTTGTTTTTATTTTACCACTAACTTTCCACTAACCCCTGCAACCAAAATCTATTTGAATCAAATCTATTGGGCTTAAAAATTTGATGAATTTATTTATTTACTTCAAACAATCATTACCGTCGCCGAGCTCTATACATATAAAAGTAATTTAATGAAAAATCCGCCAACTAATAAAATCAAAAGTGGCTATTTACTTCACTATAATAACAATAGTTCACTATCATGACTTTATTACAGTAAATTGAACTGTCCAATCGATTTGAACGTCGTGAAAGAAATATCTACTTATCACTTTATAAATACTCAAATAAATTAACATTTAATGCTTGTGCTTTGTGAGCGACTTATGCCTTTCATCTCTAATCTAATAATAAGAATAACGGATCTATGAGCATGCTTGCGGAAGTCGTATATTCTTTTAAACATTTACATTTTTTTTGTTATTTGTGAAACTGTACTTTCTATGTAATTTATTTATGGTTAGTGCGACTATGTATGTAAATTATTATATGAAATCAACAGAATGTTTGTAACAAGTATAAATATTTTAGCAGAAACAATTACATATTTACTAGTTTACTCTTCTACGTTAGTCACTAACTCGCATCTATTAGCACGATACTATTTCAATGCTTTGTGACTTATAGTGTCATTCAATGAGATATTATATTTTAGGTGATTGACCTCGTATTGGACGCATCACCACCAAACTCCACCAGTTCGCAGCAGATTGAATACCAGACTGAGGTGTTAACGACACTCATGGAAAACCTACTAAACACTGAATTGTTTGGCTCCGAGTCCAATATATCGAATGTTTGCTATTTGGCTGCGAGATTGGTCGACAAACTCTGGCAAGGGCAGCTATCAAGAGATCCTCACGAGGTTAGTCCAGTTAAAAATATACTTCACTTCATTATTATTAGTAAAGCAGAACGCAAAACTGTTCCTTATGAAACAAAGATATTCGGCTTACTATGCTTTACGTGTAAAATTTCTTTCTTCTTCTTTCTTTTCAGCCAAATGACGTCCACTGCTGGACAAAGGCCTCCCCCAAGGTTTTCCACAATGAACGGTCCTGCGCTGCCCGCATCCAGGCTCTTCCCGCGACCTTTACCAGACGTGTAAAAATAATTGGTTTTTATTTTTTGTAGGTATTTGATTTCATAGTGAAATTAGTAACTCAAGCCAAGAAAAAGTCGTCTGTGATATCACTAGAAGGCTTACACCATTGTTTAAACAGGACAATCTTATTTTTGTTGTCTCGGTCGACGGAATCTATTGCCGATCAAATGTCAGTGCTTGAGGCGCTACATAAGCTCACTACCAATAGGTAAGAATACCTTTGATATGCTTAGTTATAGCGTAATTTTTATTAACCTAAATATTTTTTTATTAATTATTATGTATTTTTAGGTTACTGATCTTTGGCGCGGGAAATCACGAACTTGAATTCATTGGGTGCCTTACATACTGCCTTCTACAACTCAGTTCTAACATGAAAATAGCGCTGGAGTCGCACATGCGAACGACTTGGCATGTCAACCCGAGCGGCGATCTTGAGTCGAGAGATGACAAACTAACAACACACCAAGGTAAGTAACTGCTTATTGTGCTCCATACTACTTTTTTCACAATAGTTCTGTGATTGCTGATTGACCGGCATTTACGGTTTACACACTCCTTTGAATCAGTCATCAAATGATACCAATGAGAAACGCTCAACAAAATGTACGTCTCGAGTAGTGCTCACTGGGCGTCTTTTTGCAATAAAACGGTCAAACAATTTCACTTAAGTAGGTTGGTAGTTATGGATTTTATATCGACATTCATCATTGTGTGCTTTATGCCCGTTTTCACCATCAATCCCTAATTTTTAAGTGTACCCTTTAAAAACAAAATTCACTAAGTAAACTCACAAGTCACTTAAAAATTAGAGATTTATGGTGAAAACGGGCATTGCATTGGTATCTTATAGTGATACAATTTCTATAAATTCATAATGAACAGGTCGTAACCTAATGGCTGGGGCCGCTCGTCGAGTGTGGGAGGAGTTATACGCGTGCAAGAAGCCCGCCATCGAAGAGGTGTTCAAAATAACGCTAGTGCTGCCCGTGGGAAACGCGCGCGCACCTGACCTAGCCTCAGTGAGAGAACAGCTGAACGAGGGCGCTCATAAGCTGTGGATCAACTATATCGACACTGAGAGAAAGGTTTGTTTGGGAAAGCTATTTAAATTTTAGTACGAGTAGCGTATAAAATTGTATGAGCCACGTGCACGCCACGTAACAATGTGAATATACTTTTATATTTCTTGTAAGTATAAATAAATATATGTCTACATTGAAATGTTGACGCACACTGGGCGACTCTATGTCTACGACTCTGTCGCCGCGACGACAAGCTAATATATGAAATTGACAAGAATAGGCGTCTAGACACCGCGACTGTCGCCCAGTGTGCGCCTACACTTAGAGTAGGTATTCTATATTTGACTGTTTTCTTTTTCTAGGCCGTGTACCGAGTTCCCTGGGAGTTGCACAATCAAATTCAGTCCAAGATCCAGAAAGTGACTGGGGGCTTGACTCGGTTAGCCTCGAGAACGAAGGTCAAGAAGGATGACTCGGCTAAACAGCGCCCGCATTTGCCACGTGATCACGCGCTCGCTTACATTCAAGATCATGTTCAACTAGTCAGGTAATAAATGTACTCATCAAAAATATATGAAAGCCAAGTTCAATACTATGTTGTATGCCTTGGTTTTTGACTTCACCAACAATAGTACTGTGATCTAAATAGGTGCCAAATTCAGTCCTGAGATAAATAAAAAAAACGTAAATTTTAGGATATATCGAAGCCTGACTTGGCAAAATCTATGAGACACCTCGTTGTGACATAGCTCTCAAAAGTAGATATTTTAATTGACTGGTGGTATCAACTAGATTAATGCATTAATTTATTAACTAAACACCCCTGAGTCTCAAATGTAGTTAAATAACTCGCTTATGTGCCGCATAAACTCATGAATCAACCTCTGTCCAGATGCGCATGGCTAGGCGGAGTGCGCACGAGTCTGCAAACGTCAGCGCACACGACCCGCTACGTGGAAGCCGAGTGGGCGGGCGCGTGGCGGGAGCTGACTCGCGAGCGGGCCCTGTGGGGCCCCGCCAGGCCGGACCCGCTGCGCAAGTGGGCCCTGGACTGCACGGAGGGGCCCTGTCGCATGCGCAAGATGTTGCGGCACAATCACGCCTTCTACCTTCATTATCCATATCGCCCTGAGCTGGAGAACCCTGATAATGTGAGTAGCATAGACGTAATGTACAATACTCTATCATTTAATTTTGATATAGCGCCTCCATGATCCAGTGAGTCTCGATTGGACTCGGAGATTATGTGTTCGATCCCTGCATCGATAAAATAAAAGATCCGTGTACCATAGAGGACACGCATCGTGTCTCTCGTGTCTGTCGGTGTAAAAGCGGGTCCAGACATGTAACGAGTTATTACCCGTCCACATATGCGATCATGATACGCGTCGACAATACGGATACGGTGATCGGATCGGGCAAATGATATATGTCTGGACCCGCCTTAACGTACCATGCTATACGACACTACAGAAATAGTGACTGTGTCTCACATGTCCTCATAAAAAAATCGACTTGACAAATGTAAATTCGCTCATCTTAAACTTTTGGCACGTTAGAAATAATCTTTACCATAATATTTTTATTCTTTTAGAAACAACTAAAGTACAAAGTCGCGCAAAGCCTGGACAGCAAGGAATATTACCGAGTGTACCAGCAGTGGCGGACGGCGGGGAACACCTTGGACGAGGCCGACTGCACGGAGGCAGAGGACTTGCAGGTCCCCCAGGACGAAGATCACAGGTAACGAGGCTACCTTTCTTTCTTAGAAGATTAATAGTCAGAGAGAACTTAGTTATTATACAAGTAAGTCACTCGCATAGCTCATTTCAGATCCGGTTTTCATAAAAGTGAGAAGGAGAGGAGATGTGTTGGAATAACCAATCAGATTTAAATAATTTAAACACAGGTTTTAACGCGATACGCATTTAACATTTGTCGGTTGAAATGCAACGCGAAAGTTTAAGTTATCCTATCAGATTTCCGTAGCGACTGAGCAGAGACGTCGTGTTTTAGAAAGGGTAGTATTTAAACGTGTGACTGTNTGTTAAACTAATTAAAGTTTATTCTATGTGTGACAGTTGGTTTTTCCCTTTTACCAGTCTATGTCCGATTATCCGAATTTTCGATTATCCGAATCGACCCCGGTCCCAATTAATTCGGATAATCGGCGTTCTACTGTACTTTTATATTTCTTGTAAGTATAAATAAATATATGTCTACATTGAAATGTTGACGCACACTGGGCGACTCTATGTCTACGACTCTGTCGCCGCGACGACAAGCTAATATATGAAATTGACAAGAATAGGCGTCTAGACACCGCGACTGTCGCCCAGTGTGCGCCTACACTTAGAGTAGGTATTCTATATTTGACTGTTTTCTTTTTCTAGGCCGTGTACCGAGTTCCCTGGGAGTTGCACAATCAAATTCAGTCCAAGATCCAGAAAGTGACTGGGGGCTTGACTCGCTTAGCCTCGAGAACGAAAGTCAAGAAGGATGACTCGGCTAAACAGCGCCCGCATTTGCCACGTGATCACGCGCTCGCTTACATTCAAGATCATGTTCAACTAGTCAGGTAATAAAAGTACCCATCAAAACCATACGAAAGCCTAGTTCAATATTATGATATATGCCTTGCTTGGTTGTTGACTTCACCAACAATAGAACTGAGATCTAAGACAAGTTCAGTCATGAATAAAATTTAAAGAATGTAAACCTTACGATATATTGAAGCCTGACTTGGCCAAATCTATTGGTTACCTTGTTATAACACAGCTCTAAAGTAGTATATATTTTAATTGACTAGTGGTAAACTAGACTATTGCATTAATTCTTTAAGTATACACTCTTCGAGTAGAACCTTAACTTCGAACTTCTCCTATGTTCTTCTGATTAATTTTGTTGCGGGTCCAATGACAGTTTAACGTTCCCCCGAGACAAACTTGACCTTCACTGGTTGAGTTTGGCTGTCAAGCTGTAGATCCTGGCTACACAGGAGTTGCAGTGGTGGGAACGAGAGGTGGGAATAGTCCTTCATACACTCTTGAGTTTCAAATTTAATTAAATAACTCGCTTATGTGCCGCATAAACTCATGAATCAACCTCTGTCCAGATGCGCATGGCTAGGCGGAGTGCGCACGAGTCTGCAAACGTCAGCGCACACCACTCGCTACGTGCAAGCCGAGTGGGCGGGCGCGTGGCGGGAGCTGACTCGCGAGCGGGCCCTGTGGGGCCCCGCCAGGCCGGACCCGCTGCGCAAGTGGGCCCTGGACTGCACGGAGGGGCCCTGTCGCATGCGCAAGATGTTGCGGCACAATCACGCCTTCTACCTTCATTATCCATATCGCCCTGAGCTGGAGAACCCTGATAATGTGAGTAGCATAGACGTAATCTACAATACTCTATCATTTCATTTTGATATAGCGCCTCCATGATCCAGTGAGTCTCGATTGAACTCGGAGATTCTTGGTTCGATTCCTAAATCGGTGAAACATTAGATTTCGTGTGCCTTGGAAGTTTGGAAGACACGTTAGCCCTCGATGTGATGTATCATGTTATCCACTTTTAAACTGTTGTCTAACAGAACAGAACAAGTGTATGTGTCTCTCACCCGTCCTGAAATAAAGAAATCGTTGATCTAAAATTCTAAATGAAAACTATCGGTTGGTTAATGTCAAATCTTGTTATGTTTAATAACATTTTTATTCTTTTAGAAACAACTAAAGTACAAAGTCGCCCAAAGCCTGGACAGCAAGGAATATTACCGAGTGTACCAGCAGTGGCGGACGGCTGGGAACACCTTGGACGAGGCCGACTGCACGGAGGCAGAGGACTTGCAGGTCCCCCAGGACGAAGATCACAGGTAACGGGGTTACCTTTCTTTCTTATAAGATAAGAAGTCAGAGACAACTTAAACTTCAGCCGAACAAACATGTGTTTACCTTACTAATAACACTTTTTGTAAACATTATGGAAGCAATAAACTATTGAGTATTGCGTCGGCGATGGCGATCACAGCGCATGCATAGGCCAATGTCCTGTCATTGATCGCGCGTCCTGTAATCGCCATCATCGACGCGATCTGCACTCGCTTAGCTCGTTTTAAGCCCGGTTTTCACCAAAGTGGACAGGACAGGAGATGTGTTCAAACACATCGAACGAATAACAAATATTCGACTATAACGAAATCTAATAGGCCAGTAAAAAAAAAAATACTCCATGCGGCTTTGGTGAAAACCGGGCCATATTTGCATCAATGCAATGTTTCGGGCGAGTAAATAAGATTAGCCATAATCGACTTTCAAATGTTGTACCAAAGTATTATTTTGTTTATTATAGCAACAGGGACCAATCGATCGATGTGTCCAATGAAGACGGTTCGCCCTCGGCCCTAGTCAGTAGCGGCGTTGTGAGTCGCGGCACTAACCAGTCATCCAGCGAAAGTAAGTTTTATACTCACACATTTATTACAGTAAGATTTTGCTAATTCATTTTCCTGTAATACTTTTGGTCACATTAGTCATTAATATGTTAAAGAAATACGTATTGGTTATGACATTATTTGATAATAATTGTAGTAAACTTTACTAAGTAAAGAAGTCTTATTTTGTTTCTAAATCTAAAATTTATAATATAGCGAATGAAGATGGCCCTGACAATGAAGATGAAGATGAAGCCCAACCACCTCCCCCCGATAATCAGACCCTGCTAAGGTTGCTAGAACATCATGAAAAGGTATAAAACATTCATTACATTAGTATGTGTCACCCCTATTTTATGTTTGAATCAAACTTGTCGATTTAAAGCTTTTTTATAACTACATAATACGTAGTACGAATATCGTATATTCATTCATTCACTATTCTTACTTTTAGATCTCACACATGTTCCGCTGTGCCCGAATACAAGGTCTGGACACGACAGAAGGCCTATTATTGTTTGGCCGAGAGCATTGCTACGTCATCGACGGATTCACGTTGTTGAAAAATCGAGAAATCAGGGATTTAGATAGTTGTCCAGACGATTACGAGCCCATACTACCCAGTCAGGGTATTCAAAGGAGTAACCAAAGACAGTGTTCGAAGTTTCTCTATGAAGACATACGGTAAGATTTGACTGTAACATTAGTTTTTCTACGTTGAATGAAAGTCTGCATTAATTCATTTTGTTCTACAGGGAAGTTCACAAACGAAGATATTTGTTGCAACCTATTGCCCTTGAGGTGTTTTCGAGTGATGGCAGAAATTACCTACTTGCTTTTCCAAGAAAAGTACGGAATAAGGTCAGTTGCAGTTCTATTTATGGTCTATTATGGTCGAGTGAAGCGATGGCTGGTTCACACGTCATGTCTGTGAACAGGCGCTGCCTTCGGGGACTGGTCAAGGAAAGATATACCTGACATAAAATATATATGTATCAAAACGCAACAATTAACCTAGAAATTAGCACGGCACTAAATAAATATATTCAAAACTGCCACGCGGTCTCGTACTAGATGGGCGTCTTAAAGGCCACCTTCTATCAACGGGAGCGCGTGGTAAGTAACTTGCTTCTGAATGTATTGTAACTTCCTACTTTTTTATATTTTTAAACCGGCAGACAGTGGTGACTGAGTTTGTTGCGGCGCTTCTTCTCAACACTTGCCAAATGTTTCTCTCGAAGCGCTGGTAGGGCAAAAAAAAGAATGAGACATGTATAGGCTCCTTAAGAGCATTTGACGATTTGCAAGAACTAATTTAATTAGTCAAACAAATACAGAAAATTTTGATTTTGATTTAATATTTTTTCCATTCCAAATTACTGAGTTTCCTTGACAACTTCTTAATAATGTAGCCACGAAGTGTTTTCAAGCTACATTTGGTAAGTGCCTTCAATTCAAATGGGAATTCTTTCTTCAGGTGTACAGCCGATTCACGGCGCTGGCAACAGGTATGGCGGACAGTGCGGCTGGCAGCGTGGCGGGCCAGAAGAGAGGGGTGGCCGTCGAACAAGGCGGCGGGTTACTGGCCACGCTTATTGGCGACACGTCTGTCACGCAGCGGTGGCTGGTACGTGTGATATAAAGATGTTGGGATGTCAAGCTATATTGGCACCTTATGTAGTTGAAATATGGGCTAATTTACGGTAAATATGTGTAACCTAATTGCTGTCGTCCGTATATAATTTACACTTTTTAAACATTGCCCAATTTATCATTATCTTACTGATGTAGATACGGGTGCTACTAAAATAGTATAAACGGTAATATGTAATAGTGCAGAAGAGGTATATACTCGAAAATAGTAAACCTAATGCTCAAAACTGATAATTACTAAACTTACTGTCACTTCATAATTATTGTTCCGTAGGATTTATATTATAGATGTTCTATACTGGGTTGTTAGTTTTTTTTTTGCCACTTGACGTTTCACAATCGTGGGACTATAACAATGAAATGCCAAAACCTGTTTTTTATAAGCTTTATATTTTCTATTTGCAGAGAGGCGAGATATCTAACTTCCAATATCTGATGCATTTGAACACCCTCGCTGGGCGGTCCTACAACGATCTGATGCAATACCCGGTGTTCCCCTGGATCCTGGCCGATTACGATTCTTTAGAGCTAGACCTCAACGATCCAGCTACTTTCAGAGATCTGACCAAGCCCATGGGAGCTCAGAGTACGGATAGACTGGAACAGTTCCGAAAGAGATATAAGGTACGGTATATGAAATAATTTCCATCATACCTTAAAGTATCAGCAGGGCTACTCGGAAACGCTGTTTACGTGGATTCGGGTCTGTCTGTCACCGTCGCTCATGCTGGCATCTCGCTTTACGTAGAAGAGATGGCAACATTCGAAACTTCACATATCGTTTTCGGAGTAATTCCCCAGGTTATGACATCTTATGACATCTTAAATTCATATTTAATTATCTTTGTACTTTTTTCAAGGAATGGGATGATCCTCACGGTGAAACGCCTCCATACCATTATGGCACGCACTATTCGTCGGCCATGATCGTCTGTTCGTACCTCGTCAGAATGGAACCGTTCACACAACACTTTCTGAGGTTACAAGGGGGCCACTTTGATTTAGCAGACAGGTATAAAAAGGTTTATTACTGTAGTGTTAGTGGTTGAGCCACATAATAAAGTGAATTACAAATAATTTGCTAAAACACTTGTTACAGAATGTTCCATTCCATAAAAGAAGCCTGGAACTCAGCATCTCGACATAACATGGCGGACGTGAAAGAACTCATACCCGAATTCTTTTATTTGCCTGAATTTCTAGTCAATTCCAATAATTTTGATTTAGGTAAGATCTTTTGCATTACATTCATTTTTAAATAATGTGTATTTTGTTTGACAAAAGGGCTTCTATCAGTGGCGTGGTTACACTATACCATCTGAGGCCCGTGGCAAGTTTATTGAGGAGGGCATTGGCGGGGGTCCGTGGCATTTTTCCACTTGGTTCTACGTTTTACAATAACATAAAGATCCAGAGAGTTTAGTCCATAAAATAGTATAAAGATGCCGTGAATATTCGTCGTTACGTAACTCACGAAACTTTAATTTCTTCGTACATATTCTTAATTCCAGCGACATTTTGTTGTAAGGTTTTAAAAGCGTCGCTTTGGCATTATGTTACGTCTACGCTGATAATTTAAAACTTCATTTCGGTGTTTAATTACGTCTTAACTGATTCAAAACACGTGATTAAATAACTTCGTGAACGCCAACAGGTAGCAAACAATCAGGGGTGGCTCTAGGCGACGTGGTCCTCCCGCCGTGGGCCCGTGGGGACCCGCGTGAGTTCATTCGGCTCCACCGCGCAGCCCTAGAGTCTGACTACGTGTCCCACCGCCTCCATCACTGGATAGACCTGGTCTTCGGGTACAAGCAGCAAGGCCAGCCCGCTGTGGACTCCTGCAATGTGTTCCATCACCTGTTTTATGAGGGCAACGTGGATATATACAAGTGAGTCAATAAATATAATAGACTATTTGACACCATTCCCCAATAATTCGAAATCACAACTTTTTGAGTTGACAAGATAGTGACGTCACATACTTGTTTTTCCATACAAAATCTACGGGAGAGTTTCGTTTTGACAGTTTTAAAAAGTACGTCAATGAGGGCTTTTTTATACTTAACAGTTGGCACCCCTGGCGATTGACAGGACCTTACTCTACAGTGGCGCCATCTTGATGAGTGCAAATACGATAGTCCTCCTACCACTTTCGCGCTCACCAGTTGATGCCACTGGCTTCGCTACTAGCAAGTGACAGGACCTTACTCTACAGTGGCGCTAACTGGTGAGCGCTAAAACGATAGCCCTCATTGATTGAGTCGGCATGGACTTCTACACTGCGTCAGCTAGTCCAGATAACAGATATGAACATCAAAATATTCAATCATCAGCAAATAGTTACGTATAATAAGTATTAGGGTGGTCCTTATTTTTCGACTTTTGAATTATCCCCGGGGCACTTTCTCATTCGATTATATACCTCTAAATATGAAATTAGCTTTTTTTGTTTTTTTTTTGGTTAAGATTTAGAGGTCGCTACCAGCTGTCAAAATATTTACAAAAGCTTTGAAGATCTTAAATCATGGTTTCATAAATGTTTTTATTTAAGTGTTTATATCACATTTTACGTGCATATAAACATCGCATAGATAGAATAGACAATCGCTTCTTGTCCCCTTCTCCCCTCAACCCCTATTCTATACCGCCTATGGTACCGACGCGTCGAGATACTAACAAGTAAACTCTTATATCTTAAAAAATAATTGATTCAAATATGTACATTGTACATAATACATTAGTTCATAGCAACAACAATAATTTTGTAATATTTTTATTTGGCTTTGGCTTTAAAAATAAATGAATCTAACAAATACAGATTTTGTTTTTACTTAAAATTCAAACCTTGGTAGCGACCCCTAAATGTCTTTTAAAAATTAAAAAAAAAATAATGAAAGACTTTCATATGGTATGTATTCAAATCACGTGGTGCCCCGCAAAAAATAAGAAAAAAAATTTTTTTCGTAGGAATAAGGACCACCCTAATAAGTATATTATTATTATTTGTTACTTTTAGCATCGACGATCCTCTAAAGAAAAACGCAACTATCGGCTTCATAAACAATTTCGGGCAGATACCAAAGCAGCTTTTTAAGAAAGCACATCCAAGCAAGAAGATGTCACAGCGAAGCTCGACAATTTTAGATCCAAACAATATCATTCCATCGCAAGGAATCACGCCTCCTGAGAAATTGTTCTTTCACAATTTGGAGAACTTGCGGCCTTCGTTACAACCTGTGAAAGGTAAAATATATTCGTAGCTTCTGACTTAGAATAGCTCTAGGACAATATAATAATTACTATGTCTCTTTTCGCAGAGGTGAAGGGCCCAGTAGGCCAGATTTTGTACACGGAAAAGGCAATACTGGCTGTGGAACAAAACAAAGTGCTTATGCCTCCCTCATACAATAAGTACGTGGCGTGGGGATTCGCGGACCACTCGCTGCGTATAGGCAACTACGACAACGATAAAGCGGTGTTTGTGTGCGAGGCTGTGGCTCAAGCGTGTGGAGAAATAGTCGCCTGTGTTTGTCCTTCGGCCAAGACCATCGTTACTGCTGGAACCAGTACTGTGAGTAACCTAATTAACTGATGACTACATAATAAGGATATGTGTTTTGCCAAATCAATGTTCGAACATTGAGAGATAATCTGTTCTATGACAGAACTCCCAGGATATTACTTTCGTCCTAAAATACTTGTCATAATTTTGCGTGATATCGTATTTATTCTTAAAAAATATTTTTTGAAAAAAAAAATTTTTTGAATAACTTGAACAACTTGTCAAAAAACTTTTTACGGTCTGTGTTAGTGCTGCACTCTAGCGAAAACTATCGCAGTGATATTTCCTATTGATGGGTCATTTATTTTCAGGTTGTCACTGTTTGGCAATACTGGGCCCGCCGGCGTCGACTCGCTGTCAAAGTGTGTCTTTACGGGCACGAAGAAGCCGTCACTTGCTTAGCCGCGAGCCCGGCCTACAACTTGGTGGTCAGTGGCAGTCGCGATGGACAGGTATGGTGTCTTATCTCCCTTAGTATTTAATCTTATCCAGTTCTACAAGAGGATTCATTATCATTTTAATTTTAATTGTTTCTTTAGGTCTTAGTATGGGACGTGGAGCGGGGCGCTTTCATACGTCAACTAGTTCCACCTCAAGGCATCATTCCGCCGCCACCCGTATCGGCGCTAGCCATCGACGAACTTACTGTAAGTACTAATGTATTTATTAGTGTTTATGTGATGTGATAGGGCTAACACAGTAGCTTTTTGTAGCATCTAGCGTGACACGCGTATTTTTTCTTCTTTCCATAGTGTTTTTTGTAAAAAAAAACAGGTGAACAATACGATCCGCGCTTACGTCACTTACTACTCACTCCTGAATCCCTTGAGCCGGGTTCAGATGGGTGTAACGCGTAATGGAATGTATCGTGTAATGTAATCGAAATAGTATGGGCAGCACTTACATTTAAAGCTCGCAGTGCCGCCCACATGTAGAAACCGTGTGGTGGTTACACGGTGGATTTCATTACACATTACACCCGTCTGGACCCGGCTTTGTGGATTTAAACTGCGCGCTACCAAACGACGCGCTTGTTTTGTTTTCGATGTCTACTCGGGGAGACGAACAGGGACCCGATTGTGCTAAAAATTTTCAACTGCAACGGGATTGGATGACGAATGACAATCAGCTTTTTGACAAATCCGTATAGCGGTATCGTTTTGACAGCTAATACAAATGAAGCTGAAACGTAATCGAAGCGCAACTGCGCTTTTACGTAAAAGCTGAAATAATGCTACTTTTTATCAAACGCAAGCTTCACGAACATTTGTTGTGTTTTAGTAATTTTAGTTTCAAAAATAAGGTGTTCAGACTTTTAATTAAAAGTGCATAAATCCGTCGTTTCGTCTTTGTTGCGCGTGAACTTTACCGTGATACCGAATTGCACATAAGCTGGAATGAGAATGGAGCGCGAGTCGCGCGCGACTGGAGATGAGACGCGAATGAATAGGCTAGTTTCCTAAAAAAAATTTTTTAGTCCGTCATGTTTAATATCAAAAAATATTGGACACCTGTATTTTTATTTGTCAATCTAACAAATAATTACATAGGTATATATAGTTATGGTACATTGAAGTTCCGCGCGACGTCACAAAGTGCGGCACTTTTATGCACTCATTGACGTCACAGGCCTCTTCTTATGAACTTTGGCGCGCTTTATCTCTTTAAATTTTCAATAGTTTGAAAAAGTGAAAAATACGTGTAGAGTATTTTTTGATAGGTTAACTGACAGACTAATTAAAACTCTTGCTTTTTGACCCAGGAAACATCCCTATTGGAGACATTGCAAATTAGCGCAATCTGAGCCCAGGTCTGGTTACGTTGCCTAGACGATTAGAATCGCAGTTTATTTTATTTCCTTTACCACGTTTTTTTTACCTTTTTCGCTTCATCTCAGGGCGACATAGCGACCTGCAGCGGCAGCTGGCTATACGCGTGGTCGATCAACGGCACGCTTCTGGGCGCCGTGGACACGGTGGGCGGGCGCGAGCGCTCGCAGCAGGTGCTGTGCGTGGCCTTCAGCCAGACGCGCGAGTGGGACCCGCTCAACGTCGTCATCACCGGCTCCACAGACGGCGTCGTGCGGGTGAGCTGAGCAATAAGCATAGCTAGCATTGTTATAGAGCTGTTGATCAACAGCTCAGCCGAACTGGGATGCGCGCCGTGGTAAAATCTTATCGATGACTTCATTTCATATATGTATGGGCTTATCGTAAAATTGATAAAATGTCACGATAAAAGCTTATCGCGGCGCACATCCTAGGCTTATACAGGGTGTTTCCTGTAAGGTGTCAAGCCGAAGTCAGGTGATAGATGAGGACCATACCTATCGATTTCACCCCTATGTATTTTCTACGATTTTTTGGAGTTTAAAAGTTATGTTAGGTGTTTAAGATCTTGTGACGTCACTTAAACAGATTAAAAGACCATGCAGCCTCCCGTTCTACGTAGAATATTCCCGTGTCATGTGACGTCACGATCAATTAATTTCATGTAAATGGTCTAAAAGTTTGATAAGGAACGAAATATTAAATTAGCGTCTGAAACATAATGCACTTGCTGAGGCTTTACTTCTATTTAAACGAAATATCTGCATGTTACCAAGTCACATGTGAAACAATCATGACATTATAAAATTGCAGATGTGGTCCATAGACTACATAGAAGAAACGATTGAGGAGCAACAAGAGCAACAGGAAAGCTTAGAAGCCGTCAGCATAGAGCCTACGACGAGTTCGCTGGACGTAGACAGGGACGCCGACCAAAGCAAGCTGTCGGTCCAGGAGAGCGAAGACCTCAAGTCCGAGACCGATGTCAGGTCGGAGAGCGAGATAAAGACTGAAGACGAACCGGCCAAGACCGAGGCAGCTATCAAGAGGGTGGAGGAACTAGTCAAGCAAATGAGTCTATCACAAGAGGCTGATGGTAAGATTCATTTAAAAACTTTTATTTTTCAGTTTCCTTTTTGATATTCTGCTTTACTAAAATGTTGAATGTCACTTGTCAGTAATAATTGACATAATTAAACATCAGCCAAGTCTGATCATAGTGCAAACCAAACCACATGAATATTCTTAATTATCATAAAATGAGTATCATAGCTTGCCCTGCCACCACTTCGGGACAACATATGGGCTGGTGCTGAGAAGAAGTGGCTTAAGAAACTCAGTCACCTTTGTCATTACAGATTGGTATAGGAAGCGAAATTTTTGTTTCGAAATTTTTAAAATAATATCTTGTATTTTTTCACAGGTAACCTAACAAAGTCAGGTTCCGAGAGCTCCCTATCAGACGCGTGCGAGACAACAAGCGCTAAAGAATCTGCGCGAAGACACGAGGAGAAAGACATCTGCAGCGACAATGAGGAATATACTGGTAGCCGCGACCGCGCCGTCGACTCGTGCGACGAGGCCAAGCAGGAGTACGACAATGAAAAAGACTTGGATGCCGAAAAGGTGATTTAATACGACTTCTTTTCAGCCAACGACAGACCACTGCTGCGATTCATGACAGTTAATATAATAAAATAGTATTGCTAATCGCAAGTCTTACCCAAAAAACGCACGAGCTACGAAGCACGATCTTTAGATTTTTTCGCTACTCAAGTGGTTGACTGAGGAGAAACCCGTGCACGTACCCGTGCGAATATATGTAAAAAATAATGTAAATAATGTAGCAAAAATAATGGGATATTTTATTTTTAGGAGGGTGCTCACAGAAACAAGCTTCAGAAACAAGGCAACATTGTACTGAGGAGGAAGTCAAAGGGGAATCCTTTGTACCGGAAAAGTAAGTATTCTTTTTGTAGATGTTATGCGTTACTCTTGTCATCTTTTAGAGCATATGACCTAATTAGGAGATTGTCAATTGTTCAATGAGTCATATTTTTTAAAGAATTTCATCATCATTTCAGCCATAGGACGCCCACTGCTGAACATAGGCCTCCCCCAATGCTTTCCAATGCTTAAAGAATTTACTTTTTATATTATGAATTCCGGTCGCCGAGCCCATATGACCCCTAGCTACCCATCCTTATCGTTCGCGCATAATCCTTAGCGCTCGCACATTCACTGCGGCCGCCCGTCGCACAGTCGCGACAGCAATATAATTACGCGCGAGCGAAAAGGATAGGTAGCTTAGGGTCATTGGCCGAAATTCTATCTGCTCGGCGACCGGACTTTAGTAATTTCTTAGTTCTAATCTGCAATCATGCTTGTCCAGGCGGGGGCAGCATAGGCGAGTCCAGCGAATCCGGTTCGACGGAGTCCCGCGCCGCGTCCATGGAGGTGGCGGGTGAGGCCGGGCTGCGTGCCAGCAAGAGCGACACCAGCCTCACGGACTCTTTTGTCGTGCTGGCGCCGCCCACTCCGCCTGCGCCTGCGCCCGCGGTCTCCTCGCAGGACACAGGTATTACACATTAGGCGACTTTAGAAGCGACAGACGCGCTGCCGATGATTTCAAACTAGCAAGAGCGACACCAGCCTCACGGACTCTTTTGTCGTGCTGGCGCCGCCCACTCCGCCTGCGCCTGCGCCCGTTGTCTCCTCGCAGGACACAGGTATTACACATTAGGCGACTTTAGTAGCGACAGACGCGCTGCCGATGATTTGAAACTAGCAAGAGCGACACCAGCCTTACTGATTCCTTCGTGGTGGTCGCAAGACACATATTTTGAAAGCTTCTAGAATGGAAGCCTTAATTCCCATATTCACTGCCCCGAGAGCCTTCAGCTCGAGTTGTCAAATCGCTTTGAATCGACGTGAAAAAATTTTTGTTCTTGAAGAAGTAATAGTTTACCTTTTTCTCAAATGCCTCCGCTGACCTAGTTCATCCAGTGGGTTTAACTGTTTTTTTACAAAAGCATTCTATTCTCATCTACTTTTGAGGTATTCACATCCACAAATACGGATAACTGACAGCAGTTTATAGAAGTACGGCAACAGTTAGAGTAGGCGCACACCGTTGATTTTTAGTTGGCCTATAGTTGTGCCCGATTTTAATTTGTATGAAGAATCGGCCAAATCGAATCGGCGTAGTGTGCGCACTTCCATACATGCCCATACTGATCAACTGCCCGACTAAACTATTGGCTGACGAAAAATCAACGGTGTGCGCCTACTCTTACAGCTAAACCTTGTACTTATAAACATAATTAGAAACCACAATCTGAATAAATATTCACGCCTTGTCTCCCCCCAGAATGCACCCGCAAGTGGGTCCGGCGGCTCGTGCTGCGCGGCAAGCTGACGATGCACACGGCGTACGAGCGGCGCGACAACGCCTGCCCCGCCTCCGTCACCGCCGTCGCCGCCGCCAAGAGCGGCCGCGGGCTCGCTGTTGGTGATGNCCCCGCAGGGCAGCTTTGTGGCGAGCTGTTGGTGAGTAGCGACACCACGGGGCCAGTTGTTAATCCGAGTGCTCCCGAGAGTCGGTCAAGACCCTCGTCTTCGGCTTGCCGAAGTGGAATCCGAGAGGGTCTGCAGGACTTTCACCTCTGGCTTGCCTTAACCGGCCGGCCAGAGTGGAGTCGCTAGAGCTATATGCTCCAGGGGTGGAAGTGTTAAAGGGCATAACGCCGCGAGTAACTTCGGAGAAAGCGCAGCACACCTCTCTACACCCCTGAGCTGGCAGACGCCAATGTTGCCCCTCAGTCCGGTCTATACGACCCATGACGCCAGGGGGGGCCCATTTAGTCGCTGGCTAGTCACCGCCTGCCATTTTTTCAGTCCGAGACTATGAACCAGGCAGGTGTCCCGTAGTCTCCATCCATAGCCCAGTAACCAGTCCATCCATCCTTCATCCATAACCCTAGTCCATTCTCCAATAACTGCAATAGCTCCTGTGCACAGGCTGGAGATGGTCTCTGGCTACATCCCATGATATAGTCAGAGACTAGATCCAGCATGTGCACCACTTTCACTTTTGTCGATTATTTTGCGCTTAAAACGGCCTCTACGTGTTGGATCTGTATCCCCACGCAAGCCTTATAAAGGACCGGGCCACTTTTGACCCGTGAGCTCCAAAGCGTACAAACATAATAATAATAATAATAATAATAACTTTATTTTGTCCAAAACACAATCGTGATGTTAAATAAGGTACATGTTAAAAAATTATGTAGTACATTGGTAGGCGAGATTGACAACTACCCTCCGCGCTAGTAATAAAACTGTGTTGCGGCAGAGTAGTGACAGCACGTCGTCCATGATAGCCACATAGCACAATCAAAACAGACAGTCATCATCATCAACACATTATTATGTTTACACATACTCGATTGATTTGATTCATTTAGGCCCGATTCGACCAAATGTTATCCGAAAATAACTTAGGGTATAACTGGCATATTGACAGTTTCAGTATGAGAAAATTATGTCAAAATGTCGAATAACTGACGATTTATTCTGAGATTAATATTTACTCTTGTTTGGTCGAATCCACCCTTAATAATGCTTGGGTTCCAATCTGGGGTCTTCGATCGAAATCTTTTTTTTTTTTTTTTTCAAAAATAAATGAATATAATAAATCAAGTAACAAATATTGCTATTATTTTTGCATTTAACAACATCTATTTTTTAAATGTATTTCATATTGTTGACCTAAAAATCATGTAAATGTTTCAGATATTCCGCTGGTCGGCGCCCGATATGTCGAGCGTGTCAGGCGCTAAAGGCGGGCCTGCCGACCACTGGGTGCGGGACGACACCGCGCCGTATTGCACACAGTGTCAGGTAATCACTAACCTCATATTAAGGTATATAATATAGCAAAAATCCCTTACGGCCATAATTTTACAGTCTCAATTAATATGGCATAATGGCGGTAAGTCATGGCTCCGCCGGCAATCTTTTTGCACAGCAAAGAAAGATTACTGCATCATATAAAACAACTTACTAACCCTTAATGTAGATAAAACTAAGTTCATAACATTAAAATTCATAAAATTCATTTATTTTTGCAAATTCAAATTCAAATTCTCCTATAATGCTTTCTCGCAGCCTACCTCAAACTTATACTCCATTAAAGCCCACTCCTGCACTAATTCTCAACAAGCATGTGCATGCCCTTATTTAAATAGTACTGATAATATGAAATACTTAGGTCTAATCATTGATAAACACCTGAACTTTAAAGCTCACGTCGAAGCTCTCACATCTAGAGTCAGAAAATTGATATTTGCCTTTAAAAATCTGAGACACGTGGCTAAGGGTCCTCTTCTCAAAACTGTCTACCTCACGCTATGTCACNGTGATCCAACAACTTCCGCGAACGCACGTACGCACCCCCGGACGCGCCTTTCGGTTTTTTACTTACAAACTGGACTTTCATTTCATCTTTTCATCATCTTTCGTTCACCCATCGACCTACATCGCCTACAGCAACCATTACTAATAACCACTTTCTAAAAAAGTATTTTACTGAACAAAACTATTAAGTAATAGTAGGTAATACAAGGAAAATTATTAATAGAGAGATTCAATAAAACGTATGTAATTAAAGCTCAGTTACGTTAGTATACAGGGTGTACGCGACAGGAAAAAAAAATTTTTGCTGTTAATGCAGCAGTTATTTCTGAAGTAGGAAATAAACTACTAATGAAATTAAAATAAAATTCATTGATTAATTCTGACAGTTCGTCAAGCTCGAAGATGTACAAGTCTTCGATCGCGACGAGCACGCCGAACCTGCCGTCGAGCGCGCCTCGCCGCAAGAAGGCGAAGGCGCCGCCGCCGCCGGTCATCACGGTCACCGAGACGCCGCGCCTGCAGCCCTGCACCTCCATGGATGACGTCGTCAGCATCTCATCCCTCAGCTCCTTCAACTCCACCATTCATTCCGATCAGGTAATGTTCATCATTGTACTACTGCTTGGTTAAGCTAAGTATAGCCTCTGCCTCGAATTTCGCGGGCAGCGGGGCGGCGGCGGTGGCACCACTCGTCGCCGAGGAAAATGAATTTAAAGTTCGGGGCAGAGGCTTCACGATTTTGTGAGTACATTACAAAACATTCAATTTTCTCTTCCATAAATTATAGTAATCTAATATCAGAAATTACTTTGAAAACCGTATCCAAATCTGTCGCATAGTTTAGTTAGTATGCATATGCTTAGCGACTTTGTTATAATAATAAATATCGATCCCAATCCGACTGTTCTATGTTTGTTCATAGAAATCAATAGGCGTATCGACACCTCGAATGAAGAAAAAGAGACCTGCACCCACGCCTCCGGACAGCCTATCCACTGTCTCTGGCTTTGGTTCTCTGGAGAAAGGCGTCGATTCTTCGGGGTTACGCAGCAATGCTTCTGATGGTATGTGCGGAAAACTGATTACACCTTTTTCTTGACACAATATTATCTTATCTCACTCTTTTTCAATACTCTATGGTGGGTGGGCCTTCTTACAGCATGTCGATTGTCCAACATGTCAATTGTTTCCTTTATCAACAGGAAAAAAGATATTTCTCTACATATTTGTAACGGAGTTCGTATCAAATCTTTATCTGGTGATGGCTAACTTTATTGATACTATTTTGAACATTATACAAATGAAAGAAGGCTTAAAATTACATAATGAAAAATATTTTTCCATTGAATAAGTTTACGACGTTATTTATTTATCGTTCATTCAAGTGATATTGTGCTACATCAATATTATTTAATAATGTATAATATTCTAACCACATGTGGCATGTCAAACACTTGGGCAGTCACCTGGCCCTTGAACTCGTGCGCATTCATTTTATTAACAGTCACGTCACGCGTCCAGGAAACGTAGGTATTATTTAACAAGTTTAAAGTCCAACCTGCAAACGAATTTTTACACATCTTAATAGGAATAACGATACACAATTAGTTCGATTCCACATGCGAGGCGGAATTTTTCAGATGCTTCAAAAATATCTCCTCAGAAACATAACTAAAAGAAGTAACTGATATTTTTTTTTACAAAAAAAATATATTTTTATGCACTTTGATATATTTTTTTAGGTTAAAGGTTTCATTTCAATCAACTTTGAAGAGATGAAGCATCGTATTTGATAAATAAATGTTACATCCAGGAGGTCGTCGATCAGCAAAAGGTCCAGCGCCAGGTCTTCCCCTGCCGGAGCGGCGAGAAGTAAAGCTAGCCATGTCGCCCGAAGAGCTGCAGGTGCAGTTAGACCTGCTGGAGACACAACAGCTGGGCTTGGAGCGGCAGGGCGTGCTCATCGAGCAGATGATCCGCGACAAGTGTGAGGGTAATTGACTTACTGCACATTTTACTTAGAGTAAGCTTCACACCACTTTCATCTGTTTCTCTTGGAAATATCTGCTCACAAGCGCAATGGTATTTAGTTATCTTCGAATGATCGTGATTCCGAGATTGTTTTCAGCCTTAAGAACGTGAAACTTTATTAAAATAATTCGAATGTCCAATCAAGCATCATAGACACGNTAGTTTTTACGGCATCTGCCCGAGAAGGTCTGTAAAATTGGAAATTTTATTGTTGTCTTACATGTTCCTTTCAGGAGAAAATCGACTAAATCAACATTGAGCAAACACTATAGACATGCGGGAGCATGTTAAGCCTAGTTCCAGGGAGGGAACTGCACCGTGCGTATATTTAGACGAACCAATTAGAGCCACTTTTGACTCCTCATCATTCAAAAACTACTGTGCACTTCCTCTCCCTTTAATCCCGACCTCAAAGCCAACAAAAGGCGCGCCGACATCGTATGTCCCTCTGAGCGATTTAACAGACAGCATACCCACAAATTCTTTTGTTTTCTAGGAAGCTTTTTGTACAACAGTATAAACAAGTATCTCTGTATATACCCAATGAACAGCAAAGAATGTAAATATGCACTGCAAAAATGGCTCAAGGGTAAAACATATGATGACACAGAAAACCTGTTAATAGTTATTAGTTAAATTACTTACTTTAGGTATGCTAGCTATAAATAAACATTCTGTCAGCAAAATTTTATTTATGTAACAAAATTGTCAACCTTTACCTTCATCAACATTGTTTTGGTGTAATTATTTATAATATCTGTTTAATAAGCACTAACTTACATAATAATTAGTATGGATACCTAAAACACAGGCAAACATTTTTGCTTAGTTTAGGTATACTACCTTAATTAACATATTGTTACTAACCAAATAATTTCATAGTCCCATTTAAGTTTCTTGTATTTAGGCTAAGTTTTTATTTAATAAATTTATCTTATCTTATCTTATCTATCTTACTTCAAATTTGGCTCATGTATTGAGACTTGCAAGATAAATATCAGCTTCAAATTTCATAAATATACCTCAAACGGTTATTTAGGTATTGACGTTCAAAAATCGACATTTAGAAAACTAAAATATATCTGTTACGGCTAAAGATAGGTGCGAACATAAACTTAAGATTAGCCGGCTAAACTTAAGTTTATCTTCGACGAGGTGTTAATGTTAGTTTCTTCTATCTTTAGCCGGCTAAACTTAAGTGTAACCGCAGGCCCTTGGCTAAAAATGTAGAAGGAAATGGAATATGAAACAATGTAATATTATTTACTATTTGGACACGAAAACTTTAACAAAATATTAATTACTTGAAACAATATCTAGGTACCTATCATTAAAATAAAATAATAAGGAACCATTTTGGTCATTACAGAATCTTCTGTAGGTAGGTATTTAAAATTACAAAATAAAACAAAATAAAACTTCTTCAATGTTAATTACTTAAAACAATATCTAATCACAATTGTTAAAAAATATGGAGCTATTCGTTGTCTTCCCACCGCCCCCTCAAGCCCTCCGCCGGCCTGGCGCGCCCATCGAATACATTTTTAGCCGTTTCGTTTTGGCTAATGTGCACATTAGCCGGCTAAAGATGGAATATCACGACGCAATCTAACATGTTATCGAACTTTAGCTGCTTCTCGAAGATAAACTTAAGTTTAGCCGGCTAATCTTAAGTTTATGTTCATACCTATCTTTAGCCGTAACANTTTTTATTCAATAAATTTATCTTATCTTATCTTATCTTACGATAATACATCCATTATCCTTTAAAATATTGCCATAATAACTTATCGTCAACTTGCTGATCATCTCGGAATCATGTTAGTGCAGGCCTGTTCATTTCCGCGATTTTACATCGAAAACAAAACACGCACGATGGCCCACCTACAGGATACTATTCGACAAGGCCTCACATACGAGCGAACATTGACTCACGCACGCGTATTCTTGTGTATGGTGGAAGAAAATAAAGAAAATGGTGTACTAAATACTGTGCAGTATTTAACTGCCTAAATAATAATAAAAACACAGAATGTACTTTTTTAAGTTGCCTCAAGACACTGAAAGGTAAATAAGTAGCTAAATGTGCTAAATCATGTATTTCCGCAGTTTGGCACCTCACGTCACATCATTTTACCGAAGTCAGCCCTATAGCTTCGGCGCAGTGCCGATCACTGACGTTTGTCAACAAAATGGTGCTTGACTCTTGAGACAGGCTAAATTACACCATATTGTTAATGACATTGAGCATACATTTTTTTAAATACCTTCGCGAAGTAAAACTTCTGTACGTAGTACTTATTATTATTCTGTGGTTAGTGTAATACATAGTGTCACGCACTCTCACTTGTATATTTATGTATTCTTTTTTGAAATAGAAGTCTGTGTGTGTGGCTAATGCCCTCCAATCAAATGAATCATGTGACTCCTTTAACTAGAAGTAATAAGCGATTAGTCTAACTAGATCAGGAATGTCGTGCCAGTATGAGACTAAGAGTTTATGGTGATAATTTATGGCCCCAGGCACACAATTGCTCTAATCTTCTTCAAAAGTTCCTTCACTCCACTTAGGGTTGACACAACATTCGTATTTACAGACATAATAGCACGTCTAGCTGAATACTGTTTCAACTTATGTAATAAAATAGGGGCGAATTTACTACAAAAATGTATTGCTGTAAATGTGTTAATCTGATTTGCTGTCGTCTGTACATTAACAAACCCTAAATAATATCCTAAACACAAGAATACCTAAATCATATTATTATCCTGTCAATAGTTATTTATTACCGTATCTACGAGGAATGTACGACACCATGGTACATTTTTAAACTTTTTTGACTGTCCCATGGACTTTGTATGGCAATGAGGACTATGAAATCATCAAGTCGCGAACTCAATTGACTAACAATGTATTGATTTAAAGCTATTCAACTACCCAATTCTGCAAGCGAAATGTGTACTATGTGATTCTTACATTGTAACAAATTGTAGTCAGTAGGTAGATCGATGTCAACACACGTCCGGCAATTGGTTAAGTGGCCTGACTGATAAAATTGTTGTTTGCAGGTGACGAGCCATCTACTGTGCCACAAGAGGAAGTGGAAGATTTAGTAATACAGCTCTGTGAACTAGTCAACGAGAAGAATGACTTGTTCAGGAAGCAGACTGAACTGATGTATATGTAAGTGACAAACTAAGTCATTTAGGTTGAATTGTCGTGATTTCTTACATGCCTAAGGCTTAACATCTTAAACAATTCAAGATATTTTTTCCTTTTCATGAATATAAAATTCGTACGGAATCCAGCTCAGACGTGTCGCGATAAGTGAAGCAGAGAAAACAAGCTAATCTTTACCTTAAAATTATGATATAACTTCTTAAAATTTCCTATACCTATGAACTTAAGGTATTTATCTAAAACCATATTATCAATATTTATCTTAAATCCCTATGCAGATAAATATCTGCCACAATTAATATTACTTATCGATTATGATGACAAGTTATACAGAAATCAATCCATGTATTTGTGCACATAATATTATCGTAAGGAAAAATTTCTCATTCATATTATAACTCGAAATCATGCATGTAATAATAAAATTAATCTATTATCTAGTTGCATAAGAGTTGTGCTTAGTTTCAATTTTGTCATTGATATAATTTATGATGATTGATATTTATTTGTTGCGCAGGAAATGCGAATATTTACGCTGCATAAAGGAAAGTTAAGGACTCGTTCTATAAAACTTATGTATCATAAGTTAGGACCGGGTTACCTCCACCATATCGAATTACAAATGATCGAAAATCAAAATCTCGAACATTTAGGATATCGAATTTACAAATGAATGATCGAACGATCAAAATATCGAATGATTAAAATATCGAAAATCAATATAAATGTCATATGATTAATGTAAATAAAACATATTCATATAGGTACAATTTTTTTTATTTCCCAGTTTAGGGTACCATAGTCAACAAGGAACCCTTATCTCCATCTTCCTATCATACTATGCAACATAAGATCGACTTTCGATATTTTAATCATTCGATATTTTGATCGCTCGATCATTTGTAAATTCGATATTTTGGTCGTTTGATGAAACGTGTTCGATATTTTGATTTTCGATCATTTGTAATTCGATATGATGGAGGTAACCCGTTAGGACCAACACTGCGATTCCAATCTTATTTTATGACTGTTACTTGTTGATATCTACAAAATAAATAAGACATTCATGATTATAGAGACAGACAGTAACATTATAAGTAAACCATTTGTTATATTGATGTACTCCGGTCCATTTATTGATAAAAAAGTTACACCATACAAGTCTATTTCAAAGTGGCATTTCCATCTAATAGTCACTAAAACAGGATTCAACTATGGTGTAACTTTTATTAATAAGGGGGTGCCAGAATATTTTGTAAGTCATTTAAATTGGTTGAATCATATTTCATTTAACCTTTTACAGACGACGACAGCAGCGGTTGGAACAAGAGCAGGCTGACATTGAGCACGAAATCAGGATTATACAATCTCGACCGGCCGTCAACCGCATCGACGCTGATAAGGTAAACTGTTAGAAACGCGCGCAAACAGCGATTTATCGCAAAATAGAGAATATTTGATAACAAATACGCAGATTACCTATTGATATTTACTCTTATTTTGCATACAATGATACAATGTAAGAGCGATAGCTGCAATGAAAACTTTTATATAAATGGATTTAGTTACCTACTACTCAACCTTCATTAATTAATTAGGTTAGATTCAACAGTGGTGGAAACGATTATTTTATCAAGGTTTTGTCGGAAGACGTAGCGTACGAAGTAGACCCCCTATTGGTGGACTGGTGAAGGTCGCGGAAACCGCCTGGATGTGGGCAACGCAGCAACAGTCGTGGAGATGTTGGAGAGAGGCTTTGGCTTTTATTTGCAACAAATTTAACTGTATTACATTTTATCGCAATCTATTAACATTATTCTGATCAAGTTATCTCATTCGACTATTTCTAAACCATAAAAGATATAAATAATTTAGTTACTAATCCTTTCGGAAGCTGGAAAAATTGAATTTTGTGATAGATCCAGTTTTTTCTGTAACGTATTGATACCGTTTGATAGAGCTCGTGAAGCACAGTGATCGGTGACCAGTAGCATTGTGTGGGTTTTTAGGCGCGCGAGGAGCAGCTGGTGGCGCGCCTGGTGGAGATGGTGCGCCTGCGCGACGAGCTGGTGCAGCAGCTGGACGCCGAGCGCCGCCGCGAGCGCCAGGAGGACCTCGCCATCGCCGCCTCCATCGCCAGCAAGCGCGGTCAGTATGCTGTCCACACTACAGGCCGCGACGCTGCTGCAGCAGCTGGACGCCGAGCGCCGCCGCGAGCGCCAGGAGGACCTCGCCATCGCCGCCTCCATCGCCAGCAAGCGCGGTCAGTATGCTGTCCACACTACAGATGCAGTAAGGCTGGTAAAACGCCACGGGCCCCCGACCCCAGGGGTCCTAGTCTAAGTCCCTAATCGCACTGGTTCCGAGGCCACGGACAGGCCGCGAGATGATTCACATTACGCAATTCCATCAAAAGTTCAAAACTAACCGATTCCAAGCATAAGCTTTGATTAGTAGAATAAATATATTCACAGGCAGTAACTATGACTGAGATCAAGTTTCGGCAAGTGTTGTTTAATTATAAGAACCGAACCCAGATTCACTCTGTCAAAGAAGAGAAAAAAGTGTCTCTTTTGTTGTTGTTGTCATTAAATATTTATTGTGATCCATGTATCTTATTAATACATTAATGTCTTTATTTATCTTCATTTCAGCCCAAAGAAACAGTGAATCGAATAGCTCTTCAATGAAGTCGGTCGAAGTCGTTGCGACTCCTAAAAAGAGTAAGGTAAAAGACAAAGTGAAAAAGCAATTGAAAAAAGCGAAACATACGCTGATTCCCAAAAAGAAAGACGACGGAACAGACCGAAAAACAGAGAAAACTGAAAAAGAAAAGAAACCTAAATAAGGTACTGCTGACTTTAGAATCTTTAGAATGACATCTTACCTAACTGATATTAGATGGAAGACAAAAGTTCACTGCTGTTTGGAGAATGTTCGTGTGCAATTTTGAAAATTATGGTGTGCTAAAAGGTATCACTGCAATAAAGATACCGACACAATATGAAAATGCTATCTAGCCACTACTATATGGAGTGATATGCGAATGATTTGCTCGTATCAGCCGATTGTTGCATAGTATTGTTTAGAATTCAAAAAACCTGTTTTACATTTCTGTTATAACGAGAGTGTGTTAGGACAAAACAAGGCTGAATTTTTACATGTTTATATCATTGTTAAACTTGCCTGCATACAGAAATATCCCCTAGGCACACTTGCATTTATCACTCTGTATAATTGTGCACAAATTAAATTGTGAGTGCTACTTATACTTAAGGAAAGACTGAAACATTCCATTCTATTTATATGATTTTATTTTAAATACAATTAGAATTTTCTCATTAATATCTGACACTTTATAATAATATGTTTTAAGCCTATATTTAACGGGCCTAATGTTATATTGTGGTATAGTTTACTTGCACTAATATAAACACTAAAAACTAATACATGTATGTACAGTGCTGTTATTTTAGGTTTACGCTTCAGATCAAATCAACTATGTATAACATAAGTTATTTAACTAAGTTAATTTTATTCAAATCAAAGTGACATTCCAATTGATTTGAGAACCGTAAAATTTTATAAAATGCAGTACTGGACAAATTATTGCAATATAGCGCATTAGCGCACCTAATATTTTTAACCGGTTTTAGTGGTTACCAAGAGCTAAGCAAACTAGTTTACCTCACACCACTGAAGACATTTTTTAGACTTAGATCAGACCGCAATAGCATGAAAAATCATATCTGGTATTTGTACTAAAAATTGGCTTAGCTGTAAGTCTGCAACTAGCATGGCAAGTCACGTTTTCGCTAACACAAATGATAAATTTACTAACTTGAATGCGTGCAAATAATACTACTGTTTCGTAAACTTTACTTGAAATATGTGCAAATTATGAAATCATGAATTTTTTCCGATAGGATTTTAGCTGCCGATTTTTCATTTACAATAACGTTATGTTGTTTTTTTGATCAAGCACATCAGATTATACATTTTTGTAGCAAAACGCACCTATTGGAACTACTCGTATGATGCCACCACAGCTAATGATATTAAGTTATGGTCACAGCGGTTACCTTGATGAGCTGACGTCTGTTCTATAAAAAATGTGCAATTTTCCAATCAAGGCAATCAAGCGAAAAGCGTTAAAGATTTCAAGGACGCCCGATATTATATTAAAAGTTATTATTGAGTTTTATTTGTTATAATTTATGAGCATTATAGATTGGTCTATTTAGTTAAGATTTCATATTTTTATAAATCGCACAAACTTGTAAGTACTTAATATTAACATACTATGTGCCACGTTAAGAAATTTAGTGAAATAAGCGAATATATTTGGTGCCACTTAAAAAATGAATCTCTTAATTCGTTTGAGTCAGACACATATTTATTATTAAACTATGCTTAATCTAATCCACAATGCCTCAATATTTTCAGTAATTATTTATGAAATAAGCTTAAATTTAACTTTTCACTATTTACTAACCACCATTCGGGAATAAACTTATTTTTAATTTAGAGACAGAAATTCAATCTTGTAATAATGTCTCTTGTCTTTTGTTTGCAGCTTGGTGACATATAAATCGCATCAATATAGTGCCTTTACAATTATAAATCCATATCAAAATAGCATTTTTACATAGCAAGTTAACAACATTAGGGACCACGCCATATCAATAACGATGCACTAATATCTTTTTAATACATTTTATTTAACATGATAATTAACTGATCGACGGTTTACATAAAGGCAAATATTGTAAGAAAACTATACAAAGCTAAATTTATAATTATCTATTTTCCAGAGAGGTGATTAATTAGTTTTTGTTCTGAAAGAAAAACCAAGTTCAAAAGGTACTTAATAGTGTATTATTTAAAATGCTTCATTATTTTATTCCTATTCATCTATGAATGGTCAAATCAATCACCTTGCACAGGTTTTTTTTATCATGCACAAATCAGTATTATTAATAAATTGCCTTTGTTACAACATTTTTAAGCATCTGTATTTTGTGTTCAACTTAATCGATAAAATACATTAAAATTTACGCTTTGGGACTTTTAGCGATAACACCGTAAATTACAATATCCCAAGCATATACTATTTTATATTACCTATGTACAGTCGACCGCACAGCATACTATACGTTTTTGTTGCAAAATACAATCATAGCACCTTACATACGATGTTTGGTAGTACCTATATTATCTGTGCAATGTGTCGCGTCGCCTGTATTTCAATATCATAAAATTGTAAGTATTGCTTACCAAGGGATTTTCAAAGTTTTTTGTTTATTGAGATTAATTTTATTTACAAAACCTCGATAAGTAAGACTCATTGTCAATAGAAAAATAAAATATTTGATAACAATAACATGCTGTTTCTATTTTAGCGTTAAACCACTGTGTAAATCTACTCCTCATTTGAATTGTTAATTTATAGCATAGCCCTAATATAGTAGTTTTTCGGGTAAACTCAAAATTTTGATTGGCTTCTGCAAAGAATAGTCGACCGTGCTAGCCTTAAATGTTACGGTTCAAAGATGATCGATAGAACCCTGAATGCTAAAAGTAGCATATTGTGTGCTGTGGCTCTAATGATTTCAGCGTTGTCAATTCATAATACTCACGTTATGAAGAGTCACAGAATAAAAAGTGAAGCTTTTTTTTTTTCAAAAACCATGAATATCGGTCCAGCTGTTCTCAAGTTAATAAGTGCTCGAACAAATCCGACAATATATGTCCGGTTTCCGGCAAATTGCCGGTCCGGCGTAGTGGGAACCGGGCCTAATTAAGATGAAGGGTTTAGTCGTTTGAAATAATAAATATACAATAATATATTGTGGAAATGTGTATTGCCATAATAAGTCGGGTTGTATAATTACAATACATAACAAATCTATTCGGATAAATTATTGTGATTCTTCTACAAGGTAAGGAAACAAAACATACATTAATAACAATGCTGGCAAAGCTCAAGATTCAAATAAGTAATAATAATTATGTGGTTTTCTGAATAAAGAAAAATAAAATAATAATTATTATTATGGAGACAATAGTTTACTATCAGCACCTTTATCTTTCGTGGAGATTTCCACAAACTTGATTTATGTTTACATGGATATCCATACACACAATCATTATCATAATGTCACCAAATTACTTATTATTTCCACTTATACCCATAGGTAGGTATCGAAGTTAATATAATCGGTATTCTATTTTAAATTGCCATTCATGTACTGAACAATTCTAAAGGATGCACCCTCCCTACCTGGTTGGTACAGGAGAAATAAAATATATTATGCTGGATATATCTTACTTAACATTATAAATTGAAAAAGCCAAATATATTATGAAGAACGTAAAGTTCATTTTTTGCTTGGAAGTTTAAAGATCTCAAATGTAATTTAAATAGATTTACCACTTTATTCACAAAATTGACATCCATCGAAGTTATGTAAAGGATGCGGTCTAGATTACGATACCACCTAATGATCACGCCTTACAAACTTACAAAGTTGATGCTAATCTGTAGTTATGTTTTTACAATATACTTTACTCACACACAATAAACACAGAGAAAACGCGGCAAAGACCGCAATACCGATAGCATTCAAACTAATTTGTGTCAAACCAAAATTTGGAAAACCTTGGATAAGTGTTTTTGAATCATTCCATTACAATTTTAAAAAACCTTTAATTCATAGGAATTCCAAAGGATTGCCTTATTTTATAGCACTAGTTGGCGCCACTGGCAGGTAAGGTTCTGTCCTTTGCTTCTGGGCTAAGCTAGCCCCTAGGCCCCAGCCCGTACATCCCAGAGCTAGGCTAAAAGAGTGGCGCCAACTAGTGAGTGCTTAAGGAAACACTAATTGCTTCAAAAACAAATAGCTTTCTATTAAAAATATATATTTTGCTAAATATACTTTTCCATAGCACACAACAATTTAGCTAAGTGAACAATCATTTCTATTATCTAAATTGTCTAATTTGAAAACATTTCATTGAACTTATAAACAAATTCATATTCATTCATTAACCAAATATTGGGTACTAATTTCTGATAATAATTCCTGTTTAAATAGTATTTTATCAAGGTGATCTAGTATTTCATTACTACTAGGTAAAAAAACAATAACAATGATTAATCTTAATTAAGTGAACTCTTAATGCTATTTCTTAACATAATTATTATCTATTTCAATACGTAAATTTGTTTGTTTTGATTTACTGATTCGACCTCTCAAATCATCTGTTTTGTTCAGTCTTCTTGATTTTAACATATGACGTAGATCACTTCGTGCCCCTACATGTGTTTCTGGTTGATCTTTGGTTTCCAGTCTAGACCAGACATCACTGGTTTTACTGTTAACTTTTTGAACTCTGCTCATGACATAGTGATCGTCACTGTCATCTGTGCCGTCACTCGAATACTCATCAGCTGACAAAGAACTATCTGCAGGTACAACTTTAGCACCTAAACGTGACAGTATTGTTGACTTTCGTGAATTTCTTTCCCCTGTTTTAAACTTCTCAGACAGTTTTGTTGTGTGTCTTGGCATATAGTTGCTTTTGGAATTTACCACTTGTATAGATAATGGTGCATAAATATCTCGTTCATTGGATGACTCCCTATCGCTAACAGGTTGCTTTTTCTTTAGTTTTGATTCTTCATCATCAGCATGCATTCTCATTCTTGGTACCTTTGATTTCTTTTTCCATTCAGAATCTGAACTACTATCATCAGGCTCTTCAACTTTATGACTTCGTTTTCCCAAACGCATGGCCAATTGCTTATTTTTTATTACAACTTCTTGGTTTTCTGGTGTAAACTCCTCTTCATCATCATCATGTTTTGGTAATCGGCGTTGAAAAATTTCTTGATGGTCATATACACCCCATGACTTACATAAATCACCCCAAGGGTTCTTGCTCACAGAATCTGTATTTTGATCATAATACTCATCAGTGTATTTAATATCTTCAGCCTTCTTTTTAGGCATTTTTTTATCACCATTTGTAGCAAAGCGCATTAAAATGAGATCCTTTTTAGGATGAGGCATTCCTTCTCTCCAATGATGTAAAGATTTAGCAGCAAGCATTTCCTTCAATTCTTCACTTTTGATTTCACGGGAGTGCACTAGCAAAGCTAAAGCAGCAGATATATGATCCTGACAAACAATATTACCTGAAAAATTATTAAAACATGTTAATAAGAAATAAATAATTTTAAAATTTCACTTGTGGTTTGTTGAAACAATTTGTAATTTTGGTAAATGGGTCTGTACTCACTGTGAGTACAATAATCATGGTACTAAAGTGATATTAACTTTAACTAAAAACAAATAATATACTTACATGAAACTTCATCAATCCTTTCCAACGATAAGGGCTTATAATCTTCCAAGTATTCAAATATCTCTCTAGTGGTCAGTCCCTCCACCCCATTCAAATGTAGAGCATCAAATCTGAAGTGTCTTTCATTACCACTTTCTATTCCAAAATTTTCATAAAGCTCATCGATCTGTTTCTGAGTAATTACTCTATTACCACTAAGATTTAATCCAAATCTTCTTGCCCTTTCTTCTATCCTTGCTGCATCAATCTTTTCCAATTGTGTTACCATTATCCCATTTTTGTCAGCTTTGTAAATCTGCAAATAAAATTATAAATAATTCTACTATTTCTATTTTCTACCAATCTCTACCCAACCCAGTGATAAACTATTATAAATTTTAAAGTTATTCAATAAATTACACCACTTGCTTTTACATGGTGTTTTTTTTTTACCTACTAAATGTACTACCATAACTATTGTTTCTTTTAACACCACAGCTTTAATGCCACGCTAACTAGCTACTTACTTACTAAATTGATACTCTTTAGCCTTTGAATGCTGACGAAAGGCGATTTTATAAAAAATAATAATTTGCAGCATTTGCAGCGTTACCTACTACTGAAGTCCCGAAATATTCATTTAGGTTAATAAAATGTAATCGTAAGATAAAATGAATATGTAAATGTACTAACCACTGTATGTTTCGCTGGTTCCAAGTCTTCATTTTTTGATGGTGGTTCGAAATCGTCAACAAGCATAGGGTTATCATCACTCATTTCACCTTCTTCTCTCTCCATTTTTATTATCTACGTGTAGAAAATTTAAAGGAATAAATCTCTAGTTATTGTAATAAATTAATACGAAATAAGAAACCAAACACGCCAACCAACCAAACAGATGACACAAATTAATTAGTGATTAGGGTTGTGTCACTGTGTGTGCCTGTGTGGTATGAATCATATGAATTCAATCCGATTCGATTCCTAACTAAATCGATTATCAAAAGACATGGTATCGATAAAATAGCATTCGTCTAGCTGCTGCATTGATTTGGTTCCAAAACATAGATTATTTGAAACTTATTAATTAAAGTTGATGATAGCAAGAGGTTTAATGATGATGACCAAACGGGTATTTCGCCAAAAATGGTCGATTTTGCCTAATTTCCTTGGCACGAAGTTTTTTTTTTGTTTTTAACTATTTTTATTTTCCCATTGCATTAAGAAGCAAAAACTAAGCCAATGTATCTAAAAGGGGTGTCATAATTCGTTTTAGAAACAAAGTTATGAGATCATGAATTTTTGGTAGCCAAGGAAATTATTATAAATATTGTTTTCTCTAAGTTTTCTTCTGTGGTTTGCTTTTTTTTAATTCGACCCCTTTTAGTGTACCTTCGCAAGCAAACATACCAATGAATATTATATCATTATAACGTTTTTACACAACTAAAGAAGATAAATGCAGTAGATTGAGTTAAGAGTTAAAAACAAGTTGTGCTATATCTATTCTGATACCCATTTCTTAAAATGTAAATTTTAAACTTATTCCAATAAAGAAATACTAAAAATTTGACTTTACGCCGAATTAAAAATGGTCTTTTATAATTTCCTAGGCCATTTTAAGCCACGGAAATCAAGGAAATTAGGGCCAAAGAAATTAGATTTATGCCTAAAAGACACCACAAACAAAAACCTATTTACCCTATCCATTTACTATTTAAATTATGGGTTAACCCCTACAGACACTACATTTGTGTAAATAAACATTAAAATTAATCCATTGTATAGCTGCAAAAAACCGCCCAAAGAAATTGACTTTTTAGTAAAAAAAAACCCAAGGAGGGACCTACTTACGCGATTTGTCGCGAAACTGATCAACGATGTACTGTCCTGCCTTGATGGTCTCTTGGGACGTAATGGCCGAGTTGTAACGGTGCAGTGCGTTACATTCTAAGTTTTTTCGTTTCGTTACTACAATGGTCGAAAAGAAGACCCAGGGAAATTATACTTTTGACCTGGACAAGAGCTTAACTTCACTTTATTTTCTTCCTATAAGTATTTGACATTTAAAGTTTTTATTTTTCGATAGCTAAACGTTTCTCAAATGTAAAGAGAGTGCTATTAGAATTAAATTACGCTTCAATTTGTCATAATGTGCCTTCATTTTGGCAAACAACAGTAATGGACAGAACAAGGAAATTAGAAAAACGACTTTTGATTAAGATTTTCTAAGGGTTTATTTGTAGTTTCTGCTATTGTAACAGGAAAAACAAATAAAACTTTTGATGAACTTTCCCATAAAAATAGTTTTATACAGACAGATATAAAAAAACATGTGTTCGCCTGCCTGGACACAGAAAATTTACTGATTCGGCGAAATACCCATCACTTTTATTATTTTTAAATAGACTATTACTTAAAATACTACTAAGTAGTGTTAATGCCCGTTTTCACCATTAATCCCTAGTTTTTAAGTTACCCCTATGGTAACAAATAACATGAAATTTGTTTTCAAAGGGGTCACTTAAAAAATAGGGTTTTATGGTGAAAACGGGCTTAAGTCTCTATAGCGCATCATAAACAAAATGAAAGCCGTAACGGATGTCCTTAAAACATAAAACATGATCATAATAAATAAATATAATCGAATCGATACCAAGTAAATAATCGATTCTATATCGATAAGTGGTTCCCGGTTCCGGCTCGAACATCTCTAAACCGACAAACACGCGTCGTAAACCATAGACTACAAAAATATATTTTTTGCACAGATTATATCAAATGATGAATTAGCATATGTGTCGCTTAACTTCAAACTCGGATAAATCCAATTCTAAGATTTTTTGAGATTTTGGTGTCAAATCAAAGAGAAAAAAAATATGTTTTAAACATTTTTATCAGTCGTGTATAAATCAGCGTGGTTCTTGAGAAATAAGCCGTTAAAGTCGTAATATTTTATCTAAGAGAGATAGATCCATGAGACATTTTTTTTCAAACGTAGCTAAGTCCATGAGAGCCAATCAGGTAATTGCGTTTCTTCAACATGGCCGCCAGTTGACGAAAACTCAGCGACCAGTGGCACCATGCGCTCCCGCTTTTTATTGTTTATTTGCGATATTCAGACAGTTCCCATGGATAATTATATTAAAATTGTGTCACCAACTAAAGCCCGCAGGCGGCTTAATATAAAAGTTCGCCTTAGGAAAGAGGAAAAAGCGAAAACTCGGTAAATTTGAAATACCTATCCCTGTGCGTCGTTTGGAATTTAGAGTTGGCACTAGTGTTGTGTTAACCATTTTCGATTATTATTTTGTCCTTCTATTGTTACAGAATATTTTGGACATAAGTATGTTTATGATATACCTAATATTGAGTACATTTCTTTCTCCGATCAAAGTGTAGGTATGTTCATGTAAGTTTTAGAATATAAGACATGCTTTGTGGAGTTGGGTCGTCTGGATATGTTTTGCAGTTTTTTGCTAAATATAATAAATTTGTAAATGTAATTATGTGAAATAAAATATTGATCTATTTAAATGATTTATAATAAACTAACATTTTTTTTCCTTTAAGTTAGGGGCTGGAAACGCACTTTAGCCAATTGGGCATAATGGTCATTGTTAGTGGAATTGAAATATGTATTATAAAAAATGCTTAATATTGAAAATGTGATAGGGCGACCAATTCACGAAGAAGAAATTGAAGAAGATGACTGAAGAAATATTGAATTTTGTTTAAAAAAATTAAATTGGGTACTTTCTTTTTTTATAAAATACCTAATAACTAGATTTTCTTATTTTGTTTTATTGTTCTATTCAGTTTGCTGCTACAAATTTGACTGTAGATGGTATACCGCGATTTCGTCACTACTACATCCCTAGCTCTAATCGTGTTTTTTCATAACCAGATAAATCCGAATCTATTAAATCAAAACTCTATAAATCCTCATTGCGTTTTTTCGAAGTTGGATAAATTGCATTCCATTATATCAAATGAAGGTAAATCCAAACTAAATATTAAATTTTTGAGAGAATGCGTGATTTAAATACTGAAATGAATAAACAGGATCATTTTCTTCAATAGTAGTGCCATAATAATAAAAAGACTGCCTTTTAATTAATTAAAATAAGACTATATACACTTTTTATTAAATATCTCCGAACAGGGTAGAGTGGATTTATCCGAGTTTGAAGTTATGCGACACATATAATAATATATAGTTCCAAAATACTGGACTGTCCTGTCGATGACATTGACAGTGGGGCGCCACCGTCTATACCGGATCGCTGGTTCAGATTTTTGCCATGTTGGAAACCATATAGTTGAACGATGGTAGCGCCCCCCTGTCATTGAGTTTGGTGGGACAGTTCAGCGTGGGTCATCTATAGCTCTTAGCTCATCGAGATATTATGTCAGTGGTCTAGTTTAGAGATGTGCCGCTGAGAAAGTTCTCGTTCCCGGCAATATTCCCAGTGAGAATATTCTCGAGAACCGAGAACGCTCCCGGGAATATTCTCAGTGTTCTCGCCAAATAAATTGAGTTTGAATTTTAATTTTGTTGTTTATATGTGAAATTATTTGTAATGTTTCGATGTTTTATTAACTGGGCGTTAAGACTAGTCGTTATAAACAAGGCATGAAACGTGTCAGTGGGATATTGCTGTCTTCTTGCTCACTCTTTTCGTGGCGAACGCATACCGCGGCTTTAGGACTCGGCTACGGTATTTGAACATGAGTGCCTCTGAATTTTAAGGCCCTTGCCACTCTGGCGGATTTCAAGCGGATTCAAAGCGGATTTAAAGCGGAGCGGCGACGCGACGGAGACGCCGCGTGAAAATATCGTGAAGCTTCCCGAAGGCTGTCTAACCGAGCTGGATTCGATGATTGACCTTTTTTTTCGAAGTTGGACGTACCTAACTGGACTGTTTGTCCCAGGTATACATTGTTGTCAAAAAAATCGAGTGTGGAAGAGTCTCCAACTTTTAGAGGAGTGGGTGCAACACGGTTTTTAGACATGATTTTTAAATATTGTCCATGGTCATTTTGAGACCCACTTGTTGAGAGACTCTGTTGAGCCCATCGAGCATTGTGCCTAGATCTTTCTGCTAAATCCGCTCCAGCCCAGAAGCTTGAAAACATCTTCTAGGCGGTGGTGATGACGTCTCCCTGTCTCACCCCTCGCTGCAACTGGATAGGTTTCGGGTCCTGATCTTGAAACGGACTGTTACTATGGCGTGTTTGTACAAGCCTTTCACAGTTGGAGAGACTGCAGCACTGCCCATGTCTCAATCGAATCGAAGGCTTTATCATAGTTCACAAACGCAAAGTGGCTGATTATACTCCTTGATCTTCCGTATAATCTGCGTAGCGTATATTATTATGGTATATGGTACTAAAGCCTTTTCAGAAACCGGCTTGTTCGGGGGGCTGAAAGTTGTCAAGCCTGCTAGCGTGACAATTCGTAATGACTATCGAAAACAGCTTGTAGATATGGCTCAGAAGCGAAATGGGTCTATAATTCTTCAACAAGGTTTTGTTGCCTTTTTTGACGAGGAGTATCACCATACTTCTTTGCCATGCCGTAGGCATAATTCCCTTGAGGATGACGGAATCGAACAGCTTCTGAAAAGCCTTTAGTACCGGCGTTCCACCTGCTTTCAGAAGCTCAGCCGTGATTACGGTGCCTTGTTGTTTTTCAGCTGTTTGAGAACCATTCTAATCTCGTACAGAAGATCAATCTAGCTAGCACGTATTTTATATAAAAATGTGTCAAATGATCCGCAGACAGGCTATCCACAACTTATCCAGAAGTGGCGAAACAGGCCCTTACTAAGCGATTGTGAAATATGCCCTTAATGTCAAATAAGAATAGTTTGAAAACTAAAAACACGATTTTAATTACTAACAGGAATGATCAGGACCCTGGACATCATCTAGCATTAAAGTGCTCGAAAAGACAAATCCAACGAACCCAAACTCGATGAGTTTCCGCCGTTTCGTTTAGGAGTTCCTATGGCCACCTCCTGACTCCATCATTAGGACCCTGGACATTATCTAGCACTTAAAGATCTCGAAAAGACAAATCCAATGAACCCAAACTCGATGTGATTCCACCGTTTCGTTTAGGAGTTCCTTTGGCCACCTTCCAGTCCCATCATCAGACCAGCTGGTACCACAATATTGTATTGTCATCAAGTTTCATGATGTCATCAAGATACAAGACTTAGAAGTGCATGTAATTCAGATTCTAAGATCCCATTACATAGTTAGTTACATACACAACGACCTAATAAAAGCGTGTTAAAAACGAAAAAATGGACAGTTATATTATTTAATTGCATGTAAAAAGAAATTTCTGTCATCTTACATATCATTAAAACGACATTTCACGACGAAAAAAATAAAATATAATAAAGGAACAGTTGCCGAGAATATTGCCGAGAAAGTTCCCGAGAATATTCTCGGGAACACTGAGAATATAGCCTTTCTCTGCAGATAGAGTGAATTGTTTAATATACACTTATCTGTCGACTTAATTTAATACTATTTTACTTAAGAAAGTTTGTTTATTTCCATTTGATAAACATGATTCTCAACCTTTCTCACTTAGGAGAACGCTCCCGGGAGCGCTCTCGAGAATATTCTCAGTGAGGAGAGCGTTCTCGGGAACGGCACATCAATAGTCTAGTTAATAAAATGAAGCATGGATGTTCTAATTAGATACTTCTCTCTTTGTATTTGAAAAACTCCATATTATTCAGTGATGCTATCTATCGGCTTACCCTTGAGGAGACTTGTTTAGGGCCGCCCCGGGTAGGCAGTCCGCACTGGCACATCTGCATGGCAAATCTGCGGTCATGATACGGGGGGGTGCGATTGTCTTTCAATCTTCGAATCGGTAGGTAACCCCAAAATCCTGGGGGGTACCAGGGGGTGCNGGGGGGGGGGTGATCGCCCCGGGTGCCAACCCATGCTACGGCGCCACTGGAGATGACCGTGGGGAATAGTGGGGATGTTCTCTAGTGGGTATGTCTTTCCCAGTCTAGTACCTGTGAGACGCCTAGTAGTGGGATAAATCCGGGTTTTGTTAAATAAAACATCAAGTTTTACTTTAATATTATTTAATGTATTAAATTCTAAGGTATGTAATGCTGATTGGCAAACACATATTCTAAACTTTTAGTAAGTCAATAGTGCTAAGAGTGCTAGTTTCATGCTTTTAGCAAGATCATAGCACCATAATAATATTATGGCGCGACAAAGATATCAAACTCGGTAGAGTTTTGAGACACTAAAATTATAGTTTTTAGTTCTATACATAAAAAAACGGTATATTGATCGCGGTTTATTTATTGACATTATATTCAAACTTATTACCTACATACATTGTTTACATTGTACAATCGACAGCACATTGTTGATATAGGTAGTAGGACTTAACTGAATCAGTGCCCTCAGGCACATCATACCGAGAGCAGTACGGGTGGGTGTTTTTGTGACTGTCAAACGCTTACGTTTCACATTAAAAACTTCGAGCCCCGATAGGCCTATAGTTCCAAAATACTGGACTGTCCTGTCGATGACATTGACAGTGGGGCGCCACCGTCAATACCGGATCGCTGGTTCAGATTTTTGCCATGTTGGAAACCATATAGTTGACCGATGGTAGCGCCCCCCTGTCATTGAGTTTGGCGGGACAGTTCAGCGTGGGTCATCTATACAGACGCGCTTCATCGATTCTGCGATACGATTGGTCAGCGTAATGATAAAAACAGCGTACGTCAGCTGTTTTGACCAATCGTATCGCAGAATCGATGAAGCGCGTCTGGATCGGAGACGTTAAAAATTACCGTAATCGGGGCTCAGAACTCTTTCAGATTTGTATGCTCTAACTCGTCATTTATGTCAATGTTACCCCTCCCGTACCGCTCCCATACCTCAGGCACTGAGTCAGTTATGTGTTATAGGTCAAATTATTTGCAAAACAGCACCTTTAAAGGTGTTAATACCGTTTTATGATGACATCTAGGTTAATGTGCCGCCGCGTCCTGTATTTATGATAATATGGTGATCGGAGGAATTAAAATAAATACCCATATACCAATAGAAACCCTAGAAATTCATGTTCACGCCATCTATTGGTCATTTAGTAATGTTACTCCGGTCACCAATCGTCTTAACATGATGCGATGATGCGACGAGCTATACGATCAATACGATCGCGATGGTGCCTTAGGAGTAGAGCCGCTAGTAAAACTTATGTGCACACGTTGCACAGATTAGAGATATTATTGTTACAGTAGTAGAGATCCTGTGTGGTTTTAATGGGTATACCTGTTATGTCAATCGTATGGAAACCACAATGACAATTTATATGGAAATATTCTTTGAATCCTGATCTAATGTCAAATTACTTGATATACATAAAATTCGACGTACCTCTTATCATAAATGATGGCATTCATTGGGGCACAGAATCAAGTCCATTTACTTTACTTCCCTAAACATACATTGTAATTTAGCAATACAAAAAAAAACAAACACAAATATGTGGGAGTAAAGCATTGGGACTCGATTCCACCCTAGTGAATGACGGGCATAATAGGGAATATGCACAATATTTTAATTTATTTACTTTGTAAGACTGCACCTAAAACAACTTGAATTTTTTTTTTCAATACATTTCTTAATTACTACTATATTTTCTTGAATAGAGAAAGAGAACCATTTTATACATTTACTTTATACTATGAATACTTATTAGTTATGATGATAAATGGTTTGAGTAACTGATAATTTAAAATTTACATATTCCCCACATGCAACCTATTACAAATTACTGAATAACACTTTGTGGAAAGTTGATATATCCGGTTCCACATTGGAGTTAGTGCTGTATAGGGCCGGCTTTGAACTGCTCCTGAAATATTTGATAATCTAACATTTAATTTTCTTAAATACAGGCATCATACTTTCATAATATTATGGTGAACAAAGCCTGATTAATTAAATCTGCCAATACTTAAGATGTAACACATTGAATTTATATCAATTTACTCAAAAATTAAGATTAACCATTTATTTAAATTGTAACCCAAAACAATATTAAAATTTTGTTTAACATAATACCTGTCTTATTTTATTTGAACGTCAAAAGAAAGTTCTAAAATTAATAATTGAAGTGGCTTATTGTTGGAAAACTGATTGCCATGAAGCAGAAACATAAAAAAAAATTATGACATACCTTGTTGGTGGTGGGGCATTGGCACGTGGAGTGACCAGAAGACAGTTCATCGGTTGGCCGTCGAGCTGCCTGTTGTGGTACAGGTCCACAGCCCGCTGGGCGTCCTCTTGCGTTTTGTATATAACTTCAGCAGTGCCAGGCCGCACTAACCGCGATTCCGCCATGCCGCCTACATCGCCAAATAACTCCTAAAATAATACAAAAGTAAACAGACAAATCTAGAAAGTGCAAAAAGAATAAATCTATAAAGATGAAAATGATTCGCAAAATGTGTTGGTAAGCGCATAACTCAACTACGCCGGGACCAATTTTGCAAATTTTTTTTTTTGTTGAAGTCCAAGGATGGTTTTACGGCGAGAAAAATTCGAATAATTTCCGGGGAAACCCCAGGCGAAGCCCCGGGTTTCGTACCTAGGTTGTACCTAGTACACAATAAAAACACGAGGTTAACCTGCTAAATAATAACTAATAAGTACCTCTATATCTCCACTGGTAACAGTGTTGCGTAAGTTACTGACTATAATCCTGTACTCTAATACAGGTTTTTCTGTTTTCTTTTCAACGGTATCAGTTCGTAAAGCTGCCATTGGTCTTTTTTTCAGGATTGATGGAGGCCTGGGTGGACTTTTTTCTTTTTCTGGTACAGCAGATCTGAAACATTATGTGTCAACAAACATTGGTTTTTTGTTTGAACAACTGAAATAACATTGTTGATTTTAGTGTGAAACTGTTGATCTAGAAATATCTTTTGTAGAAAGACATGTATTATTATCTGAAAAAAATAAAAATAAATGGATTTTATAATTGTACATAATTATCAGAATACAAATATTCAAACCTGTAAACAGCAGTCCTTTTTTCCAAAGGATCATTATTATGAGCAATTATTTTTAGCTGCAAGCTGGCTTTACGGTTGGATGATAATGTTCTTTTTGGAGGAATATACTCATCTCCCATGGGATCATCAATGACTTCAATATCATTTTCAACAGTTCTCAGGATGGGTTGAGGTCTGGTAATTCCTATAAAAAATAAATGAAATATATAGTTATGTTACCTCAAAAAACAACAATTGACAATAATAAAGTAAATAGATAATTATTATAACAGTAATATACATACCAGACAATTTTGCCTGTATGGGAATTGGTTCATTAAACCGCCTGGAGTGTAAGTTTAGATGTTTAGAGATGTTTCTGGCAGTGGCCAAAGGCTGAGAAACCACTTGTCTTGATGGGTCAATGAACACTACAATGAAACAAATAATTTAACTTTATTTTTGCTCTGATGTATCAATAACAAATGATAAATCCTGGTGTATACTTGAAATTTGAATAAAAGCTATTTATTTAGTATTTAAGCTTTTTGCACATAATAATATAATTGTACAGTGGCAGACTTAACATCGGGTGGCAAGAATGCCACCAAGAGAACTACCAGTCAACCACAGGTCAAGGCAAGAAGGTAAGTAGTGAAAATTATCAACAGCCTAGATTACTCTTGAAACTTTTACAGTTTGAAAGCACTGTACTTACGCCGTTCCTTATTTTGGACTGTCCTCAAAAATTTGTTGCGATGCTGATACATATTTCTAGGTTTCTGTTGAGATGACAGCTAAAACCAGCAGAATAAAGTCAATAAATATATAATAATTTAATTAATGTGGTTAGCAGTTAGTCTTTTCTAGAACTTCTTCTTGAAAGATCTTATAAGCTATATCTACAGGACTGCATGGAAAATTCTCAAAATATTATATTCTTCAAGTAAGTTCTCACTAATTACATATCAATTTTAAGTGTTAATAATTTTATATCGGTATTATATGCCTGTAGGTAGTATAGAAGCTAAATTATATAAATATGTTACCCGCTTTAATCTCATTTGTTCTATTTTTAATCTGGCATCCTTCTGTTTAGCCAGTTCAGCCAACTTTTCTCTAGCATCTACTATTTGAGTTCTTTTTTTATGTATTATTTTGTTTCTAGCGTCAGTAATTGGAATTTTGGGTCTCGGCATTACATTTTTACCTTTCCCTAGTTGCGCCGTATTTTTCGATCTGGAAGAATTTCAATTAATATATTATAAATAAAAAAACAGGCATTCAATAAATAAATGTATTTAGTCTCATTTTACTTGTACATACTTCACATTTTCTCGTTTCTTTTTCTGTATGATATCTTCCAAACTCATATCAATATACGAGGTCATTTTGATACCTCACAAGTTCTTGAGTATACACTGCGTCTGTAAACCAGATGTTTACAATTGTTTAGACTATTATCAATATTAATATCAACGTTCACAGCTAATAGAAATGAAAAAATTTGAAATTCGTTTAATAAAATAGAATCCGCTTCGTTTGGTAGCAATTTTTTAGTAATTTGACATTTTACTTTTTTTAATAATAGGTGGGTTTTTTTTCCTTCAGATTTTTATAATTACAGAAAAAGACATAGACCTAGTAAAAAAATAGTGAGAACGGGAAAATAGTTGGTAACTATTTTTTAAAGAATAGGTAATATTGCTGCCAGCCGTTGGTTATTTTGTTTTTTTTTTAATCGATGACAACATGAAGCTACAGATAAAAATGGAGGGCAGAGTTTGGAACAAAAACTTGAGTCAAATACCTACTTATAATTATCTATCTCGCTCTCTGCGGCCCTACCTCTCTTTTTAGTGTGAACTGTAGTATTGCTATCTTCTGATTTAAATCTCCTTGTAAATTCTTCGAAATAGCCAATGAGGATCATTTCGATTTTTAGCTGTGAATGCAGATTTATAGGGCTAAGAAATCCTTAATTCACAGTCCAAAAATTTTTGCTCTACGACAAAAATTGACGAAGTTATGGCCAAATTACTAAAAAAGTTCACTGACCGCCCGGCGCGGGGACGATGACGTCACTATATCCGATCCGAACGCTGCCGGCGTACTGCGTGGATAGAAAATATTTTTTTCTAGCCAAACTATCAGTTTTAGAGAAAAACTTGTAATGACATTTATTCATCAGAATAAAGTAAGCTATCGATAGGTAATTTTTAAAAATAGAAATTGTGAAAAATATCGCAAAAAATCCATATGCTCATACGATTCAATGGAACGCGGAGACGCGATTGGGGTCTCCGCGGTGGTATATTTGGCGATTTATTCAAATAAAGTGTTCATAAGTGTTGTTAGTCATATCTTCTTTAAAATTTCTTCTTTAAAATTTTCTAATTTATTTACTTCTAACAATAAAGTATAGCTGAGGCAGATACACTCTGCCTAGGCTACAAGCAAGACATTGCTATGAAGATCATTTCGATGTACACGCAATACCTACCTGTTATTTAGTTTTTCTGAGTTTAACCTACGTACCTACCTATCTATTCGGCGCCGTTCCCATGGGCGGGCCAGCTGCTGCAGGAAAGAACAGCTGCTCCCTCCTGGAAATTATTTAATCTTAGCCTTAGAAGCTGGGTATGACTCCCCCGCCCCCCTCCTCTCCCCAGGTTACAAACTGGGCATGACTTCCTCCTCGGCCAGAAGTTGGGTATGATTTCAGGCCAGAAACTGGGTATGACTTGACCCCCCCCCCTTATTAAGCAGTTAATTTCGTTTGAGATTGTTTACAGGAAATAATCATTGTTTTATCACAAGAATTGGTGCAAAATTTTGTAGTGCGTGGTTGCGGTAGTACGTGCTGTCCTGGAAGTGACATAAGATTCCACGCGTAAGTGTTTATTTCGTGATTTCCGACATTGGATCATTGTAAACATTTTTCACATTTTTTACAGTAATTTCTTCCTAAAAAGTTTTACCATTTATCATTTTTAATGATACCTATGTCAAGAAATAAATATTTTACATTGGTTTCATTGAATTTGAGCAATTTTATATTTTTTGTTTATTTAGAAAGAGCAAGTCTGCCCACAGAGAGCGAGATACTGATACTTAGTTTGTGCTTCAAGTAGGTATTGGGAGTCTGGCCTCCATTTTTATCTGTAGCTTCATGGATGACAAGCGGCTTGCTAAAAGAAAAATCACAGGAAAAATGCTAGCACAGATGAGACTAGCGGCCATTTTGACGTCTCTTTTCAATCGCCACGCTTGAAACGTAGGTATTGTTTTTCGGTTGAAATTATTATTCTAAAGAATAATGGGCGATCGTAAGTACATTTATTCTGTTGAATATTACTCGACAGTGTACTGACAATAATTTTAGAGTGATAACGTCTGTATTTTGTCATTTACAGCTTACGGCTCGGGCGATTATAGTGGCGGTGGGTATTCTGCTCAACAGTATTCTGTGCCACCACCTCAAATGCCTGCCGGAGATAGCAGTTATGGATCAGGACAAGGAGGATACGGTCAAAGTAATTACTCGAACCAAGCTGGAGGCCAGGAGTGGAATCAAAATTCAGGTGCGTGCGTTTACCTCAATTCGGCCGGCGTCATAAGGCGTGTGTGGCACTGACGGAGACTGATAAGCGCTTTTGAGGGCGTCGTATTATATTGACTACATAACATAAAAATGTAGTTGGCTTCTTGTATCTAAATTAATAGACTATTTTCCCAGTTAAAGTGTAATTTCCCATCCACCCCCAAACATTGTTTGTTCATTCACTATGCTATAGTCATAGATAATAATAATATAGTGAGAACATTGTCTCAGTAAATTTTTGTGAAATGTGTAACATGTAGTGTTGCCAAAATTTTACAACTGAACATGTTTCAATTTCAGGGAGCAATTCTTATGGAGGCAGCCAACCTGGGAGTAATTATGGGCAAAACTTTAACTCCGGCTATGGGGGGAGTGGGGGTGGCTACGGCCACGGTAATGACAATAATTACAACGTGAGCGGGGGTGACAGGGGAGGAAACAGCTATGGCAGTGGAGACCGTGGCAACTCCAATTATGGCGGCAACCGAGGAGGCAGTAACTATTCAGGTGGAGACCGAGGGGGCTATGAAGGAGGTGACAGATCAAGCTACAACAGAGATGGGGGGAATAGAGATGGTGGTTATGGGTAAGTTTCCCTTATTTTTTCATAATTTTTTAATATAAATTAGGTCTATTAATTGCTATAAAATTACTATTGTAATTCAGTATTCGAGGTAGATTTCATGCTATGAAAAAAAGATAAGGTAATTACTGCTAAGTAAAACAGAAGGTGCTATTGTTGAAGGTATAATATTCTTGTGTATTTGGGTGAATCTATGACTGATGGTGTTTCGGTACACAAGAGATTATAACCAACATTTAGTGTAATTGATGTAGAAACATTATATTGGGTATAATAGACATGGCGACTGCTCTTATTCCAGGTTACAACCATATATTTTAAAATATTTTTACAGGACAGATTGTGTTTAAGTTTGTGTGACTATTTACAAACGCCAACATAGGGGGTTTTCAAAATCTTAAACACCAATCAATCACACATGGGTTTTTTTACCATTAATCAACTGATATGAATGCAGTGTGCACATTTGTTTTGGTAGTTCAATTGTAACAAAATAAACTTAGCCACTGAACACTTTTTTGAACACCAACTTTTACTTTCACAATAATAACTTGTCTAGTTACAATACTAAAGATAAATATTTTAATGATTTTTTAAAAATATGACCAGAATGACCTTAAAATATTTTTATACACAGAGAGATGGTTCATATTAAATCATATTAAAAAAAACAAGACTAAATTGTGCTACTTATGCCTATGAAAAATATGTCATAGGCGATTTGTAAAAACAACAACATGTTGATTCAAGACAAGTTATCATCCTCAACTTGAACCAATACCCAGTACTCCCTTCGTCATTCATATTGCTGATCGTACCACAGTGATCGGCTAAAATTATTGAAACTTCTTCATTTTGGTTTGGAACAGAGAGTAGAGCAGAATAGTAAAATTCTACAGTATTCACTAGAAGAAAAAAGAGGTTTATAAGGTTTAACAAACGATGTCTCACAAGGTATAAATAAACCATCAATTTGGCAGTCTAGCAATATTGATGGCACTCATGTCTATACTGGTTATACTATTGGTTACACATTATCATGGTTAAGGATTATTATGCAGTTGAACATGACTATTTAAACTACTTGAGTGTGCGTTCTGAGGAGTTGAGTAATGTAATTGTTAGTTTGTTTATATATCTAAGATACTAATTCTATTATGTAAAGTTGTACTCACAGGTATCGCTAATAACTGGTATTGTTGGAATAAATTTTGTAAATATACCATTTTTTTGGGCTTAAGTTTGATATGATAAAATGTGTTCAAGTATTTTTTATTAGATGATAATTTGTCAGTTGTTATTAATAGTTCTTCATATAGAATGATATTTTTTATGTAAGTAGGTTTAACATTTATCAATTTTGAGCATTGTCATACTTAGGCCCAGAAAACAGGGTAGTTAAATATGGTGCATGTTGAGTGTTTATGACTACAAGAGTAAGAAAAATTACCAGTAGAACAAGAATAAAAATCTCCATTGAATATCCCAGTCTAAAACATTTATCTTGCATCACCCAAAATATGTTACAGTTTAGGTGTTATTGAAACAAAATACACAATTAAATCTACTGTATTAAAATAAGTAAATTTACAAAGATACTATTTTGTGATTGACATCAAACTAAATCACTTCTACTGTAACATATCAACTACCTGCAGGGGATTTGGAAAAGTGTTTTATTATTTTACTGTATAAATTATCAATATTAAATACAAAGCATTGTCATGCACATATACAATTATAAAAATTGTTTATATGTATGCCATACTGTCCTTTCACTGCAAAGCTGTGAAAATTTCTAGATACATTTATGAATTTATTTATTTATTTATTTATTTGAACTTTTATGCCAAAATACATTTGAACATAAGGCGAACTTAATGCACTAAAGCATTCTCGACCAGTTTACCTTTGGGTTGAGCAGATTTACTATTATAAAAAAATCCAAATATAAAATACTTTTCCAATTTATTGACGCAGTTTACATATTTCAATTAATATACCTGCATGTGTCCAGAAGTGTATTATAATGTCTTCAAAAACTGTTCTAAGATTTTCAAGGTATCACGGTAATAACATTGTGGTAAAGAAAAGGATTCAACAGACGGACAAGGCGACTTGTCTAGGTGTACCTAGGTGTCGGTCAATCTTCGTGCTGCGTACGGTCCCCAGCCTGCCCAGTGTACTAAACGCCGTTTTTATTGTTTTAGTGGCGGCGGCAGGGGGGGTGGTTTTAATAAAGGTAAAGCTCCTCGCGATGAGCGAGTGGTGCTATTGTCATATTATTAATTTGTATAATATTGAAGGGCTGCCAAACGTCTTAGGGGTTTCATTTTGTACTACTTGGCTGTTGACATGTTTAGACCTGTAAAATAAAGCTTGATTCCTATGATATCAGGATGGAGTTTTAGCAGTCGCAAGATGGTTGTACTTGAAATGATTTTTACATCTTTCATAAGGATCGTAGTTATATTTTGCAGAGTAGTACAATACGGTTTTTTAATCTTGCACAGCTATTTTCTGGTATTGCAACTTAGTAATCATATTTATTATTATTACATTTATTGAGAACATTTAAAGATAGAACTCGCTAAGATTCGCTGACAAATACTCAAATACTCTTCTTTCTATTTCAACTAAGACACAGACTACGTAATTACCTCCACATTGGACGTCGTAAGCCTGATCCACAAATTTTCGTTCCAATAGTACTTTTTTACCCCTGCTTTTATTAGGCCAGTGCTAATGATGAAGGTATAGTGTGGGTTACAATCACGTCAAACATAACCGTCTCTGGTAAGTCAGTTGGCTACTGCACGCGCCAACTTCAAGGGAATTTAGAAACTTCATTAATCACTCTGACTTTGCTTATTAGCGTTGGTGAAATCATTTTCAGAATTGAGTCAATAGTTCCAAAACTCATCATTAATGGTACGAAGTTACTGATGATCGTTATAATATTATTAATATTGCAGACAGAGGTGATGATAATAATAATGAATCGTAGGGTTTTGTTAAACAAAGGTATAAACATAACATGGATAATACGTATTAGGAAATATTTTTTGGAAACTGTCTGGCGTAACTTTGCATTCCCTAAAGACACACTCCACTCAAGGGATGCTCATGTCACTCTGCTTTGATACTGATATATGTTTGATATCAGCATTATAGCGGTATGGTAGGGTTATGCCAGAATATGTATTCATCTGGTGAAATTTGCGTTTTATCAGGTTTATAGGTAAAGTACGATTGTCAGCAGTCTGGTCTGAGTGCAAAAAGTATAAATTATTAATTTCTACGTAACCAAGTATACAGAGTGACTGGTATCAACTCAACAAATATTTTTTATCGCGTATAAGTTAAATTAAAATATTTTAGATAAATAAAAATCATCATTTATTTTATTTTAACTGTTGAAATCAGAGGAGTCTTTACCAGAAACACTGTATATAAAAATTTGGCAGCCCTATGGTTTCATATTATGTGTAATAGAAAAGTATAAAGAATTTAAATATGCGTTAGTGAAAACGGTAAAAATGATAAAAAAATGCTATTTCAAGAACAATATTCAGCGTGATGCTAGGTCAAAATTATTGTCAAGTGAAAGGTGACGGGTTGGTGGTTCGGCAAACTAACGGCCTTAGAAAAGTTTCAGAACTTTCAATACGTTTCTTTCGTTCAAAACCAGTCGCTAGGATAATCTAAGGAAGAGGCCTGTGTTAAGTAGTTAAGTGGCGGACGACCTATAGATATTAATGAGCACGATAATTATACGGGAAACTGAAATTTTAACTAGGCTGTGTTAACTAAGTTCTAAGTGTTACGTGTAATCAAAGAAGCGTTGCGTTTAAAATACTAAAGGTGTGTTAAATTATAACCTTAATATTAAAATATTCAAGAATTATTGTAAGTTAAGAAAAGGTTTAATTGTTTTAAAGTGTCACAAAAGGTTTATAAACGGAGGTACAAAATTGAACATACAATGTTACGGTAATAATGGAGTGGAATTTGTGTATTAATATTAATCACTCATACTTACGGACGAATTTCTTTTAAAACGTGGTTATTGGTCTGCTGCTGTTCCCTTGTGGTTTTGAAATTAAAACTGTCGGGATACCTGCTCAACAAAACAAGGTTCATCGTAAAGTCGGAAACGAGAAGAATATTTTGGTGGGCTTGCATCACTGAAAGCTGACAACGTAGAGTTGTGTAGAGAAATGTGTAACGAAATGCGTGCGTTTGGGTATTTGAACAGGGTCTTACACACCACTTTTAGCGCATAAGTCCACTTTACACCAAGCGAAGTATAAAAATATAAATAATCACTAATGTAAATTATCTTGGAAGAGTTAAGTTTTAAAAAATCGTCAACTTGTTCGTGCATCGTCAAAATCCTGAGTTATAGTTTCGAATTTAAAACTGCGTGTTTGGAGTCCATTTATTTTAATTTTATTAGTTCATAGAATATAGAGAAACCGTAGCTGTTTTTGTAGTTAAAAAATACAACCTATCAGGTTTTCTGCGTTTATGAACATTAACGGTATAATTGAATAATATAGTTTATTTTGCATGTAAATAAATAAACGTTTCTAATTATGTTATTTTTGCTAGGTGGCGGTGGAGGATACGGAGGCGGGGACCGGGGGGGAAGTGATATGGTCACCCAGGAAGACACAGTCTTTATTCAAGGCATGAATCCTTCTACGACAGAAGATGAGTTATGTCAACACTTCGGGGCTATTGGCATAATTAAAGTAAGTTATCGTTTTTGAACTGAATGTGTTATTTTATTATACAGATATTCTTTTACTATTTTTCACTAAACTCTTTTCTTTACTTTTTATAGATTGACAAAAAAACACAGCGCCCGAAAGTATGGATGTACAAGGATAAATCCACCGGCCAACCCAAAGGCGAAGCGACCGTCACCTACGAAGATTCAAACGCCGCTTCATCGGCCATTCAGTGGTTCGACGGCAAAGACTTCAACGGCGCCACCATAAAGGTGTCGCTCGCTCAAAGACAAAACACCTGGGCCGGCGGTAAAGGTGGCGGCGGCGGCGGGTTCCGCGGGGGCAGAGGCGGCGGCGGCGGGCGCGGGGGCGGCGGCGGGCGCGGAGGAGGCGGCGGCGGCGGCCCGCCCTCCGGCAATCGCGAAGGCGACTGGAGATGCTCCAATCCTAGCTGCGGAAACACCAATTTCTCGTGGAGAAAGTCCTGCAATCGCTGCAACGAGGCGAAACCCGGTGAATCCGGAGGCGGGGCGCCGTCCGGTGGCGGCGGCGACCGTCGCGGCGGAGGCCCGCCCGGGCGCGGGGGTCGCGGGGGCGGCGGGCGCGGAGGGCCCGGCGGCGGCGGCGGCTCGTGGGGCGGGCGCGGCGGCTCGGACCGCGGAGGCGACCGCGGTGGCGACAGAAGAAGTTACGGCGGGAGCGGCGGAGGCGACCGCGGTAGCGGCGGTGGCGACCGCGGCAGCGGCGGTGCCATGAGGGGTGATGGCGGGTAATTTGAACGAAATTAATTTAAAAATATACTCGCATAATCACAAGCTTCACTAACGTTCCCTACCGTATGACAAATGATAGTTAAGAGCCGACCCACTACAAAATGAACACGAGTGTAGGTCAACGGCCTAGCATGCTCTCCTTATCATGCCAGTTCATATACTAAAAGCGGGTTCCAATTTCTAGCGTTCCATATCTACGTCGGCCGTTTGGTGTAGTGGTTCAGAACGGACTACTATGCCGAGAGGTCCCGGGTTCGATTCCCGGCCGGGCAGAAATTGAAATGATGAATTTTAATTTCTGTGACGGGTCTGGGTGTTACTATGTATAATATGTATGTATTTAAAAAAAAAGTATATAAGTAGTATATCCGTTAAGCTAGCACCCATAACACAAGCATATTAATTGCTTACTTTGGGGCTAGATGGCGCTGTGTGAGATTGTCCAAAGATATTTATTTATTATTATTTATTTATATCTCCGGTGGATCATTTCTCACGTACCGGGATCAAACCTTTCGATCGGGTTTTTAAACCTTTGTTTGTCACCTGTCATCCGCTTTGCAATGGAGGGAAGTCGAACCTTAATTTCGAACTCCTCCTATGTTCTTCTGATTAATTTCGTTGCGGGTCCAATGACAGTTTAACTTTCCCCCGGGACAAACTTGACCTTCATTGGTTGGGTTTTTGTGGCGGTCAAGCTGTAGACCCTGGCTACACAGGAGTTGCAGTGGTGGGAACGAGAGGTGGGAATAGTCCCGTACCGGGATCAAGCAGGCTTACAAATTGCGCGTACATAGTCGTGTAAGTCGGAAGTGTTAATTCATAACTCACGTTTTCTTTTCTTTTTGTTTCAGGGGCAGAGACCGCCAGAGACCGTATTAATTTTACGTAATGTAATGATTTATTGATAAAGCATTGAATTTGACATAAGTTGTAATTGTAATTTAGAAACAGAAGTTTAGATAGAACATTCAGTCCCACTCAGTAACATTTAGTGAGAAGCCACACGGTGCCGCATCACTGTACACATGTGGTATGCGGCGCCGCAATACGGCACCGTCTCGCTCAATCGAAGTGCGGTGTGCCTGCGGTGCGGCGCCAGAACGCACCGTCTGGCATATCATTGATTTTTATCGCCGCAGCGGCATCGCTCCGGCGCCGCGCCGCGACCGCATCGCACCGTGTGGCTTCTCCATTAGACTGGGTTGCACCATCTTACTTTATCTTTGACAAACGTCAAAAATCTGAAACTCCCATACAAAAAGCACCGGTTAACGTAATAGTTAGGTGGTGCAACTCTGCCTAATTATTACTCAAATTAGCATAGAAGAGTTATCATATTTTTCGTATTGATTAAACAGAAACGTTTCTGAGTGCAACCGTATAAAAACCGGTTTTTAATTAAATCTTCATTTTTTTAAATAACAGATAAGTAATGAATAACCTTTCTCGTTTTTTTAAACGTAAAACATGCAGAACTGAATTATTAACATAATATTTAATTAGGAACCGGTTAATATGTATTAGTTATATCGATGTATGGAAAAGTAAATGATGTTTATTGATATTTTATGACTGTTTGTAAGATTTATATAGCAAATCATTTCCATATTTTCTCAATACAATATGTAAAAGCATTTACTAGAATGATTGTTTGGTAAGTACTAGTAAAATAATGTTAAAACGTTTTTGTTGTTAATCACATGACTAACGATAAACATGATAAAAATAAACTAGACATCTTGTCTGTCTCTATATTTAAGTACGATTTGTTCAATGGTTTACTTTTGTGATTTTAGCAATACTTATTATTGTTAAATAGCAATGAATTTCTAAAATATCGTGTCGTGGTTTCTGTAATAAAAGTTTTAATATTAGACAAAAATCTGTTTTTATTGACTTGCTTTTTAGGGTTCCGTACCGAAAGGGTAAAAACGGTACCCTATTTAAGACTTCGCTGTCTGACAGTCACCACGCTGTATTTCATGAACCTTGATAACCTAGTGTTTAGACTTCAGAGCCTCTTATCACAAAACGAAGACGTAGTGTGTGAAGAAGAGGCGGAAACGTTGCGAACCCACAGCGTCTCCGCCGCGCTCCGGTTGGAAAACTTGTAATCTGCCAGTGTGACAAGGCCCTTACGCCCGTATTCACAAACATTACTATGGTCTCACAGTGCGCGTGGAGCAGCAACGCTATGCGAAGTCGAACGCATAGCGTTGATTAGAGCTCTGCGAATTGGTTCGTGTGTAACACTCCGCAACTCAAGTTTGTCTATGATGAGACGACTGCGGCCCCGCGGTAACAATTGATTTCTATTGTCTCGACTGATATTTAGAAGGGCTACATGAAGATGATGACATTCAAGCGATGCAGTGAGAGGCAGCACTGCTGCATGCAGCGGAGTTCTGAATCATCTTTATTTAGTACTGCTTCGAGACAGCCGGGCCGTGAGTTTAGGGGGCCCTGGGCTAAAGGTGGAAACACTGACAGACAGACAGACAAGAATTTTACTGATTGCATTTTTGGCATCAGTATCGATCACTAATCACCCCCTGATAGTTATTTTGAAAATATATTTCATGTATAGAATTCTGTCCGTCTGTATGTTCCTTATAGAAACAAAAACTACTCGACGGATTTTAACGAAACTTGGTACAATTATTCTTCATACACCTGGGCAGGTTATAGTATACTTAGGAATTCCCACGGGAACAGGAATTAGCGGGAAAATCCTTTTGTATGAAAAATCTAAACGCTTAACGGAAGTTAGACGCTTGAAATTTGGCATGTAGGTACCTTAGTAAACTCAAAGCTTAGTTACAACAAGGAATTCCCGAAATTTCCACAGGAATTAGCGGGAAAATCCTTTTGTATGAAAAATCTAAACCGCTTAAGTAGACCTGAAGTGATGCAGTGACCGCGCGCTCTCCGCCCTCTATCTCGAAAACGGTTCACCGTATAAAAAAAGTTTTTAAACAAAATTTGTAGAGAATTTAGTATTCTACAATATTGATAATAAATACAAATAGCAAAAAACCCACAGGAAATGAGACATTTCTAAAAAAAGCGCAATAAACCGATTTTTGTGACCGTTGACCTTGAAATTTAATAGTTGCTTACACCCTACCATATGTAGGTTTTGAGACAACTTTTAGGGTGTCAATATACACGTATTTACAGACTTACAGCTGGGTATCTCGAATTCCGAGGTGAACTTACTATAATGACTGGACTATGTACTCTTTCGCATTGTCGTCCGTCTATCTTTTTTGACTTAGCTGGGGGCCCTGGCCTGAAGCCCAAAAAGCCATATTTTTATGGTAGATCCGGCCCTGTCTCGAGATACCACTCATTGTCGGGAGGAGACTACACAGCGGCACTATTTACTGGTAAATTTTGAAATAAATAAAACATTCGTTCTATATTTTTAAGTACTTTAATTTGTTCTGGAAACAAATTATTTTCTATACTCTGTATATTTTTTCTTTGGTTCATAAATAAGAAATAAATTATTGCGTTTGAAATTAATACATAGTATAATTCTTTTTGACATGAAGGTGGCAGTGAGTATTTATCTTCTCTGGAAGCTGAATATCTTGATCAGCATGAAGCCCATGACCGTGGCCGCCGCCACGCCGATGCCGGCCTTCCACCACGATGAGTTATCCCCGCCGAGGCTGGCGAAGTGCTTCAAATGCCTATCGTAAATAAAATTCATTAGAATATTGTCTTGTCCAAACTGTATAAATTAGAAGAATGAACCGCAGGGTTACTCCCAAAACGCGGTACGTATAGATGACCCACGCTGAACTGTCCCACCAAACTCAATGACAGGGGGGCGCTACCATCGTACAACTATATGGTTTCCAACATGGCAAAAATCGGAACCAGCGATCCGGTACTGACGGTGGCGCCCCGCTGTCAATGTCATTGATAGGACAGTTCAGTATTTTGGAACTATAGTTTCGGGTCGATATGTATTCGTCGCTCATCATGCTGGCATCTCTCATTGCGTGAGAGGGAAGGCAACATTGTAACTTCGGATGTTTTTCGGAGTAACCCCACAGAATATATTTTAGTGTTTTTCCAAAATTTATAGTAACTACTTGAACTAAAGCTTACAAACGTCATATTACAATTCATTGCTTATTATAGGATTACTTACTTGTGCTTGCTGAATAAAATCCAAGCAGCTTGAAATTGACTGATAAAAACAATTAAAACAACAATGTGTGGACAATATAGGTAATTAGTATAAATGTCTTATGTTTTGAGGACAGATAAAAAAGGCATAATTGATTCTGAAGGTAGGTAATGAATTTTACTTTGTTAACATTACATAGGTATAATCGTTTCATCCACGAAGACGCGGCTCACCACTTTTTGGTTGAGGAAAGCGCGGGGAGTTTGATACCAGCAATCCGAGCGTCATTATTGTAGTGTGTGTGCGTGTGCACTCATGGATACTGTCATGTCTATGGATGACGTCTCCATGGAAAAATGATGGATTAGCGGAATGCTGTATTATTTAATAATTGGCGACGTTAGACATGGAAATAAATAAATTTAAACTACTTAATTAGAGCAGCCCTGAAGGGCAGCTTTACACGAACACAGAATATTGTAAGTACAGTGACTGAAATCTTCGGAGATTGAAGAGATTACGAAACTCCCCGCACCCCGCGCTTCCCTCGGTCAAAAAGTGGTGGGGCGCGTCTTTGTGGATGAAACGATCTATATCTGTAGGCGTAGTGTGAGTTTACATCAAACGTTGTTACTAGTTAGCGCGTAATAAAAACACATTTATGTATGACTGATTGTACAGCGCCCCTAGCGGAAACTTTCAAGAACAAACTTTAAACTTTCATATATTTTTTTAATGCGCTCACTAGTTTAACGTTTGATGGAAACACACAGCCCTCTGATATAAATATTGAGTGGCAAAATATCAGACAGTACTTACGGGAAGGCGGCCATGGTGGCCAGCTTGACGAACACGTCGTGCTTGTTCTCGCGCACGTGGAAGGTCTGCGGCGGCAGCAGCTGGTACTTGCAGCAGAACACGTCGGGCTGCAGGATGTACTCCTGGCGCGCGGGCAGCGGCTCGCCGCGCGTGCCCACTATCAGCACTGGAATGTGACTCTCGGCGAAGTATTTCTGGAAATAAATATTATGTTACGTCAGACATTTAAGGCTTCCACAGACCAAACGCGGGTCAGAAGCAGTGCGGGTCAGTTGCAGCGCGGCTGAGGCACACTGAAAGCAGCGCAGTTTCAAAGCAGTTGCAACGCGGGCGGTTGTCAAAATTTTAAATATTCGAAAACCGCTTTCCAGTGGCGTAGCTTGGGGGGGGCAGGGGGGGCCATGGCCCCGGGCGGCATATGAAAGGGGGCGGCGGATAAGAAAAAAAACATTAGCACGAAAAAAACATTAACAACAGCACGAAGAGTACATTTTTAATCTATTTTTTTAAGTAATAGTAACAAAAATATTTAAGGAGCTTACTTACCCCTCTAAAACTTGCGCCACAGATAAATCTTTCGTGATTTCTCTTGTTACAAACCGAAATAAAAAAGTGGTTTGTAAATAGTTAAAGCCATATCTAAGCTACTTTTAAAACCGTGTATTTATTATATTCTGCAAGTTCGAAATTCAAAATTAGCTAAAATGGTAACTTTTAGCAGTAATTAAATCTGTAAATTGCTGCAAATATCTAATGAATTCAAACAATTCTATGTATAATATGTATGTATTTACAAAAAAAAAAAAAAAAATCCATTCTTACTCCCATAAAATGTATGAAACTTGTGTCTGCTTTCTTCTTCTACTAATAGATAATTTTATTGGCTATCGCATGATACAAAATATTTGGCTATTAATGTTAAGCTACCCACGCTTTCACTTGTTTTTTAAAGAAGAGGTGTAAACTAAAAATTAAAAACTTAAATCGATGTAATTTTTCGAGAAATGGGTCAGGCCCCAAATTTGAAGTATTTTCATCGATAAAATTGTCCATAGATTACGCCCTTAAAGTTTGATCACTACATGCCCGGACACACTGTATAATTTAAGATAATATTTACTCTCAAGTCAATTGACAAATAAATACTTTAATACTTGTTATTATTGTTTATTGTTGTACACGTTAAAGTGTACATATGAAAATAGATGAAACTAGACCTATTTTTATCGACAAAAAAGAGGTCAAAAAATTTTTGAGATTTTTTTTTAATTTTTTATAAAAAAAATTTTCTTCCAATTACTTATTGTAAAGAAAACGTAATAACTTTTAAACTAAGCGGTATATCCTGATAAAATAAAAACAGTAATAATACTAAATAACAGGCGATACTAAAAAAATACATAAAAAGGCCAACAAATAATAAAAAATTATACATTTTGAAAAAAAAATGTGCTTAAAAATTCGTGTTTTTTTGGTTATTTGATAAATTTCTCCAAAAAATGCCCCTATAACCGGGGGTTTTTATTACTTTGTATTATTCTCTATCGTATTACCTTCGTAAAACCAAAAATCGCATGTCTCTATCCCTATCACAACGTTTGCAATGATCGCTTGAACTAAGCCTCTCCGGGCGCGCCAATCAACGCTTCGTTAACAACGAAACTGAAAATGGCTCTAGATTTGTAATTTTGATCAAGACAAGTTAGATTTCAAATAAAAACAAAAGATTTCGAAGTAAAATAAGCATTTTAGTTACAATTAAAATTGTCTCTACCTGTAGCGGAGAATAATGTTGTGGCAGGCCTTTGTTCAAACGATCATAGCAAATGTTGTGATAGGGATAGAGACATGCGATTTTTGGTTTTACAAAGATAATACGATAGAAAATAATACAAAGTAATAATAACAAATAAAATTCACCTCAATAAAAACCACCTGTTTGTTATAGGAGCATATTTTTGAGAAATTTATCAAATAACCAAAAAATACGAATTTTTAAGCAGATTTTTTTCAAAAAGTATCATTTTTTATTATTTGTTGGCATTTTCTGGGTATTTTATGTATTTTTTCAGTATCGTCTGTTATTTAGCATTATTACTGTTTTTATTTTATCAGGATATACCGCTCAGTTTAAAAGTTATTACGTTTTTTTTACAATAAGTAATTGGAAGAAAAAAAATTCTATAAAAAAATCAAAAAAAGTCTCAAAAAATTTTTGACCTCTTTTTTGTCGATAAAAATAGGTCTATTTTAATCTATTTTCATATGTACACTTTAACGTGACTCACACTGGTGTTACATAATAAAGCTGAGCTATTTAATAAAATCAAACTTCCTGTGGGTTTCAAGCAATTGCTTCTCTTCTCTTTAATGTATTTTCCTTCTGAAGCAGTGCGTGGTAGTTTATTTTGACTTTCAACAAATAAGGTGAATAGTGTACCTGAAGTCCATTCAATATAATATTTAAACTTTAAAATATTTATAATTAAAATAAAGGGCGGCGGATTTCCGGACGGCCCCGGGCGGCAAAAAGCCACGCTACGCCACTGCCGCTTTCAACGCTCTGCTACCGCCCTGCGTCCGGTGTGAGTGTGAAAGAGTTTCTTGTATTACAACTTGCGCGGGCCCGCATTCAAATGCGCTGCTACTGCCCCGCGTTTGGTCTGTGGAAGCCTTTAGTAGAAGAAGCAACAGGTAAGCCCTTTCTGGCAAATGATATAAATAAACCAAAGGAACAATTGATGATATAGATCGTTTCATCCAACCAGCAGTGGACGTTATTTGGCTGAAACGACACAAGCTTGAAAGTCCAGGTTTGATCGCGAAGACGCGATGACGATATGCACGCGTTTGGTGTGGTTGAAGCTTTACTGTTTGTACTAGCGATATGGACCTAAGAGTTATCATAACACTCACAATGTATATCCTGGCGATGTACTCGAAGGAGCGGCTGGCGGCCACGTCGTACACCAGGCAGGCCACGTCGCAGTTGACCTCGTGCGGCTGCAGCGGGTCGGACACGCGCGTGATGGGGATCTCGCGCAGCACCAGGTACTTCTCCTGCCCGTACACCGCCACCGTGTTGATGCAGCAGTGGTCGCTGCTGTTGCCGTCGCCGCGCTCGTGTGCGTGCGGCTTTATTTTCTGCAATTGTTTTTTTTTGTGAGAAGTTCGAGTTCAAACTGGCCGAATGGAAATACTGACACTATCTTTTATGCTTCAACCATACCAACGCGTGCGGATCGCCATCGCTAGCGCGATCATAAAGGCCAATGATAGGTCGCGCAGACTGTCATGGGTCGCGCAACCTGTCATTGGCATTGATCGCGTCGCCGCCGGCCGGCGTTGGTGTGGTTGAAATTTTGGACATTTTGACGCTGTGCGCTGTAAAGCCCGGATTCCATCAAGGCGGAACGGAGCAGAGAAGTGTTTTGAATAATCAGATTTCATTTTCCACATCTCTTCTCCGCTTCGCACCGCGCCGCCGCCGTTGTCAAATTCTTTTTAGGGTTCCGTACCTCAAAAGGAAAAAACGGAACCCTTATAGGATCACTTTGTTGTCCGTCCGTCCGTCTGTCAAGACCCTTTTTCTCAGGAACGCGTGGAGGTATGAAGCTGAAATTTATATCAATTACTCAGGTCTACTGTCCCTTGAAGCTGTGAAAAAATCAAACTTCTAAGCCAACGTAATCAAAAGATACAGCCGTTTATGCCGCAAATTTTTGACACCACAATATAAATTGGACGTCATCGCAACAAAACACAAAACACAGGGAATAGTGCATAAAAGCACATGATGTCATCCCTGGAAAAGACAAAACAAACGAGGCATGTATATAGGAGATACATAGCACTCAACAAAACAAAACAAAAACACAGAGATAATAAATATCTCTGGAAAAAAAAAAATTCTGAACTATAAGTCACAGAATAAAGCACCGAGGCAAAACTGTAGCAGATACCCGACAACTCGATTGTGTCCAAAAAAATTTTGCTAAAAGAATCTACCGTTAATAAATTCCTAACAGAAAACTACACAATACGATTGTGTCCAAAAAAAAAAATTTAGCTATAAAAGAATCTATTAAATTCCCAACAGAAAAACAATACACAATACGATTGTGTCCAAAAAAAAACTAAAAACTAAACTCAAGTTAGTTACCAAAGTAAAGTACCTACCTACCCAGAAAAAAGAAAATCTTAAGTCCTACGACCGAGAACCTTGGTATAACCACAATTTAAAAAAAAAACTTCCTCGAAGAAGGTAGCTTAATAAAATTATTTAAAAAAAAAACTAAGTGGCAAAAATATTTTCCAAAAGTTAAATGAAAATTAATCATTAATTTATACAAATTTAAGAGAATGGCACTTTACTAAAATTAATAACTTTTAATTGTTATCAAAACCAAAAAATAATCAATTAAGTTATTCCCGTATAAATATTAACAAGTTAGTAAGTGTACCCACAAACAACTTACTAACCAGTAATAACATTATGACATTAAGTACCAAACCTTATAATACACTGCAGTATAATGCCTAAATAACTATTAGGTATAACTGTATTAAATTATTTAAAAGTATTGAAATGTAAACAAATATTTGCCAAAAACTAAAAAGGTTATAATATTATGCTAACATTTTGTAATACAAAATAATGTGTACTAGGTAACAAGAAATAAAAGTTATAATTATGTCATAGTGACACAAAAGCAAATTGTTACCTAAGTACATAAACAACGTTAAAGATTTTAGTTAGCATTATGTAACAAAACATCCGGGTAGGCACTTTAAAATACATTTTATACATTATGTACTAACTTATTATGAGTACAAATGAATAAACACTAAAATTATAACTAAAACTGTGTTTGTCTTGTATGAAAAAACAAAATAATTAAAGTAAGTAACTAAAAGTTATAAGCTATAAAGCCCAAAAACAGTGTAGGTCTTAGATAAATATAACCTAACAAAAAAAATGTTACTTACTTGTCCCAACATAATATACAAAATAAGAGTTGCAACACAAAAAAATATGTAACCTAACATCATGTAAACTAACCTCATATAGAGTAGTACGCTCTGTTATAATGGTTAACATAATAATATGTAAAGGTTGACAACTTGAAAAAAATTATGTGGGCATCACAAATAAAATAAATTACAAAAAATAACAAGACAAACAACAGCACACACATGAGAGATTCCCTAATAAAAACATTTAACAACAAAATAGAAGTGTATGAGCGGATAGTCAGCACACAAAGTTGCTTCTCTTATTGGCTTTCCACCCATAAACTTCATAAAAAATAATGTGGCAATAATAAACATCAAAAGATGGGCGCCACTNAAAAAAACATTAGCACGAAAAAAACATTAACAACAGCACGAAGAGTACATTTTTAATCTATTTTTTTAAGTAATAGTAACAAAAATATTTAAGGAACTTACTTACCCCTCTAAAACTTACCACACAGATAATCTTTCGTGATTTCTCTTGTTACAAACCGAAATAAAAAAGTGGTTTGTAAATAGTTAAAGCCATATCTAAGCTACTTTTAAAATTATATTCTGCAACTTCGAAATTCAAAATTAGCTAAAATGGTAACTTTTAGCAGTAATTAAATCTGTAACTTGCTGCAAATATCTAATGAATTCAAACAATTATTTAAAATAATAGCTTTGATACATATTATACATTTTTCAAACCTCTTTTTTAATTTCGGTCTATAACAAAAGTAATCAAGAAAAAATATGGTGGCGCTGGTTAGCTAGGGTACAACCCTTAATAATATTAAGCACATATTTTATGTTATTCCTTCTAAGTTCAATGAGCACTATACAGTGTGTCCGGGCATGTAGTGATCAAACTTTAAGGGCGTAATCTATAGACAATTTTATCGACGAAAATACTTGGGGCTTGACCCATTTATCGTAAAATTACAAGGATTTAAGTTTTTAATTTTTAGTTTTCACCTCTTCCTTCAAAAATAAGTGAAAGCGTGGGTAGCTTAACATTAATAAGCAAATATTTTATATCATGCGATAGCCAATAAAATTATGTATTA